>NC_080838.1:14757987-15075193 GCF_030435755.1 Ochotona princeps
CAAGTCGGTGAACCACATTCAGTTTCCCAAGGTTTTTATCCAAAAAATGTTATTGTTTTTCATCCCTGCCAACCCCTACTAATCAATATTCTTCTTTCATATTGAGTTTCTTTTTCTGTTTTTAAATTTTAGCTTCCACATATAAGAAAATGCATAGAATTTGTCCTTCTGTGTCTACCCTACTTCGTTTAGTGTCATGTCCTCCAGTTCTGTTCAGTTTACTGTAAATGACAGGATTTCATTCTTTTTTTGAGCTGAATAATATTCTTTATATATAAACATATACACATATATGCATACATGTGTAATTTACTATAGCATGCATATGTATTCACATACATACCACATTTTAAAATTTAATCATCTGATTATGAACACTGTGGTTGATTTTTGTATCTTGGCTATCATCAACAGTGCTGCTAGATACACATGGTGAAGCAGGTATCTGATGCAGTTAGCTCCTGTCTTTTAGGTGTATATCCAGTAGCTGGATTGCTAGATCATGAGGCAGTTACAGTTTAGTTTTTAAGGGAATCTCCATCATGTTATTTGCAGGGGCTTGTCTAGCTTATGTTCCTGGTAACAGTCTATAAGTAATTGTCTCATTCTCCCCAGTATTTTACTGTCTTTTTGATGGTAGCCTTTCTGAGAGGGGTGAGATAGAATCTCATTATGATTTTGATTTTTTTATGTACATGGTAGATAGTGATGAGAATTTTACACTTATTGCTCCCCCTTTTAAAAAACGGGTTTTCTATGTATTCTTTTTATGTCTGTAATATTTATTTTCTTCCATTTGAAAGGCAGAGTCTCACACACAGAATGTGGGCAGGGTAAAAGTGGGCAGGTAGTTATTTTACCTTTCATCTGCATATTCATTGCTCAAATAGCCCAAAGCTAAGGAAGCTGGAAGTCAGTTCAGTGTCCTACCCAGGTGGTAGGTTCCGAGTACTTAGGTCATGCTTCTGTCTAGTGCATGCTGTGAGGGATTCTGACATGTGATACTAGCATACCAAGCGGTTTGTTCACCTGCTACTTCGTAATGCCCAGCTATTGTTTTATTGGTATATTAGGGAGACTAAATTAGATTGTGCATGTGAAACTCTGAGGTTGGGAATTGGCATATGATAGGCTTGTAAATTACCAGTTTTATTTTTGATCCTTAATGTTGCTTTTTCTTCTGAAATTAGTGTAAATTTTTACTTCTAACTTTTTAATGGAATTGTGTCTAATTCTAATTGTTTATATTTACAGTACAGAAGTACATAACCATTTTAAAATCAGTGCAACCTCTTTTTAAAATATATTTATATCAGTTAGTGGATTGATTGATCCTTTTTCCCCCCACAATAGCTTCTGCTAAATATAGAGACTGATGGGAGATTTTCTGTACATGGACGGATCTTATAAATTGTCAGAATAGATTGTAGGGTGAGTGAACAGAAACTTTTGCTTAGACTGAAAACTCAGAAGTGTCACAGTAGGTAGGTGCCAACTTGAACATCGATAATCCAGGTTTTGCAGCAATTATTTAAATATTCAGTATTTAATTTTCTTAAGTTTATGATATGCTTTTTAAAATTTTTTCATTACGGTAAAAAGTTACAAGGGATAAAGGGAATATTGAGGAGAAGCCCCACCCAGTCTCCCACCCCAGGTCCCGTGTGTAGGGCATGCCCTAGGATCCTTGCTCAAGTGGTCCCAGTAGTCCACCAGTTATGAATCGCTGCCAATCTTGCCACTCCAGACACGATGAGACTGTTGAATAATCCATCATAGAGTCCATCATAGAGTCTCCCTTTGTCCAGTGTTTCGCTGCCAACGCATAGCTGTGGTGGTTGACTGTCCTGTTCTGTCTTCCGTCTTTTCTTTGTTAAGGTTCTAAGTCCGCTATTTTGGTTGAGGGGATCCCAAAGAAACTTTGAGGTGTTCCCAGACCAGAATCCTACATGTACTAACAAGTACAGGACTTTGCACAGTCCATCTCCCCGCCCAGCTGGTGGTTGCAATTGTAGGGTTGGTTCCATCTTGAGCCTCAACTTCCACTGGGACCAGTGGTCTCCACAGTTCATCCTGGTTCTGCTCATCACACACTCGGCCATCACACCAACCATTGGGAGCTGCAGCCTAGTGAGAGCGACCCCCAATAACCCCCACCAGGCCCGCCCCGCCCTGATTTGCCAGCATGTGTATTTAGCCTGGTTCAGTCTGCCCCATATCCCACTGGGCTCTCGTAAACGTCGAAGGGTATTGGAGCTTAGTTCTATCCAACTAGCTCAACTGTCCAGCCCTCACAGATATTGTTGAGTACCTCTCTGTCTAGCCATCCCAGTCCCTATCCTAGTTATTATTGTGCCCTCCCATGGGAGTATTAACCCAAGAGCGGGGAGCCCACTATTTCCCTCCCAGGTCACTCTCACTCCCAGATTATGTTCTCTCCAGGTGGCACTGTGGTTGGGCTTGACAGTATTAGCCCCTAGTGCCAGCTTCTGCAACGGCTAAGCCCGGACTGCTCTCACCCCCTCCAGTTTTGTTAACACTAGTAGGGATAGTCCACCCGTCCTGGCTCTTCCCTGATCTGGTAAATATGAGGTGCACAGGTGCCTCAGCTCTGCCTAGTCTGGTCCCAGCTCATGCTTTCCAGTGGGAGTAGCTGTCCAGCAAGGGAACCACCCCTTATTCCGCTGTCAGCTCTGCCCCTCCCTTCCTGATTCTCACATGTACTGGTTGGATGCTGCGGTCTCATCTGGCACAGGCAGCCTCACCTTGGTATTCTGTGTTGTATCCTGCTTTTGCCGCTACTGAACCCGGGTCGACCCACACTCTGCTCTGGAGTTCGGATTTGCCAGTGTATGATGCGAAGTGACTCAGCCTGGTCCATCCCCAGCCCATGCCAAATGTATGCCAGTGGTGCATTTTTTTATCTGGCCTGTTTCCTTCCGTGTTTCTTGCGCTTATTTGTACTGTTGGATGTTTCAGCCCAGCCACGGCTCATCCATACCCACATATACCACATACATGGCTCAGTTGGGGTTGAAACCCAGCCTAGTCTGTCCCACATCTACCCTGGTCCTCCAGAACACCAGAAGGTGTTGCAGTCTGACCCGGCCCGGTGTGCCAAGTCCCAGTCTACACTTGTGCCAAGGGAGGCTACAACTGTGTCCTGACCAGAAAGCAGCTCCATTCCAGCATGTGCGCCCCTTGGTGGGAACCTCCACCCAGCCAGGGTCTCCCCCCTGCTCCCCGGCCAGGCCTGATCATAGCGAGTGTTAAGCGTGCCAGTGGTTGCTCTGGCTCAGTCCAGCACAGCCCATCGCCTGTAGCAATCCCTGCCCTAGACACTGTGGCTAAGCTCCTTGGTTTCACCCAGCTTAGACTATCACCATCCCCACTCCTAAGTCACCCAGTGGGGTTGGAATTTCCAAAGGGTGTGGCCCACACACCCGCCATACAATCCACCCCGAGATATGGTTCTCCAGTGCTAGTTAATGTCATGGCCCTGCCCAGTGTGACCCCTCTGCTGATCCATCATCATGGCAAGTAATGGGGACATCCTGCTGGGCATGCCCTGAGTCTGAGATTTTTTATGGACTAGTATTCGGTGCTTAGCATTATTAAGTAATTACAGGTTCTTCAGAGGAAGATTTACTGTCCTTGGGAATCTTGAGGATTGAGTCACGGCTCCAATGCACTTTGGGTGCAGCATGGAGCTACATAAGCAGCAAATCAAAAAAGCAAAATCCCAGAGCTCCCCTGCCTGGTGGCCAGCAGGTGAAGCCTGGCACCAAATGGCGCACTGGCTGCCCGGGAGCGGCTCACCACATGCACATGGCAGCCGGTGCACGCAAAGCAGGCATGGGACCACCCGTGGAGCCTTGGGGTGCGTCCAAGTCCTCGATATGCTTTTTTAAAAAAAAGATTTATTTATTTTTATTGGAAAGGCAGGTATACAGAGAGGATGAGAGACAGAGAGGAAGATCTTCTGTCCGATGATTCACTCCCCAAGCAGCCGCAATGGCTGGAGCTGAGCCAATCTGAAGCCAGGAGGCAGGAGCTTTTTCAAGGTCTCCCACACAGGTGCAGGGTCCCAAAGCTTTGGGCCATCCTCGACTGCTTTCCCAGGCCACAAGCTGGGAGCTGGATGGGAAGCAGGGCTGCTGGGATTAGAACCGGCGCCCATATGTGATCCAGGGCATGCAAGCCGAAGACCTTAACCACTACCGTATTGTGCCGTGTCCTATGATATGCTTTTTAGCCTGAATGAAAGTGTTAAGGTGATAGTAGCTCTGCTGGTGTGTCGGCAGAGATTAGGAGTCTCCTTGGCCAGCCTTTCTATAGACAGATTTCCACTCTGCCTTCATGTTCAGCACCTGACTTCTCTACAATTAACCATCCTTCCTGACTTAGATACAGAAAAACAACAGGATTTTCCTTTCCTAGTCAGTTTTCTTTCTATTCCATTTTATTCTAATGTGTTGCCCAGTTACTTTGCTGTCTCAGGATTTTAAGTAATTTGCCTACTTGAACTCTTAATTCCTTTCAGAGATTTCTTTCTTTTTGTGGGTTTTTGTCATTTTAATGATGCTGTTGTCTTCGAACAAATAACAGGCAAGCATTTTGTTTTGTCTTTTAGTGTGAAAATCACGGAAGCCTCTTATCTCTTCTTTAATGCTATAATTTTGTAAACATCGTTCATTCAAAGAAATATTTTAAACACACAGATATACTTGTCATATAGGGCAATGAATCTCCTCTTTGAGATGATAACATCAATTGTACCTGAGTATTTGAATAAAATTAGGTGAAGAGGGGCTTTATTTTCACATGAATGGTTGGGAACTGGAATTAAAATAAAACTATTGCACATTTCCCTTAGATAATATTCAGAAGGTTAAAATAATGACCCTGTTCAGGTGAAAAGAACACAGACATGTTGAGTAGAAACAACAGGTATGAAAGCTTTATATATTTATTGATTTAATTATAGAAATAAAATATACACACACGTGCACATATATGTGCAGACACCACACACAATCTTCCATTGACTGGTTCAGTCCCCAGATTATAATGGTTGGGGCTCAGTCAGGTGCTTTATCTTGGATGCCAACATGGGTGCAGTGTCCCAACCACTTTTACTATTTTCTGGTGACTACCCAGGTGCATCAACAGGGAGTTGGATCAGAAGGGGAGTAGCTGGGACTCCACTTACCCATATGGGATATAAGCATTCCAGGCAGTGGCATAACTTGCTATGAAACAATATTGTCTCATCTCTGGAAGTTTTAGAAAGATTTATAGCAGTGAGAACAGCAGTATCTATAGCATTTGAAGTGGTTGATTAAAGGCACAGTTGATCAACTGAATTTTTGTTTTGTTTTGTTTTTGTTTTGGAGAGAGTTACAAAATTGAGTAAGCAAAGAACCTTGGATTGTTTTTGATAACTTTGAGAGTTGCTTTGTAATCATAAATATGACAGTGTTAGCTATAATGATTAATAATAGTTATTATTGATTTTATTAATTTTTATTGGAATGCAGAAGTTTTATATAGAGAAGAAGAGAGAGAAAGATCTTCCATCCACTAGTTCCTTCCCAAAAGGGTTTGCAACAGCCAAAGCTGAGCTGATCCAAAGCCAGGAGCCAGGAGCCAGGAGCTTCCTCCAGGTCTTCGATGTGGGTACAGGGTCCCAAGGCTCTGGGCCATCCTGTTCGTCCCACGTCATAGCAGGGAGCTGGATGAGAAGTGAAACAGCCAGAATACAGATTTGATGTTCATGTGGTATCCAGCATTTGCAACGGAAATATTAGCCAATGGAGCCATCATGCCAGTCCCTAAAATGTAAAATTATTAGCATATACTATTTGGTAATATTCTGTTGTATCAAAGTATAGTAACCCAGTTTGGATTTTAATTTTCACTTTCTTTTATATCGCCTTCTATGAAAGAAAACTTCATTTTGACATAATGTAGTTATCAAATGTTTCATGATTTGACTTCTTATATTTAAGAAATAACTTCCTGAATTAATGTGTTAAATACATTTTATCATAAGTTTACATTTTTGCCCCCCCCCGACTTTTTGTATATGGTATCAGTAGAAATCTAATATGATTCTCCCATCTGTCCTACCATTTGTTCCGTTTCTGCACCTATATATGTATTTTTTGTAGTGAACTTATATTCGGGTATTTTAAACTGAGTTTCTAGATGATTTTGATCTTTGGTCTTCCATGCTATTCCCATACCATTTTCCTGTTTCCAGTCTGTATTTTTATAAACTGCAACTTAATATGTCTTGTATTTTAGAGCTTAAATGTTTTATTTTCAGTATGTTGCGAAAACAGCATCCCCCGACATTGTTTTTATTTTTTTCTCAAGGAGTATCTTGGCTATTCTTGCTCATTTATTCTCCTGATAGATGCAGAAAGCTGGGAGGTGGGGTGCCTCTCGAAAGGGGAGAGGGAGAGAGAGATACCGAAGGTTTAAGGAAGGGTCTAGGGATATTAAGCATTCCCTAACCTACAGGAAAGGTGCTCCATATTGATGGTCTCTTAATTAGTCAGGAATGGGTGGGCAGTGCTGGTGCTGCCCACCTGAAGATGTGGCCAAGACCTCAGCAGGCCTGGACAGTCTCACAGATTGAATGTGATCCTATTGCAAATACCAACAGGATTCTTTTCTTATTCAGAAAAAAATGATGCTAAAATTCATATAGAGACTCCAAATAGTCAAGTCAGTCTTAGAAAACAAAAGGAAAGTTGGAGAAAACTCAGTATCAGATTTCTAGATATTCTACATGGAGATAAAAACAAAATAGCCTTGGGTGCGAAATAGATATGTAGGCCAGTTGAACAGAATCCAAAGAAATCAATTCATGCATCTACAGCCAAATAGTCTCTCACAAATGAGCTAAAAATAAAACCTGGGGAAAGCATGGTCTCATTAACAAATGATGTTGGGAACACTGGAATTTCATATACAGAAAGAAGAATGAAAACCTCTACTTTACAACTCTAATAAGATCAGTTCACAGTGGATCAAGGATATAACCTTTAGACCTGATTCCATTAGATAATTAGAGGAAAATGGCATAAAAAAAAATAGGCAAGGCTTCTTGGAAACAATACCAGAACAGTTAGTAAAAGCAAAAGTGGGCAAATGGGATTATAGCAAGGTAGGAAACTTCTGCACAGCAAAGGAAACACTCAACCAAGTGAGGAGTCAGCTGACAGAATGGGAGAAAGTATTTGAAAAATATACATATGATAAAAGAATTAATATCCTAGTTGTATAAAGAGCTCATGAAACTCAACAACATAGCAAACAACCCAGATAAAAAATGGGTAAAGAACATGGATAGGTAGTTTTCAAAGGATGCAATGAAAGTCAACAGACACATGAAAAAATGCTTAGAATTTCTGGCTAACAGGGAGATACAAACAAAAAACACCATGGTGTTTTGCCTCATCCTGGTTGCAATGGCTATCATCTAAAGCTGATACATATATATGTAATAATTGATGGTGAGAATGTAAAGAAAAAGTTACCCCAATTCACTGTTGATGGGAATTGTTTTAGTATAGCCACTGTGGATGACAAGTAAGGACATACTTTAGAAATACAAAAATAGATCTGTATGACCTAACCATGCAGTCTTGGGAGTTAACCCAAAGGAAATAAAATAAACATATGAAAGAGTTATCTGTAACTTCATGTTTATAGCAACACAATTCATAGTACCCTAAATGTGTAATTAACTCAGATGCCTATCATCTGATGATTGGATAAAAGAAATGTACATAATGGAATAATATTCAGCCATAGAAGAGAGTGAAATCCTGTCTTTTGTAATGAAATGGATGCAACTGGAAACCATTATGCTTTGCAAAAGAAGCCAGTCACCCCAAAAGTCTTAATGTTTTCTTTAATATGTGATAACTGATAGAGAAGACAAAAAATGATTATTTTTAGTCATTGTCTACTCCAGTGGAACATGGTCTTCCTATTTTATACTTGCTGAAAATTGTTGTGCACTAAAGCTGTAGAATTATGCTGTTCTAAAAGTCAAGGAAAGAGTGGGACTGACGGAGGAGGAGCCTATTGTTATTTTAGAATTATATCTACGACATACATGAAATTTGTTCCCTTTATATTAATTTAAACTAAAAATAATAATAAAAACAAGAATATCTGGATGGAAAATCAGTATTTGTGAGGATCATTTGACAGCACCAGGCTTAGATAGCAGTCAGTAGGTGGATAGGCAGTGAGTTGAATGAAGAGTTTAATGAAGAGTTGTGTCTCTCACAACAGTAAATGCTGAAAAGAGAGATGAAATAGGGGCTAGTTTTGATTTCTGAGAATGTAGTACATGGGACAAAGGTATTAAGCAGCTAAAGAGCAGGGGAAGTTTGGGTAGGATACTGAACTAGGCTCTGAATTATAGCTTCATTATCAAGAATAAATTAAAATTCTTGTTACTTGAAAGGGTATGTTTTAAGAATATTGGACAACTCAGTGGGGAGTGACCTAATTGTGGACTTCTTTATTTTATCTCTCCCTTAGTTTTCCTGTTGAGAGTTTATCCTCAAGTCTGGGTGGTGTAGTATGTGAATACTACAGGGAGATTTGTATTTTAATTGCTGCTGTTATAATCTTTGACCCTCCAGTATGAAGCCATTTCCTCCTGGCAGGCTGCTCATGATAGTTGCTGAATTGCTAAAATCAAAAATGAATGAAACAAAAACTTTTATATTGAAGCACTATTTAACAGTCCCTCTTCATACAACAGTAAATTTCTGAAATGAAGTCTTTGACTCTCTGAAACTAAGCTTTGATGATAAATTGAGCAAGTCATGCCCTTTCCTAGGTATCTGATCTTAGGTTGTTTCAGTATCCAAAGTTTCTAATTCCTTATTCTAAAAACCTGTTTTTACCCTAGTTTTGAGGCAAAAAGGGAACAGTGTGAATGTGAAGGCACCTAATAAACAGTAAGTTTTTGTAAAATGTTAGATATTGTCATCACTTTAAAATTATTAAATTGGGTGGTTTCCTAGAATAGTGTGATGAGTTTGTGTTTGGTATTGCAGAGAAGTGTGGGGTCTCCCCCACAGAATCCTCTAGTACCCCCGTTGCAGGAGGGGATGAGCGTGCTGCCTGCCACCAGCCTCCCAACAAACAGAACAGGGGTTCTGTCTAAGCAGTTCTGATTTATTGGGGAAATTCAATTTCTTATATAGGGTAAGGAATAGCCTCAGGCCAGGAATTTCAGGAATTCCAGGAGCTGTGAAACTAGGAGCCAATTACTAAGAGCATGACTGTGGAAACCACTTCCCATAGGCCAGGGATAGGTGAGTGAAATGGCCCTGGCCAGTCAGTCTTTCTTTTTTTTTTTTTTTAATTATTTATTATTTAACTTCATTAATTACATTGTATTATGTGACACAGTTACATAGATACTTGGGTTCTCCCACCCCTCCCCAAACCCTCCCACCATGGTGGATTCCTCCACCTTGTTGCATAACCACAGCTCAAGTTCAGTTGAGATTCCCCCATTGCAAGCGTATACCAAACATGGAGTCCAGCATCTTATTGTCCAGTCAAGTTCAATGGCTTCTTAGGTATACCCTCTCTGGTCTGAAGACAGAGCTAGCAGAGTATCATCCCAGTCAATTGAAAGCTCCAACATACCATCAGCAAAAATTTACATCATTATGGAATTAATTGACATAGTAATGAGTAACCAATATGTTAAAAATAAATGCGAGTTCCCAGCCACCTTCTGTGACCACCTCACCTACACTTCAATTTTAGTTTATACACAACATATAACATTCAAAACATAACATGTTATACATAACATCATATCATCTTAAATTAAGGCAAACATGTGGTATCTAACCTTTTGTGATTGGCTCATTTCCAGTCAGTCTTTCTTTAAAACAACGTGACCCCTGCCCTGGTTCACACCCGGGGCTCTGTCCTTGGCCGCCATCTTGCTCGTCACAGGTAACCCAGTGACCTTGACTATTAGTCGCCATCTTATTGACTTAATGACCTCTTTGGCTCTGAGCTCCACAGAGAATCAATGAAATGAATTCAAGTGTATTAATTAGTGTGCTCATTTAATATGTTGGGCTGATATTTTTTTCATTTTGAGGTTATAAAAGAAGAGTAAGTAATGGAATAGTTTGATTTTTTTTTTGTCTTTAAAGGAAAATGGATCTCAATTTAGATAATATACATTGTAGATAAATAGATGTTAGTGGGTTTTTTATGTAAAATATTAATTTGTTTGACTTTTTGTCATTATTTTCCATGATATAGTTTTATATATATATAAGGATTCCTCCCTTCCCTCTCTGCCTCCTGCCTCCCATCATTTTTTCCCATAGTATTTCAGTAGTACGGACCTTTAGTTAACAATTACAGGTTTAACATTCTGCTATTTAACTGCATCGTAGAATTGTAAGTAGAGGCAAAGGTAGAAAATCTAGTGTCATACTGTCAAAATATAACTGTTTCTTCATGAGTCCTCCTTCAGGAGTAGAGATGTGTAAAGCAAAGTATCTTAACTTCCCAGTATTCTAATATCCATTATACATTTCAGTATGAGAATATGTATACATTTGTTTACTTATGTATCTGTCTTGCATTTTGTATGAAGATTGTCTTATATCAGAGAGAACATATATTTGTCCTTTGGGCATTGACTTATTTCACTGAACATAAAGTCCTCCAGTTGGGACCATCTTATTGCAAATAGTAGAATTTTATTCTTTCTAATGGCTGAGGAATATTCTACGGAGTAGATGTGCTAAAGTTCCTTTATCCATTCATCTGAAATAGATATTTATGTATAAAGTTTTAAAATAATAAGCAAGTTTAATGCTCAAATTGATTACATTTTAAAGTTTGTTTGTGGAGTTGGGGACTGGGACAATTTTTATTTTTCCCTATATAAGCACAGTAGTTTTAAAAATACTGTGGAGCTGGCATTGATGATATAGCAGGCTAATCCTCTGCCCTGTAGTGCTGGCATCCAAAATGAATGCTGAATCCTGGTATGGATGCTCCACTTCCAATTCAGCACCCTATTCATGGTCTGGAAAATAGCAAAGGATGGTTCTAGTCCTTGGACTCTGCAACCATACAGGCAACCTAGAAGAAGCTCCTGACTCCTGTCTTTGGATTGGTTCAACTCTTGTCATTGCAACCATTTGGCGGTGAACAAGAGGTGTGTACCTCACTGTGTGTCTCTCCTTCTCTCTTTAAAATCTGCCTTTTAAATAAAAATAATTTAAAAAATAATTTCAATTACTCAGCTTTTGTAAACTTTTAAGGATCATAAGATACCTCACTTATTATGAGATAAAGCTAAACCAAGAGAAAAACACTCTAAAGAAACCTCTAGGAACCCAAGTTTAATCTCATTTTATCTTACCAAATTCATTTCCTGTTATGAAACATAGACGTATTTTTAGCTCATCCATTATTATTCAAGGACTATGAGAAGTTTAGTGAAATTATTTTTGAGAAATATTTTGAGCTCCTTGAAAAAAGGCCACGATTGAAGTTATTGGTATTTCCTTCATTCTTGGGTGAAATATTATAATTGTGTTTTCTGTCTGTCCCTCGGGATAGCACTTTTAGGACCCCAGATATGGGGATAATTTCTAGGTTTATTAGGCTGGCATGAAGATTGCAATCAGATGTGCTCTAATTGCTTCCATCTGAACCCCAGTAGTTTTACTCACTTTATCCAAACTGTGTTTATTTTTGCACACGTTACATTTTTGTTCTTTTCATTCATCTTCTGAAATCGTTAGAAATGTTAATTTCATTTTTAGCTCAAATAAGATACTTATTTTGTTTGATATTGTTCAATGCAGTGTTAGTAAACTGCTGTTTGATTTTAACTTTTGTTTTATATTCCTTGAAATCTAGTACCATGACATCTCTGATTTGTTTTATTATTTAAGATGATTTTATCTGTTTGGGATCTCCTGTCGATTTCCACATAAAGTTAAGGATCATATTCTCTAGGTCTGAGGAGAATGACCTTTATAGTTGATTGGGATTATGTTGAATTTTTGTTTTTTTTTTAAATAGTATAGACAGTTTGATAGCATTAATATGGAAGGTTTTTTATTCTGATTCTTAATGTCCTACCATTTTTGTTCAGAGATCTTTTACATCCTTGGTTAAATTTGTTTCAAGATGATTATATTTTTGGTACCTCTTGTAAATGCCACTCATCTTATCAGTGCTTTCATAACCAAGGAATCTTGTTTAATTCAAATAATGTTGATTTCTGTGTTTTTATTGTATGAGCTAAAACTTTTGCCATATTCTCTCGTGAGATTCAGTAATCTCATAGTGGAGTCCCTTATTTCCCCTGTATAGTTAGGATCACATTCAAGGATATGATTTGACCTGCTTCTTTTCAAATTTTGTCTCTTTAATGTTGTTATTTTTCCTAATGACTAATTAAAACTTCCATTACTATATAGGATAATAGTGGTGAAAGTGGACATCTTTGGTTCTGGATGTTATTTGAAATGTTTAGATTTCCTTCATTCAGAATGAAGTGTGTTTTATATTTTGCTTTAATTAGGTTGAAATACATTCCTTGTATATGCAGTTTGCTTGAAGTTTTTATTCTATTCACAAAAGATGTTTTATGTGAAAAAATGATTTTTCCTCATGCAAATAGAATAATCATGATTTTTCCTTTAATTTATTAAGCTGGAGACCCCTGACTCTACCCTGCTGCCACCATCTTGTGGCAAGTAGAGTCTGAGCAGTGTTTGGCCAGGCAGCTGGGGCTAAAAGGAGCCCTTGCGGCATGGCAACTGTGGTGGGTGCCTGAGTCAGGCCGGACCCCAATGCTTGGGACTTGTGCCAAGGTCACTGCTGCCTAGGATTCGGTCACCACGTGGCAGCAGTGACCTTGGCCTGAGTCCCAAGGGCTGGTTGAGTTGAACTAGGCTTTAATGCCCAGTAATATGAATAAGAGCTAAATGAGATGTGATACAGACTGAACAAGTCTGCGGTACATACTTAAAAGCATGGGAACTAGGGTAGGGGGCAGGCCTGGTGGGGTTATTGGGAGTTGCACTGACTAGGCCTTAGCTCCCACTGCTTTGCGTGGAGGCTGAGTGTGAAGTGGACAAAACCAGGCTGGACTGCAACACCTATTGGTTCGTGAGGAAGACAGAGCTGGAAACAGAACTGACCCAGCAACTGGAACTACCAGTATATGCATAAGCTGATTGGGATGATGGACTGTGCTGGTACCTGTACATGCAAACACAAGAATCAGGTCTGGGGATCATCCCAGCCGAAGTTTCCTTGGGGATCCCTCTGAACTGCTGATTTCAGAACCCCAACTAAGAAGAGACTATGTCAGCCAGTGGATTCTGAATAGATTTCATTGTGCGTGGAATGGCGAGATTGGCAGCAATTCAGAACTGCTGAACTATCAAAACTGCTTGAACAGGACCCTCAGAGCATGCCTCACATTGGGGACCTGGGATGGGTGGGAGGCTAGTTGGGGCTTCTCCTTTTATCTCTCGCCTTACCCCAGATAAAAAAAGAACAGGTGAAAAAAATAATTTATTAATGTGATATATCAATTTAATTTTTTGCATTCATTGAACAATCTCTGCATTCCTGTGAGAAACTCTCTTTGGTCTAAGTTGATTGTCTTTCTGTTGTGTTGTTGGATTTTATTAGAAGATACTTTGTTGAGGATTGTTGCATCTATATTCATCAGAGATATGGATCTCATGATTCCTATGTGTTTATGGTTTTGGAGTAAACTGATGCTGGCCTCACACAGGATTCAGAGGATTCTCTCTTGCAATTGTTTTCAGATAGTCTAAAGGCATTGGAATTAGTTCCTCTTTAAAAGTGTGTTAAAACTGAAGTTACGGTTGTTTGTAGATTACATGATTTTTATTTGTATGTATGTGTGTGCATATACACATTTGTAACTGTTTCTATGTAAACACACTAGGAGTTTCATAAAGCTGTAGTACATAAAAAGAACACAAAACATCAGTAGCCTTTGTAATACAAAATCAATTTCAAAATCAATTTCATCAATTTCAATTCATCAATTTCTGCAAAATAAATTATAAGATCAATCACATTTATAACTGTAGGAAAAAAAAGGTTTTAAGACCTTACAATAAATTTAATCAAGCAAGTAAAGGATCATTATGATGAGAATGGCAAAATATTGGAGAAAGAATTAGAAGACCACACCAAAAAATCTTCCATGGTCATGAACTGGTAGAGTTAATGTGATGAAAACGTCCACACTATCAAAATGAATTCTTATTTAGTGTGGTCCCAACCAAAGTATCTTTGACATTCCTCTTAGATTTAGGAAAAGCATTGTTAGAATTCATATGGAGACACAAGATAGCTAAAGCAATCTTAAATAGCAAAGATAAAGATGGTGGCATCGCAACACCCAGCTTCAGGATGTACTACAGGGTGGTTGTAATCAAAACAGCTTGTAATGTATGGCATAAAAGTAGATAGCAGTTCACTGGAACAGAATAGGAATCCCATTAATAATGCCACACATACATAGTCAACTGGCTGTTGACAGTGTAATTGTAATCAACAGGGATAAGACAGTCTCTTCAAAAAATGGTGCTGAGATAATTGGATCTATATCTACAGAAGTATGAAGCACTTTTCCTACCTTACACCTTATGCATAAATTAACTTAAATGGGATAAAGAATATGTATATCTACAACCAGATACCATCAGATTACTAGATGAAAGCATTGGGAAAACTCTACTAGGCATTGATGTATGCAAAGACGCCAGCAGCAGAGGCAATGAAAACAAACATGATCAAATATGATTACAGCAAACCGAGAAGCTTCTGGTCTGTAAAGCACACTGTCAAAAAAGTGAAAAGGCAACCAGCAGAATGGGAGAATATATTTGTACAGTAATAGAAGATCAACATCCTGGATCTATACAGTGCTCAAGAAATTCAATGGCAATAAAACAATCCAGCTAATCAGAGAAATGACATGAGCAGCAATTTTCACCAGATCAAATACAAATGGCCAATAGATCTGTGAAAAAATTTCTGAAGTTAACTAGCCTTCAGAAAAATGCAGAGAGAAATCACAATGATTGCTTAGCCAGTTAGAATGGCTATCATTCTCCTGTTCCTCCCTAAAAATAAATGCTGATGAGGAAGTGAGGGTTTTGGTACCCAAATCCACTGCTGGTGAGAATGGCTAATTAGGCAAGACAGTTCTGAGATTCTGCAGAGACCTGAAAACAGATCTGTCATATGACCAAGCCTTCCCACTCCTGGGAATTCATCCCAATGAAATGAAATCACCGTACAATACAGTTATTGGTACCCCCATGTTTATAGCATCTCAATTCACAAGAGCTAATATATAGAATCAACCCAGATGCACATCAATAGAAGACTGTATGAAGAAAACGTGATATTCTCTCTCTCTCTCTCTCTCTCTCTCTCTCTCTCTCTCTCTCTCACACACACACACATACACACACACACACACAGACACACAGAGATCTAGTCAGCCATTAACCCCCCCAATCCTGTGTTTTGCAGCAAGATCAGTACAACTGAAAATGATGCTGTTTAGCTAAATAAGCCAGTCTGAAAAAGATAAATATGTTTTCTCTGATATGTGGCAACTAATAGAGACCACACAAAATGTGTAGCAATGAAGCAGTTATTTGGGATAGAAATATCATTTTAAGCCTAAATTTATACTCCAGTAGAAAAATAATCTTGTGATATTACTTTTTACATGCTAAAGATTATAAATAGCAAATTAGGTTTGTGAATATAGAGTGGATTAAGATTATGATTCTATAAATGCTATTGCATAGAGGAAGAAGAGGGAGATATATGGGAGGGTAGGGAAGCCAGAATAGTGTGACTGTTTTTGTCAAAGTGTTTTTTAATTGTATGTATAGAAAACATAAAATCTTTTCTCTTCACAGTAATAAAAATTAAAAACTGTAAAAATGTTTTTTAGAATTCAGCAGTGAAGCTCTCCTAGTCCTGATCTTTTCTTTGCCGGTAAAGTATTTTTCACTAATTCACTATCTTGGTTTTTTTTTCATTATCTATGCCTTTTTGTCTCAATTTTGTAAATTATATGGATCCACAAAAATGGGAAGCCATTCCCTTTCCATAAAGTGAAGTAAAAATACAGTTAAAATGCCAGTACTACAGCCACTACAATTGTTGTTGAAATATCAAAGCCTTCCTTTTTATGGAAAAATAAGATCTGAAGGTGTTTATAGGTTTGCAAAGATGGCAATAGCCAAATAGCCAAAGTGACAGTGAGGGAAAAAAAAATACCAAGCTGGAGTTCTTACAATTCCTGGTGCTAATGCATGCTATAAAGCTTCACGAAATGATCAATAGAATTAAAAGACATTGAACAGATGGAATAAAAAAAGCGAGCCACAAATTCAATAGAGAATTAGTGTCCAGAAAGTATCAGTAATGTTAAAACTCAACAACAAAACAGCAACCAATTCAGTTCAGAAATGCGCAAAAAATTTCAGTACACAACTCTAAAAACAAGAAATACAAGTGACTGACAAGTATATGAAAAATGCCCAGTATCACTAGCCATCAGGGAATGAAACTTAAAATCACAATGAGATATCGCCTTACATCTGTCTTAACTGGTAAAATCCAGAAGTTAGGGAGTAACATGCTGGCAAGGATGTGGAGAAAGGAAAATACTTATAAACTGTTAATGGGTATGTAAATTGGTGCAGTCACTGTGGAGAATATAGGAATTTCCTTAAAGACTGTAAATGAAATTGCCATACCATCTAGCTGTCCTCTTCTGGGTGTGTACTGAAAAGACGTGAATGTACTGTATAAAAAAGTACCCCACCTTGTTTCATCACAGTCAAGCTATTGTTTAACCACCATGTGCCTCATTACAAAAAGAATATATGATAAATTCTCTCAATGGAATAGTAATGTACATACATATATACAATGGAGTAGCAATTAGGTATAGGAAGAATGAAATACTACCATTTAAATCAGAATGTATGCTTCTGGAGAATATCATGTTGCTTGAAACAAATTAAATCCAGAAAGACAAGTACCACATATTCTACTTTATGAGGAGGAAATATTTTTTTTTAAAGGAGAGAGAAATAAATGCCTACATCAGACTTGCAATTGTCAATCTTTGTTTTATATCTTTGTTAAACTGTTCAATATGGGTGTTATATTACCTACTTGTAGTAATGTGAGCACTTTCAAGTTTACGTGGATGAAATGATAATTTTTCCATCTGATTACTGATTATATCCCTTGTCTAAATTTGAACTAATGTCTTTATGCTTTTACTGTGTAACCTTTTTATTTGATAAAACATTAATCCCTTGACTGTAATGTCAATTAAAAAGTATTTTATCTCAAAAAGTAAGAAGAAAGAATAGAGGAAGAGAGGGAGGGAGGAAGAAAGAGTATACAAGATGGAGAATGCAGGGGAGTGTTGTTACTTTCTTAGATAATGAAAACTAAAATCAGATGAAATAAAAAGCATGTGTTCTGAATTTTATCTGTTTCTTCTGGATTTTCCAATTGTTGGCATATAGCTATTTGTAACGATTCCTGATGATTCTTTTTGTTTTTGTGGCATTAGTTGTATCATCTCTGATTTTATTAATGTGACTGTTTATTGTTCTTGTTAGCTAGTCCAATGGCTTTTCAATTTTGTTTTAAAAATCCAGCTCTTAATTTCACTTGATCTTTTTTTAAAGCTTCTTATTACATTATTTTGTTTTTGTTTTTGTTTTGCCTGTAATTTTTATTGTTATTTCCTCTGGGTAATTTTGAGATTTGTGTATTTCTGTTTTTCTAGGTCCTTGAAGTGTGAATTGTTAGATTTTTTATTTGATACCTTTCCAATTTCTTGAGGTAGGCACTAATTGCTATAATTTTCCACTGAGCCCTGAGCAGGCATAATTTTTGATATGTTATACAGATGTTTTCATTCAATTCTAGATATGTTTGTATTTCCCTTTTGCTTTCTTCTCTGGTCTGCTCTTCACTCAGGAACATGTTTGTCAGTATTCATGGTTTTGCATATTTTCCAAAATTTCTCAGGTTGTTAATTTCCAGCTTCAACCCATTGTGGTAAGAAAAGGTACATTGTATGAATTCATTTTTTTTCTTTTAATATTTTGAGAATTGTTTTATGTGTTATGTTATGTATCCTAGGAAAAGCTCAATGTACTAATCAAAATAATGTATTATGCAGATGTGGGATGAAATGGTCTGTAAATAATTAGATTCTTTTGATCAGTAGTGTAGTTTACTTTGCTGTTTCTTTGTTGTTTTGGTCTAGTTGCTCCATCCACGGATGAAGTAAAGTCTGACCTCCCCCATGATTATTGTGTTGGAGCCTCTCTATTCATTTAGATCTTCCTTTGATTTTCTCTAAATAGCCAGGTGCCCTAGCATTAAATTCATATACATTGAATCTTTTAAAGATTATTTTTAATATTTTCCATGTTAGTTTTTTATAGGCATAGGAATATCCACCTTGCCTTTCCTCTTCTTCCACTTTTAGCCTTCCCATCATTTCTACCTTATTATTACAGTAGTCATAGCTATTTAATATAATTATTTCTTTCTGGTTTAATTGATCCCTTATTCATTACATAATGACTGTCTCTTTTAACTATTTTTGTGTGTTAAAATCAGTTCTTCCTGCTCCTGAGTAACAAACTTGACTCCCAGTGAAACCATTAAATATTTCTACATAAATGGTTGCTGGACTTTCTACCATTGTATATACATAAAATGTCATGATACTCTTAAATAGCAGAATGATAGACTTGTGACTGTTGTTGAACGACTGGACTATTGTGATAATATAGAAGACAACAAAGGGGGGGGGGGAATCCCTGAGCCCATGAAACTATATCATGAAAAATAAAAGTAAAAAATTCTTGATTAATGTAGCAGTTCCTCCTTGTTTGTATCTCCATTTGCTTGAAATTTCTTTTTCAATCCTTTCCATTTGCAGTGTGCGAATCTTTCTTGGTGAGGCATCTTTCTTGGTAGGCAGTATATAGATTTAGTTTTTCAGCTCATTTGGATAGTTTCTGTATCTTAATGGGCATATTTAGTCCATTTATACTCAAAATGACTGTTTGTTTTGAGTCTCTTTTGTAATTTTCTTAGGTTTTCCACTTTTACACTCTTTCCTAATATTTTTCTTTGTTTCTGTGTGGCATATCCTTAGGCATAATTTGTGTATTGGATAAGTGGTGACAAATTCTTACAATTTCTGTTTGCTTTTGAAGATCTTTACCTTACCTTCATAGGTAATAACTGACGTGGGTGTTCAGTATTCTGAGTTGACAGTGTTTTTCTTTTAAGATTTGAATAATGTATCTTTATTCTGTCCTGGTCTGTAGAGTTTCTAATAAAAATTCACTTTCATTTTAACTAGAGGGTCCTTTAAAAGTAATCTGTACTTTCACTTTCACATATTTTAGAAACCTTTTATGTTTTACTTTTCACATTTTGACTATAATGTGTCATGGTGAAGAACCCATTCCTAAAATGACAGGACCAAAGTACCAACCATACATGTTAAACTCTGAATGTAAATGGCTTATGCTCAATCAAACATCATAGATTAGTAGACTGGATTAAAAAACAAAACAACATCTATTTGTTGTCTAAAAGAGACACACTTCACCAACAAAAATCAGCGGAAACTATATTGCATGGATTTTGTTGTTTTCTGTTAGTTTCATCTCTTCAAAACACTTCCTTCTGATTAAATCATTCAGTGCCTCATAGATCATACAGTAGCATCATTTTCTTCAAGAAGTTTATTGATTTTCATCTCTTCAGCTACACGTTAGGCATTTAGTAGCATGTTATTTAACTTCTTGATGTTGTTAATTTCTTTTTTCTCCCTGATGTTGATTTTGTTTTGTGGCTCTTCATTTAAGGGGATGTATAGTAGCTGTGTAATGGAGACTGTCATATCTAGTAACATGTCATTTAACTTCATGGCATTGTAAATTTCTATTTTTTTTCTGTTGTTGATTTTGTATTGTGGCATTTCATTTAAGGGGATGTACAGTAGCTGTGAAATGGAGACTAACATATCCAGATGTGAGGACACAATGTAGTATGCATCTCTATTTCCAGACAAAGATGGACTTACAATGAAACTGTTTACTATATTGTGACAATAGGATGCTGGACTCTCTGCCATTGTCCATGTCCACAATCATGGACATATGACTGTGTATGAAGAACCTCAGGAATTCCAAGCTTCTCCAGTCACACCAGATGATTATCTAAAGGCTCAGCAATATCTCTCTTTCCCAGCTTATTCATATCTTGCATAGTCATAGAATTCCCACAGTCATGTAGATTAAGGAGTCCACTCTTGCCTTGGAACGTCTATCCACAGAATGAGCCATCAAATCATAGAATCAGCTACCTGCTTGCTGAAGGTTAGCTGGTGTTCCACTTCAACAAGCTGAGTCTTATAATTTCATGGAGATTAGGTGGAGACAACATGTCATTCCTTCACACAGATAGTAGTATTCACATTTCAAATTTTTATTGTCGGATGTTTGATCTCTTTGTAATGCCTTAATACTTTTAGTTATTTTTTAAGTCTTTGCATTAAAGAAATGCTATTTGAATTCCTTGTATAGTCTAGACAGTACTAATTGTGTATTTTAAAGAGTTAATTGTTTGAAAGGCACAGTGGCAGAGAGCAAGACAGAGTTTTAAGTCTTAATTTTAAGCATTTTATGCATCCTTAGTTGATTTTTTTGTATGTTGAGAGCTGGGGTCCAATTGCATTCTTCTATCTATCCATGCCCAATTTGTGAACATAATTGAAAAGATTATCCTTTTGCTGATTAGTTTTGGTACATTTGGCAAAAATCAATTTGCAGATTTCAGTGGATTAATTTTTGGACTGTATTGATTTTTACTTAACCATTGATCTCTAAGTGGATTTTTATTCCAGTATCATGCTTTTTGAAGTATAATTGAAAACAGTAGATACTATCTACTCAGCCATAAAAAAGAATAACATCCTGTCATTTGCAAAAGAAAAATTGATGTAACTGGAAACCATTATGCTTAGTGAAATAAACCAATCTCAAAAGACAGATGTCCTACATTTTCTTTTGTGTGTATGTCAGAACATTAGTCAGTCTTTTTCTGGTTCTTTCTTTTTTGTCCTTTGCTATTTTAATAGGGCATCTTACATGATTCCATTTTCTTTCTGTTTCCATATTGATTATATATACTTTATCAGGATTTTTATGTACATTTAAAACTCATCTCACTTTCAAATGACACTATACTGTGTAATTAATAGAACATGTACTTTAAAACAAAATATCCCCAATTCTAGTCATCTCTTTAAACATCATGGGTTTTAATTTCATTTGTATGCAATAATTATTCAATAGATTGTTCATGTTAGTATTTTGAGCAAATGGTTGTTAGTTTAGAATAATGCAAGCTTTTTTCTGGTACTTCTGCTATTTAGGAGGATTTAAGTTTCTAACATGAGTAGTTTTCCTACTCAGTGAAGAATGTATTTTAACATCTCTTGCAAGATAGGCCTACTGGCCATGAATTCCTTCATTTTTTATTGGTATTAGACTTTTTTTAAAAAAGATTTATTTATTTTTATTACTAAGTCAGATATACAAAGAGAGACAGAGAGGAAGATCTTCCATCCGATGTTTCACTCCCCAAGTGAGTGCAACGGCTGGTGCTGCGCAGATCTGAAGCTGGGAACCTGGAACCTCTTCTGGGTCTCCCACGCAGGTGCTGGGTCCCAAAGCTTTGGCCCATCCTCGACTGCTTTCCCAGGCCACAAGCAGGGAGCTGGATGGGAAGTGGAGCTGCTGGGATTAGGACGGGCGCCCACATGGGATCCCGGGGCTTTCAAGGCGAGGACTTTAACCACTAGGCCATGGTGCCGGGCCCCGGTGTAAGACGTTTTTTATTTCTCTTTGTGTTGTGGAGGATAATTTTGATGGATATGTCACTCTAGGTTGGATTTTACAATTAGGTTGATTTTATTATGTCTTTCAAAATTTAAAATATATATATTTCTTCTTAAGTGTTTAGTTTCCTGCTGCCTTATATTTTTCCTGATGAAAAGTTATATGTGGTTCTTTTATTTTTTCCTAAAGAATAAGGTATTATTCTCCAGTTTTTTTCAAGTATTTATGATTTTTGCCTTGCTTCTATTTGATTATGATATGAGTAGGTATAGACTTGGGGGAGGAATTTAGCCACCTTGATATTCTTTTTTCGAAATGTGTAATTTTGTGTCATGAATTTTAGATAATTCTTGGTGTTATGTTTCCTTTATATACATGTAATTTTTAAAAATATGATTATTTAAACTTTCTGATTTGTTAATTCTAATATCTGTCACATCTGAATTTCAGTTTAATTCTGACTTTGTTTTTCTTTCTGGAGTGTTTTTTCTTGTTCTTTATTGTGACTTGTAATTTTATATTGGAAGCTTGAACATGAAATATTGGAGAATAGGTAAATAGGCTTTTACTGTGAAGTTTCAAAATTTTGGTAAAGAAATGGGATATGATTAATTTTTGCTTTAGCTGTAGATACCAGGGGCTTAAGTTTTTTTCACTTGCTTGTTTTTGGTTCATCTGTAGATTTTGGGATCCTTAAGATTCCTCTTTGTAGTAGAACTTTTGTCTCTCTGTTCTTTCACATGCAGTCCACCATGGTTATGTTCCAGGGTTGGGCCAGGGAAAATTTTCTGCAACCTTATGAGAAAATATGCCTTTTTGAGGATCTGTGTCACTGGACTATGAACTCTGCAAGTATTTCTTAGTTCTTTCCTTACTAAGACAGGAAATCTATGTGGGATCAGAATTGGAGAGCTGCCCTTCTAGGTTAGGTAAAGTTCTCTTAAGATCACTTTCAGATGCCTTTAATATGTTTTGAGCAAATATAAAAATGGTTACTCTTCTCCTCCCTTTGCCTGAAACAGATTTTTCCCCAAGTTTTTATAGTGAGGACATAGTGAGTTACTGGCAATAAAGTATGTTAAATTTAAGATATTCAATGTCCAGAAGTTCTCATTCCTCAAACTAGTGTACACTGAACTTCCAGGAATTCATTGAAATTCTCGTGTAAGTGCTTCTAATAGCTGTGGCTCCTAAAGGTTTTTTCTCCAGGTAATCTTTTCTTAGATTTGATTCTCCATGCCTACCTTTCTGGAATATGGAGTAGTGATCTGCCTTGTGATCTCAATTGTTTGAATAGTCTTAAAGCATCTTGGTTTTCAGTTAGTTTAGCCTTTTCTTGTTATAAGCATGAGAGTGATTGCTTCAAAGCCCTGTCCTTCCTGGCGGTGATACCACAAGCCCCAGCTATTTCCTTAGCCTTAGAAGTAGCTATCCATGGTCTAAGTTGTTACTGACTGAGCAAGAGAACCTCAGAACTCAATCCTCATGTCTAACCATAACTGTTCTCACTGGTCAAGTCCTCCCCCATCCCCAGCTTCTGAAAACCACACTTCTACTCGATAATTCTGTGAGTTTGGCTTCCTTAGGTTTAATTTCTCAGATCATTTGATATTTGTCATGTTGTGTTAAAATATTGCATGATAGTTCATAAATATGTGCAACTATTTTATCAATTAAAAATAAAATGAAGGGATTGGGGCGGTAGCTAATCAGGCTAATCCTCTGCCTTGTAGCACTGGCATCCTGTATAGGCACTTGTTTGTTTTCAGGCAATTCCACTTTCAATCCAGCTCCTTCTTGTAATCTGTTAAGGCAGTGGAGGATGGCCACCCTGTACCCATATAGGGGACCCAGAGAAAGCTGCTGGCTTCCATATTCATACTAGCCTAGCTCTGGATATTGTGGCCATTTGGGGAGTGAACCAGCAGATGGAAGACCTCTTTCTGTCTCTCCACTCCTTCTATTTCTCTGTAATTTTGACTTTTAAATAAACTAAAGAAATCTTGAAAAAGAATGAAATTAAGTAATTTTCTTTCAAAGCAATTTGTCATTTAATCTTTATAATCTAGTGACACATCCTTACATATTCTAAACCCACTCTGCCATTCTTCCTATCCTGCCACCCAACACCTAGCAGAATGGATGCTGAGCTCACCTCTATAATCGGTAAGCAAGGGGTGAAGAGAATTGTGAGAAGGCAGACAATATGCTACATGAAGTACTATTATACTCTTTCCTAATACATTACTTTTGTCATTTTAATGTCTTGGAGAGCATGCAGTGGATTCTAAATTTCTGTTTATTATAATCCCAATGTAGCAAAATATGGTATTTAAAAATTAATCTTCCACAAAGATATATAAAATGAGACTGGGAAATAAAAACTAAGAAGGGGGGGGGGAGAAGAAGCCAGGTCAGTAAAAATGGTCTATGCATGGTGCTTTGATACGCATAATAACATAAATAGTGCCAATATGGAAAGTATCCAATTTAATTTAAAATAAAGCTGCTTTAAAAAAGGTTAGGAAGAATAAAAAGGGAATAAATAACTGCAGCTTAATCAGTGACCAGCAAGTAAAGCTCTGGCCTTTCTGTGGGAATCCTTCAAAAGGCAGACATTGAATTCTTGTTGCTTATTTTCTTGTCATGGAAAATCAACTTTCATACTTTTATTTTGCTATTAACTTTGATATTTTAATATTGCAGTGTCCTTAGGGGACACCTGAAATCCTTAAATTTTAATGTTTAAAGATTCATTGCGGCTCACTTGGGGAGTGAATCATCAGATGGAAGATTTTCCTTTCTGTCTCTCCTCCTCTCTCTGTATATCTGACTTTGCAATAAAAAAAAAAAGATTCATTGCTGCTAAATCTGCAGATTCTATTATCCTGTATAAAACCTTCCATCCAATTTTGTTGTTTCATCACTTTTTTTCCCTACATTTCTCCAATGAAATCACAAATGGGAAGTGTTTCTCAAATCTAATCGCAGGTCTCTGCTTCATATTTGTGTCTTTCTTAGGGCAGTGAATTGACTAGATGTTCACAGCAGCTGAAGGAGTACCACTGGAGGGTGAGGGAATTCCATTCCTGGTGTTACAGATTCCTTGTTAGAATGACTGACATCTGTCCTATCCGGTGTATGAGTAGTGAGAGTCTATTCTCATCATCTAAGCCAAGGGGTGTGTGTGTATGTGTTCCTGACCTAGAGGGGAAGGCGGCCTGCCATGGGAACAGGATCTATCCTATGGAGATGAATCCTCGGTGGACACACACTTGTGGAGGGAGGGCAGCACTCAGGTTTCCTGCTTAGAGAAAGAGGTGCTCACCTCATCATCCCATAGGATTAGTGAAACACTTTGTCTTGATCTCACATTCTTGTCAACTACTCTTATGCTGCCACCAATACCACACTCTGTTAGTGAAAGTCTACCAAGTCTTCAGAATATCTCACATGAACCGAAAGAACAAAAGCAATAATGCTGTGTATTCTGATAGTACCGTTTATCATACCAATTCAATAATTTTTAGGAGATTGGTTTGTCTAAAGCTTCTAAAGTTTGGAGACAAATGAGCTCACAGGCCCACTCTCAAATCTCATTAATTTTGTAGTCACAACCCAAAAAGAAACAATCACACAGCTTCTGACACTTTTATGAGAATTTCATTAAGATCAGTTTCAGTCTAGACAGAATTGAATTTTGTTTTAAATTGGAAATTCTTTGCAGTTTATTAATGCTTTACTTTCTTGGTGCTAAATGTGTATTTCCTCAGCATGTATCAGGTCAAACATAATTAGACTTTTCTGCCCTTTTTCCTTTACAATTTTGTATTCTGATTCAGTCCTGTTGATTCTTCTCCTGAAAACTCACATGGCTCTATCTTTTTCATTCAATTTCTTAGGGTATTAAGCTTTTGTTGAAACTTTTATTACTGCTCCTGCGGGATTTTGTTGAAGGGCAGAGATTAGAAATCCTACTTGATTTCATCATGTGAAGATGCAGATACTTAGCTTCATGAAATTGACATTCATAAACTCTGAAAATACTGTTCACATTGAAGAGAGATGTAATTCTCCCTGAAATAAGCCTCAACGTATTTAAGTTGTCAATGAGGTGCTAAAAGTTGTTATAGTGTTTCTTGGCTGTGGTTATAAAAGTAATGATGTTTATTTAAGAAGAATGAATTCATTTCTCTGTGGCATTTGGATACTTCCTTTCAGATCTATTGTATGCTCATTTCCTGGCTTTCATCTCTTATTATTTAGCTTTTGTTCACTTTTACTCCCTTTTTCAGTCTTTGCCAATATGATCTGCACCAATTAACTCCATTCTTTCTTATTCACCCTTCATACCTTTCTTCTTTCAATGATTTTTCTCTCTTTATTCATTTTTATCCATCAAAATAACAAATGTAGTTTTTTGTTCCATAGGAACCAGTTTCTGCCACCTGGGATGTTACATGGACCAGTGCCACATGGTTTCAGTCACTCTGTTTCTTTCTGACAACATTAAAAGAAGGGAAGATGCCATACCTACATTGATCCACATGCATT
This sequence comes from Ochotona princeps, assembly GCF_030435755.1. Taxonomy (NCBI): domain Eukaryota; kingdom Metazoa; phylum Chordata; class Mammalia; order Lagomorpha; family Ochotonidae; genus Ochotona; species Ochotona princeps. The sequence goes on from NC_080838.1 coordinate 14,784,612, forward strand.
ATAATGGTTAAAAAAGTAGTACTATTGGAAAGTCATGGATTTGCAGAAATAATGGAAAAAACCATTTATGATAGAATTGCAAAGATTACTAACATATCATCGCCTTTTTTAGTTTATATTTAAAAATGATTTATTTATTTGTACTGGAGGGGTATCTGCTGGTTCATTATCCAATTGACAGCAATGACCAGTTCTGGGCCAGGATGAAGCCAAGAAACCTAGATCCCCACCAGGTTCTCGCACATGGGTGGAAGTGGAGCAAACACTTGGGCCATCATCCCATGCGCAATAGCAGGGATCTGGATGGGGAGTAGAATAGATGAGACTTGAAGCAGTGCTCATATGGGATATTAGTGTTGTGGGTGGAGGCTAAATTTGCTGTGCCACAATGGCAGCACCAATATGTAGTGTTCATCGTATTTATTGTGTTAATTAAAAAACTGTGGGAGAGAATGAACTAGGCATCAAGAGGACTCCCATATATTGGTTCAGTCCCCAGATTTCCACAGTAGTTCCTGATTGCTTTAAAACTGGAAGCTGGGAACCCAATCCAGGCCTCTCATGTGCGTGGCAGGAACCTAAACACAGGATTCATCACTGCTAGCTTCCAGTATGCGCATCAGCACGAAGCTGACATCAGAAGTGGAGCCCGGTACTCAGCCACAGGCATTCCCAAACAGTATGTGTAGTCCCAAGAGGCAGCTTAACCACTAAGCCAAGCACGTTCTCCTTTGTGGTTTTAAATGTCGTTGATTCATGTAGACTACAAATTATGTACAGGATGTATTTCAAATATTGTTTATGAATAATTGGATTAGGACCCCAAATAATTAACATTATTACCAATGTTATATAGGGTCTGAGGACAACACATAAAGTAGTCTTCAACCTGTTACTATGAATCTAAGATATGATTTTAATACTTTGAATACTTATAACTATAATTTATAAAATTGTTCCAGGGTGAGAAAAGAAACACACATTCATCTCAGGATGCCAGGAACATATTGCTGTCATCCCATGGTGACTGAAGCAGCGGGTCATATAAAATTCAGGACCATCGCCTTTTTTTAAATTGGAAAGTCAGATTTACAGAGATAAGGAGGTACAGAGAGAAAGATCTTCTGTGACTGTAATGGCCAGAGATGATCTGATCTGAAGGCAGGAGCCAGGAATCTCCCATGTGAGTGCAGGGTCCCAAGGATTTGGGCCATCCTTAACTGCTTTCCTAGGCTACAAGTAGAGAGCTGGGTGGAGAGTGGAGCAGCTGCGATATGAACCAGCACCCATATGGAATCCCAGCGCATGTAAGGCAAGGACTTTAGTCACTAGGCTACCACACATGTAACTTATATAAAAAGTATGCTGGTAAATCAGCTTACTCTCTGAGAACTACATCAGCTCTTATACTCATATATTCTGAACTTAAACCCATGACTGTCTGTCTGTATGTCCCACATCCAATTTTTGGTTGGATGTTGCCTGCATAGAATTTTGCATTGATAGGTCACAGAGCAGCAAGCCATGAAAAACTATTTTTGAAAAGCAAAGATAACCCCATTTATCTCTGAACAGCATATAATATGGAATTCGTTCTATGATAATTATGGTCCACTGAGCAGTGATGGTGAATTGTATGGCTACATGGTGAGAATCACTAGAGTTTTTCAGTCTACCTTCCTAACTTAATTCTTGGCATCTCCCCTTTCAAACTATCAATGCCCACCAGCTGAGAATTGTTTTGATCGATCCCTGGTGCGGATGAGACTGTGCGACCTCATTCAGGATTATTGCGTAGATCTTCTCTGACATTGAGGTTTATCAATGTAGGCAATAGAGTTACAGAGTTCTATATTGAGAAGCTGTAAAATACTTCAGAATCTGTCTGTAAACCTTTATGTTGCTTTTCTATTTTTAAAAATTAATAAAGCAGGACTGAGGTTCTGAAAATAAATAACAAGGAATAAATCTTCTTCCTTTTTGACCGTATCTGTAACCAGTGTGCTTTTGCATAACAACTCACCATATTATCTCTGGAAAAAAACAAAGAATGAGGAGGGATGTCTGTATTTGACTGATGGTTCAAGAGTAAACAAAGCCTAAAAGGAAGAGGTAGGTAGGTTAAAAGAAGTGAGTAGACATTTATTGAGTATCTATGATAGCCAGAAACTTCCAAATGACATCACCTTTAAATTTCTTTGCTTCAAGCTATAGTATATATCATTGTGTACAGATAAGTAAATTCACAGTGTAAATACTTTGCTTAACGTTTTGTTTAATATGGTGGTGAGATCTTGTTTGTGATTATGAGTCCCATATAGTTGCACAGGGCCATGCTCTATATGGACATTGCATTTGGATTTTGATTTGCTGCCACCATCTTGATATTTAAACATTTTGAACTAAGGTCCCACATTTTTGTATCAGGCTATGCTGACAAATTAGTCCTCTTGGTAGTGTATGCCAAAGACTGTCCATAGCTGTCCTCTAAAGAAATACCTTTGAAAACACCTGGCCCCAGCAAGGTAAACTAAGATAAAGAGAAGTGATCCCAGAGCTAGCTGAGTGAGAAGTTCATGTTCTGGCATCAAGATAGTAGTCTTGGGGCTGTACTTTTCTCTAAGGAAATATCTCTGTCTCCTGTGATAGTGTTGTGGTTTCTGAGTGCCACTGCAACTGAATTGCTCCAAATTCACCGTTTGATATTATCACAATGCTTGTGAGTCAGGAACTTGGGTATAGATGATGTGGATTCTTTCCTGAGTTTGATGAAATCAAGATGAGAATCAAGGCATGCATAAGATGCTTTATTCCTGGAAGCTCAGTATCCTCTTCCAAGCTCGTGGGATTGTGAAAAGCACTCAGTTCTTGAGATTGGAGGACCGAGTGTCCCAGTACATGGACGTTCTCTGTAGTTCCTGTTAGGTGACTGGCTCCACACGAAGAGCAGGAAAGTCCTTATCCCGCCCCCTCCCCTCTCTCTATTGCCCCAGTTGGCTGAACTGGGCATTCTATCCTCTTTGGCATGTTCTGTTGTTTAGAAGAAAGTGATAAGGGGAGAGTTTACACTAAGGAGGTTGAAGGTATTTGGCTTACCATAGGGTCTGTCAATCATACAGAAAAATCCACACTTTTAGACAGCTCTACCTAGTGAAACATCTCCCTTCATGTGGACTACCAGGACCACCAAACTGGAACCTGCATCTGCCATATTTAAGGAATGCAGTGGATAAGCTCACTTCCATCTATGCCTGACCTTGGCTTTTTCCATTGATTTTAATTATGTTGTGAGTAACTCAAAAGCCACCTTGAACTAAGTTCCAGTTATGTATTAATAATCATCAAAGCCAGACACAAATCACTTGTCTAGATTGATTAACTAGTAACTGAAATACCTTGATTTCATCCCAGATTTGTGTAACTCTGAATTTCATGCTCTATAGGGATAGATTCAGGTTGTTCAGAGTTTGAAATAGTATAGTTGGAGGGAGGGCACGTTAAGTAAAAGAATACAGAATGGGAATTGCAATATTAGATATAAATTGAATGTTTAGAATGAGAGAAAAGTTCCCAACAAATCACTGAAGCCTTAAATCTCTTCTGAGATTTTTATGCACTTCACCACTTATGTTCCTATGCATAGGCTTATTAAAAACAGACTGACTTCCTTGTACTCACATGCAGTATTCTTAAAAAAAATGATTTAGAGCATGGAATAATTGCTTAATAGTTAAATTCTCGCCTTGTAGGTACCAGGGTCCGACATGGGTACTGGTTTGTGTCCTGGCTGCTTCACTTCCCACCCAGCTCCCTGATTATGGCCTTTGAGAGTAGTAGAGAATGACCCAGAGCCTTGGGACCCTGCACCCTTATGGGAGACCTGGAGGAGACTCATGACTCCTGGCTTCGAATTGGCTCAGCTCTGTAAAATCTGATCAGTTTTTCCAATGAAATATTAAGATGTATTTATGGGAAAGGCAAATTTACAAAGAGGAGACACAGATATTCTATCTCTTGGGTTCACTCCCTAGAGGGCTATAATCTAGAGCTGAACCGATTTGAAGCCAGGAGCTTCCTCGGTGTCTCCAATATGGGTGCAGGGGTCCATAGGTTTGAGCTATCCTCTGGTGCTTTCCTAAGCCATAAGGAGGGAACTGGGTCAGAAATAGAGCAGCTGGAACATGAACCTGGAGAGTGCAAAAGATAATGCATTAAAACTGTTACCTTTCACAGTAATGTGCCTCCGATTCCCACTCTATTCTTACACCTAACAAGACCATAAACCTGCCGCTTTGTAACTGGTAGGAGTAGAGTATCAGGCGCTATCCACACCTGATAAAGCTGACATTCCAGCATGACTCTGGATAAAGTTTGAGAAGCCCCACATTCTACCACATATCGTGCAGTGTTGTGTCTCACAGGCTGTATGTACCCAGCTTGTTTTTCTTGGTCAGAGTGAGTAACAGACCTTAGCCCACAGCTGGTAACAATCTTGACAAGAAACAATAAGAGCACATCAAACCACTTTGAATTAATACTAGGCTCTAGGGTCAGACAAATTACATCCTTGGGATAGAGAAAGAATTTATAGCTGTGATTAGAGAAGCACTGCCAGTAATCTAAAGAATCACAAGGAACTGGAGTGCTGCCATAAAAAAACCAAACCAAAACAAAAAAAACAGAAAGATGAAATCTGGAAATCAACAGGTAGCGAGTTTGACGGCAACTTCCTACACAATTCCAGAAGGAATTGTTAAACAGATAACTTGTCATCTCTTAGAAATAGAATGGTAATCATTATAAATACTTGCAAATTAACCTCATTCATTTTCTTGTAATGAGTGTATAAGACTGATAAGCCCAGGAAAAACTAAAGGTTTCATAGTTTTGGATTTAGATATTTGCAAAATTCCTGTTAACCTTGTAGATTATGTGCGGACATGTGGTACAGTTAACGCTCCAAATGAATTCATGGTTGGTTAAATAATTGTCTCCTTTAAGTTGAATGGCAAATAATTTGAGAAAAGTAGTGTGTTCTTACATATGGGCTCAGTTATAAAGCTCTTAGGAATGATTTGGAATAAGGGATTGATTATAGGGACTTGTACAATTGTGGAAACTGGTTAACGTGTTAGGCTACTGGTTTTGCATTGAATCCTGGGCTTGAGAAAATCATGGCAGGGAAGCAGGGAGAAAATATGGATGTGAAATGGGTAAGGACAAGGTCTAAACTGAAATGGGAGAGGATTCTCTGGATCCTGCTTCACTGTCTAAATTTCCAGTTGAGGTGATGAAGGTGTATGGCAGAAGAGAAGCTGAAGTAACTGTGGCCTTGGTGGCTGCTGCTTGCCCGTGAGGTCAGCCAGTGTTTTCAGGACAGGTCTATAGGAGCTATGACGGTACTTGGCCCTACACCAACCTGCCTTAAAGCTCACTATTGGCCTCCAATTTCTCATAAACTTCTCTTGTGGTCAAGCTTTGCTAAAATCATGAAGGAAATTATATTGGAAATACCATTCCTGCTTAGCTGAAATGATTTGGTTCAAAACTACAACAGCCAACTAATCTCTGTTCTTGGCTCTATCTATGAATTGCATTAATAATGCAAAGCTATGAATGATTGAGATGCTGGATGGCTAGATTCAAAGGAAAATTTCAAGAAACTTATTTTAAATATCATATTAGACATTCTTGATTATGCTAGTATACTAGCATTTTAGGTGCCAATATTCCCATGTATGTTTGGACTCTGCTGTGATTTTTCATAGCGCTTGTTGTGATCTGTTGTGTAAAGCTTTTAGTTCTTCATGTTCCACCAGAATATGAGCTGCATGTGCATGGGGGCATGATCTGTTGGCTTGGTGCTGAGTCTAGAACAGCTGTAATGTAAGAACAAATAGATGCCGTCTAACAAAGTTTGAATTCAAATGAAATGAAACTTGATAAGAATAAATGTGACAACATACATTGAGGTGTAGAAACCCATTGTATAAGTAGAGAATGGAAGTTATTAAGAGTATTTCATGAGAGAAAATAAATGTGGACAGTTTGTTAGTAGACAAAAAGTAGAAATGGTAGTGAAAAATGAATGCATGTTTAACTTAGGTAGTATATACAGGAAAGTAGAATGCATAGCATACTGTGTATAGAAACGTAAAAGCAACATACTCTAAAACCTGAGAGCCACTGAACGAACAAGCAAGAAAAGGTGCTGATTTTGTCAGCTGATTTAAGAAAAGTGTTCCAGTCCAGTATACATTTTTGATAAAAAATAAGCAATAAATATGTAGTTAACATCATACTTCATGATGAAAAATGGAATGTTTTCCTCTTAAATAGGAAAGTTGGTAAATAATTTCTTTCTATAACATGTAAAACACTCAAACAGTGTAATTTTAAAGGATAAAAGATCGAATATATTCATTTCATTAAGGAACATATACACATGGCAACTAGCAGCTTAAATTATGCTCAAACTAATTTGTCCTTATGGAATTTTAACTTAAAATAACGTATGATACCATAGTAAGTGTGTAGAAATGGCTGAAACTCCAGAAACAGCCACAAATTCAGTTGTTGTGAGGTTGTGGGATAATGGTAAATGCCTCCCCCCTCCATTTATTGCTGGTAGAAATGCAAAAACAACAATAACCTTTTAGAAGATATTCTGAAGTTTTCTTATGATGTGAAACACTGTGAGCATATGATCCATCAATTGTATTTCTAGGTAATATTTATGTATTTTTATCAAAAAAAACTTTGGAATTTTTAATAGGTGCTTTATTCATAATAACCAAAATATTGGAAATAATATGTTCTTTAATAGTAGTATGGATAAACTGTGGCATATCCATATAATGGATTATTATTCAGCAACTAAAATTAGCTGTAAGTCATGACTGAATTTTGAATGCATATATCAAACAAAAAGCAGTCAGTCTTGGAATCCCAAAAAAAAAATCATTGGAAGATTGGAGGATTTCCTAGATTTAAACAAAATATGTAATAATTTAACTATTATAAATAAATGATATGATATCACTGAATCGGTATGGATCTAAATACCTTGGAAATTATTTGAATCTGTCATACTAAAGTCAAAAGAAATTGCATATAAGCCCTGCACTGCAGCTAATAAAGTTGTTTGTGACCTGGTTCAAGTTAACAGTCTTGGTATAGTTGTTAAAATATGTTAGAATTGAACAGATAGAAATGGATAGTGCATTGTGTAAGTCAGGTTTCTCAGTAGTAAGGTAGGGATCTGCAGACAAACACAGGTGTTACACTGAACCATGTGCTAATGGATTCATATGGTCTTATGTTTAGCCTAATAAAGGTACAGATGGTTACAGATAGAAATATTTTTAATTATGTGTATATACTTGATATTTTAGATTTCCTGCAGCTATAGCAGAATATCACAACCTATATAATTTATTTTTTAAAAATTTATTTTTCCTATCCTAGAGGCTTAAAACTATAAATCAAAGTGTGACTGTCTGGTGGGGCTATTTTTTTGAGCCATGACATGGCAGAGGTCATCATATTTGGAGAAAACATGTGGCATAACAAGCAAATGGGACAGAAAGGAAGCTGATGAAGCTATGGAACTTGCTTTTGTAACCACTCACTTTTAGGATAACCAAACAACTCCTGTGAAAACAGAATTAATGTATGCATGAGAGTGGTGCCTTCATGACCTAACCCATTCAGTCCCAACTTTTCAGCATTGTCAAAGGCATACTGTTTATTTCAAAGTTAACATAACTGGATTATTGATGTTCAATTTAAATCTTTATAGCTGTCCTAATATAGAACAGTGGAAAATGTTAATTCTCAAGGAACCCGTTTCCCATTTGTCCATAGTGTTATGATAGTAATTAAATTTCAACAAGAGTTTTGCAAGGAATATTTACACCAGAGCAAATGGAAGCGCGTGCACACACACACACACACATTTATTATTTGTTTTTTTAGAACATTTATTTTATTTTTATTGGAAAGCCGCAAATACAGAGAGGAGAGACAGAGAGGAAGATCTTCTGTCCGATGATTCACTCCCCAAGCGGCCGCAACGGCTGGAGCTGAGCCAGTTTAAGCCAGGAGCCTCTTCTGGGTCTCCCACACTGGGGCAGGGTCCCAAAGCTTTGGGCCGTCCTCGACTGCTTTCCCAGGCCATAAGCAGGGAGCTGGATGGGATGCGGGGCTGCCGGGGTTAGAACCAGTGCCCATATGGGATCCCGGGCATGCAAGGCGAGGGCCTTAACCACTACGCCATCGCACCGGGTCCCTGTTTGTTAGTTTTGAGAGAGAAATAGAGAGTGACTTCCATCTACTGGTTCACTCCTTGTGTTAGCTTTTGTTACTTTAAATGAAAGGCTTGAGAGATGCTTTTGGGGAAGGAAGAGTTTACTTTGTGTTTGAAGGATCACAGCTCAGGATCAAGCAGCCATATCATGTGGAGGCTGGCAATGGCAGCACCTGTGCACAGGAACCATGATATGGCGAGCCAGAATGTGGGAAAAGACACCAGAATTGTATCTGGTTAGGCAACAACTCCATTCTCAGAGAAAGCTCCTGGTGACCCAAAGACTTCCCGTCAGGCCCAACTTCCAAAGATCATAATTCAATTAAATATCTATACTTTCTTTTAACAGACTTATTTACTTTTATTGGAAAGGCAAATTTACAGAGAGGCAGAAAGAAAGATTTTCTTTCTGCTAGTTCACTCCCCAAAAAGGCTGCACTGGTTGGTGCTGTGCCCATCCAAAGCCAAGAGCCAGGAACTTCTTTTTGGTTTCCTATGCAGGTGCAAGGTCCCAAAACTTTGGGCCATTCTCTTCTGTTTTCCCATAATCAGAAAACTGTATGAAAAGTGGAGCATCTGGGACATGAACTGATACATATATGGGTTGCTGGTGGGGGTGGGGGAGGATTAGCCAGCTGAGCTCTTGTGCCACCCCCTAAATCTCCATCCTTAATCCATCAGCCCTAAACATGTGACTGCTGGGGTTGAATGTTTCCATGAAATTTGGGGACCCAGGTGTAACCCAAATGGCCATAATGGACAAGACAGGACTAGATCAAAACCATGGATTAAAAACTCAACCCAGATCTCCTACTCAAATGATAGGGGTCCAAATGCTTGAGTCTGCTCCTGCCTTCTAGGGTATGCATCAGTGGGAAGATAAAAGTGGACTCAAACCTTGAAACCAAGTACTCCAGTTTTGACTTCGGACATCCTAACCACCAGGCCAGGTGTCCATGCCTTACATATAGATGTTTTTGGTCTGTTAGCTGAGAAAGCCTAGAAGGAATTGTAATGCAGTATCAATTAGCACATTTAGTTCTCAATTCTTGGTTTCTGCCATTCCTTACTCAATAAACAAAATCCAAAATGGGGGATGAATGGTTGATTTTTTAATCTGGGACAAGAAATGTGTAAAATTAGCCAGAGCATCCTGTAATACCTGAAAGTAGGGAGTATTTTGAGTAAACAATTTTTTTTCCAATAGCCTGCAATGGGACCCTTTAAGCAATAAAGTAAATGAAGTATTGCTAGATTATAATCCAATGCATGAAATGAATATTCTTTGATCACTATTGATATAACACAAAATTCTGTAACTAAAATGGGTATGTGTGTGTGGCAATGACAAATACTTAATGCAAGAAACTTCTAAATAAGATCTGCTGATAATGCATCGTCAGTTTGACCTTAACTACCCTCCCTTTAAAGATGGGCTCCGCATTCTCGTGTTACTTCTGAGAGTGCAGCTAGGGGAAAGGCTAGTGGGAAGAGTACCACCACAGTGAAGAAGCCTGTTAAAAATACTCTGTCTCCAAGTCATCAAAGTCAGCATCAACAATCATGTTAAGAGTGTGTACTTCTGTTATACAATGAAAATGTCACCTTGTCTTCATGGTTTTCATCTTAAATCATGAGAAAAATGTTACACTGATTACAACTGAAGGACATTCTGTTTAGAATAGGATTTAATATATATATGAAGCCATTATGTAAATAATGTATAATGTGTGATATTGTAACATAATGTATAATATATATAGTGTATATATAATTATATGTATAATATATATATGAAGCCATTAGATAAAAATTAAGGATCTGTGAATAAAGTATGGGCTTTATTTAATAATGATGCTTTAATCTAGGTTCAGTAGCAGTGACCTGCACTGTATTAAGGTGCTGGAGGTAAGGAAGAATGCATGTTCAAGGTATATGGGAATTTTGTCTGGTCTGAGATGGTTCTTAAGTTTAAAGTAGCTTAGCTTTGAAAAAGAAAAGATGAAATGTACAGAGGACAAAAGCAATGAATAACTCCGATAACCAGATTGTCAATGGAATTTGTTAATTAAAAACGATAAAGACATCTAACCTGTAAGCTATCTGCATCCCACATGGATTTGATTCCCCGAACCAGCTCCTGACTCTTACTTTCTGGTAGTTCAGACAATGGGTGTCATTGTTGATTCCAGTAATTCGGCTCCTGTAACCCATGTGGAAAATCTGGATTGTGTTCCCAAGGTTTATCTTCTGCCAGTCCATCCCAGCCCTCACCTGTGGGCAGTTGGGGAGTGAACTACAGCATGAGAATTCTCTTCAATGGTCTACCTGCCTTCCAAATAAATAGATGCATTTGAAAAAAACAAAGACTGCTTATGAAGTATTTATACTGAGATAAATCCTCATGAAATGCTTGTAACTGAAGAACTTTATAATAGCTGCCTCTAAATACTCTAGATGTTGAGTATAACAGGATTGTGCTCCGGATTGTTTGAAGTGGCCAAACAAGAACAATCTGATCAAAGTTATGTGGAAGTAGGGTGTAACTCAGATGGAAAGAAATATATGATTTAGAGTTGTCTGCATGTGACAAATTTGCCTTTGGAGAGTGGTGGAAATCTTACTGATCATAAAGTGGAGGCTAAAAGAAACTTACAGTGAAGAGCAGTCAGGCGAGAATCAGCCTGAAGGTGTCTCCTGCTCAGATGCTATGATTATGAGTGTATTCACCAACTCGACTGTGATTGTGTTGGTCCAGGTGGCTCCAGGCAGACCTTAAAAACTAGTTATTTCCTTATGACATCCAGATGGCAAGTTTTGCTGTGATCATCTTGCAATTACATACTCTGGATAGAAAGGCAGAAATAATTATTGAGCACTGTAAGGAACAGATTTAAGAAAAGCTTCTGAGATGAAATTTATGCAGTGCACTCTTATGTTAAAAATACAAAAAAAGTTAAAAAAAATTAAAACATAAAACTCCATAGTGTCTTTATATTGGGAACTACCATCCTGGTTTTAAATACGATGTAGCAAAATGATGCTTGAAACGAATCCAGCAAACAAAAATAACTTTTAGAAGATAGGACCAGGTGGCTCTTATCCGCTGGAAATCCGGATCAATTTCATTCTCTTCTAGGGGAACAACAGCCAAAATTTCCACTGTTATGCTTTTGGTATTGCTGGGGGAATAGTGTTTCCTTGCTTTTGTGTTTCTATGCTTATGGATTCCTTTTTGACAGACCTCTACCCTCAACTTTGTGACTCTTACTCTAAAAGTGATGGGTGGACATGCCTTTGAAACAGTGATTAAAGAGGCTCCTTAGCCCGTAGTGGAGTGTCTGAGTTTGACCTATAGCTGCACTTCTGACTCCACTTTCTCACTAATGCACATTCTGGGATGCAGTGAGTGATGGCTGGAGCAGTTAGTTCCCAATTAGTAGACCTTCCAGTTAGGATAGCAGAATGGAGTTCTGGCTCTGGTATGACAGGCCTGGCTCACCTCTGGATGCTCTCCTCTCCTCCCATCCCTTCTCCTCCCCTCCCCTCTCATCTCCTTCCCTTTTCCCTCCCTCTCTCTTTCACCCCTCCTTCTCCTTCTGTCTCTCCCCTTCTCTCCCTCCTCACCAAAGAAGTAAAATCAGCAAAGGCAAATTGAAAAACTAAAATATTACAGAATTTCAGAAATACGGAAGTGTATGAAATTGCAGTGACTTCTTATTATATCTGTTCTCCAATATTTATGTAACATTGAAGCTCATGGTATTTTCCAGTTTTAGCCCTTCCAGTAAAAGCTGTTAACAGTTCCCACATAAATAAATATTTTAGTATATCTAATACAAAAAATGAATGTGGTTTTACATGTGCATGTGTGAATCATGTTTTTTATACAAATATATTAAATAGGCTAAGCTGAAAATCTGTCATTTCTAGGCTTTGTAGTTCATGGAAGTGGTTTGTACACAGCAGTAAATGTAAATAAATTATTTGGTAGAGTACTAACCTTTGGGTTTTTGGGGAATTATTTTTATTAGAAAGCCAGATACGTATAGAGGAGGAGAGACAGAGAGGAAGATTTCTATCTGATGATTCTCTCCTCAAGTGACCGCAATGGCCAGAGCTGCACCAATCTGAAGCAGGAGGCCCAGAGCCACTACCAGGTCTCCCATGTGCAGGTTCAGGGTCCCAAGGCTTCAGGCTGTTCTTGACTGTTTTCCCAGGCCACAATTAAGGAGGTGGATGGGAAGTAGGGCCGCCACTGTTAGAACTGGTGCCCATGTGGGATCCCGGTGCACTCAAGGAGAGGATTTTAGCTGCTAGGTTACCGAGCCAGGCCCAACCTTGGGATTTTTTTAACCTACTTTTATGCCCTGCTGGAATTCTAATTTCTTTTTTGATATTAAATATAATCAATTAATGCTCTGGAATATGATAAAATCAAGATGTGATGAAGACCTGATTTTTGTTGAGAATTCATAGGCATAACAGTCCACTCTCAAATCTGTCTCTTTTTCATCTCTACTCTTTGTAGAGGCTCCTGATTTAACTTGCCAACATCAGTTTCTAGAGCATTCACTTCCTGAGTTCAGACCTAACTATAATGTTACTGCTGAGATTGTCCTTAAAGCATTAACTTTCAGAGTATCAGTTGCTTCTAAATGTCATCCCACCAGCCTTTCTGACCTCTTCAGATAACTCTTTTCATTATCTGTGTACATGTGGGTCTTAGACTTCAGCTTCCTTTGATGTTCGGATTTGTGAAGAATTTCAGACATTCCAGGAGGGTGTTTTGTGTTCCCTTTTGCACTTTCCTGCTATTACCCACACTAGACCTCTAGTTCTTCTTTATTGACTTCCTGATTTGGGGGTCACAAGAAATGACATAGGCTGTGAGAAATAAAATTTCCAATTAGAATCAATCTCATTTTCAGTTTATTTCCTTCTGCCGTGTTTTATCATTATTCATGCTTCACTCATGCCTGGATATGTGCACATCAATTTCATTGTTATAAGCACCTTCAGAACAGGCATCCTGCTTAGCAAAGGACTAGCATGTGCTTCAAATGATGCGGGTATCTTTTAAGTGTGAGTTGAACAGCACATGTTGGGATCTTATTAAGATAGTTTATGTACCATGTGTTTCCTGATGATGCACAAGTTTTGTTGCCCACTTGGACCACCAAATCCAACTCTTGTATCATAACATCTAACTAACCCAGATGGCTTTAGGATGAGAATCTCAGATATAACATGTCAAAACCTTGGCCCTCATTAAGCCCTCCTTTTCTCATTAAAAATTAGTATCTATAGCATGCTCAGGTCAAATCTGAATGTAAGCACTGATTTCTCTTTCTCACATTCCAAACTAAATTCATTAATAGCTCTCACATTTTATTATTATTATTATTGGAAAGCCGGATATACAGAGAGGAGGAGACACAGAGAGGAAGATCTTCCATCCGATGTTTCACTCCCCAAGTGAGAGCAACGGCCGGTGCTGCCCCGATCCGAAGCCGGGAACCAGGAACCTCTTCCGGGTCTCCCACGCGGGTGCAGTGTCCCAAAGCTTTGGGCCGTCCTCGACTGCTTTCCCAGGCCACAAGCAGGGAGCTGGATGGGAAGTGGAGCTTCCGGGATTAGAACCGACGCCCATATGGGCTCCCGGGGCTTTCAAGGCGAGGACCTTAGCCACTAGGCCACGCCACTGGGTCCAATAGCTCTCACATTTTATGTAGCTCACCATAACCTTATCCAAAGCAAGCTGCCATCATTTCTTACCTGGCTGAGGGTCAGCACATGTTACAAGAACAACATCCATCTGCCTCCATCATCACTCCTCTCACATTGGTTTTCCACACAATTGCCAAAGAAAGCTCTACAGTGTATATCAGATGCAGTAATCCAATTTTCTATCTTCACTGATGGTTTCTATTTAGAAATAAATGTTAATGTAACCACTTCTTTTAAAGCCCAAATAGTTTGTCTGATTGGTAGTTGCAGACTTTGTCTCTCCTCTTTCTTATTGTGCTGTAGTGATACTGACCTTTGTGTTTCTTTGCTTTGCATTGGTGATATGTTTTTCTCTCAGTACTTCATGTGACCATCTCTGACAACTACTCAGAGGAATCTTCTCCAACTAGCCTGGCTAATGAGCAGCCTACATTTTTATCTTTTCTATAATTCATATTTGACTCACAGTGCTGTTGTTTCCACATTTCTCCCAACTATAGGGTGATTTTTTTTTGCCTCTAAAAGGGTATCTAGATTCTTTGTGTTCACTGATGATTGATACACTAGAAGCATTTCCTTGAAGGTCTGCTTTGTTTCTCTGAGCAGGTGATTCCTGTGCACAACACGATTTTTCCCCTGTTGGCTAGCTCTCTGGGCATATCACGGATGTTTCTTAATGCTGTGTTATAAGTCCCTGTAAGGAAGAGGCCACAGTTATCTTACCATAGCTTTTCTTAAAATTTGGTGCAGAATGGTAGATGAAGCTATGTCTTTTCCCTTTAATTCTGCAATTGCTCTTTCCTCCCTGATTCTTTCTCCTAATGAAATTTCTGGTTGGTTGTAAGGAAGTTAAATTCCTGTTAAAGCCATTTAAAGCTGAGATTGGGGGATTGATGAGGCCTATAATTGATAAAAGAAAGTCTGACCTAAGGTGCTTGTCTGATGAAAGAATGTAGTAGGAGGGCAGTGGGAATTGTCTCAATTAATGCAGGAGATGAAGATTTGATGCTTGTGGTATCAGTTTATTAGGCAGGAAAGCCAGTGCTATTAAATCACTAAAAAAAAAAATGATCTGTTGGAAAACTTCATCCTCTACATAAGCTGAGAGACTGGCCGAAGGCTTCTCACAAATTACAGCCCTTTTACTTACATTAATATGATTAAATACTTACCTTTATTGTAGCATTTTGGATTATATAATTTAATATTATAAATGGAACGTTGATATTGAATTACTGTTGTTGGCATTACTCCCCGTGAGCGGAATGTTTTGGGTTATTTGGAAAATCCTGTGATGAAGTTATGATCTGATTTTATAAAGACAAAGACTCAAGCAAATATTATTGGTGAAGATGATTCAGTCTGTGTGCAATATAGCATTATTAAGCCATGCACCATAGCAGATTTTGAGAGCCAACGCTGCAGAGCTGAACTAATTAAATTGATTTTTAACAATTTCACATTTTGTATGAATCCCTCTACCACTGCATTTTACCTTCTCCTGACACTGGATGCACTGATGATGACGTGAGATTGAAAAGAAGTAACAGTCACTGTGCATCTTCTCCTCCTCTGTATTTCATATGACCCTTTCTGCCCTACAACAATGCTCTGATTTTCTCAGTACATGTCTTCCAACTAGATAAATCAAGAAAAAGATGGGCTTGTCATTGAATAATAACATGTCAGTATTGGATCCAATGACATTTGCAATCTTGGAATTAAAATTCTTGGGGATAACAATATGTTTGAGCAGTCAATCATCAGTGGGAGAATTTCAGACATAATATTAATCCACATCATATTATAAGACACTATAGTGCTATGGCCCTAATGTCTGTTGTATTGATGAGATAATAAGTTAGTGGAGTTAGAAAATGCTTATATCTAGCTTAACCATTGTTGAATAAAACAGCACATAGTAAGAGCTGAGTCAGAGCTGGTTTCCATTTACATCTGAGAAAAGCCCAGCGAAGACATTGAAATCAACACAAGAAGCCCTCTGTGCCATTCAAGAACAACAGGAGAAGCCCTTCGTGCCTCTCTTTCACATAACCCGCTGAGTTTACAATGGATATCCATGACATGCCCTTACTAGATTCCTGGAAGTCCAGAGATACAAAAGGAACCCACTGTTCTCTTTCTTCAATGTATAAAATGTGTATTTCTTCTCTGTTCCCTGGCTTGTTTGGAAATATTACTAAACAACCAATCACGTGAATTCAAAAGCCTGGTGATCGTCTTAGAATCATTGTTCTGCAAATTTCATGTGTATCCGGTCATCACAAATTATAAACTGTTTTTAAAATTTTTGATTTCATAAAGAAGTTTGCTTGTAGAGAGTGGAAGAAAGAGAGGGTACAAAAGAATATATCAGGTTTCCTCTCATGGCTTACTCTCCAGATGCCTTCAACATCTGAGGGTGGGCCAGGAACAAAGAATTCATCACTCAGTCCGGGTCTCCCACATGGGTGGCGGGGTCCCATGTACTGGCAGTATTACCTGCTGCTTCCTGGGGTGCACATTGCTGAGAAATTAGAATGGAGAGCAAAGCCAGGGCTGAAACCATGGAATTCTTACATAGGATGTGGGTTTCTTGAGCAGTGTATTAGTTACCATAATTAATTCCTACACGTAAGTTATTTGAAATTTATCTGAGAGACGGGCCCGGCGGTGTGGCCTAGTGGCTAAAGTCCTTGCCTTGAAAGCCCCGGGAGCCCATATGGGCGCCGGTTCTAATCCCGGAAGCTCCACTTCCCATCCAGCTCCCTGCTTGTGGCCTGGGAAAGCAGTTGAGGATGGCCCAAAGCTTTGGGACCCTGCACCTGCGTGGGAGACCTGGAAGAGGTTCCAGGTTCCTGGCTTCGGGTTGGCGCGCACCGACCATTGCAGCTCACTTGGGGAGTGAAACATCGGATGGAAGATCTTCCTCTCTCTGTCTCCTCCTCTCTGTATATCCGGCTTTCCAATAATAATAAATCTTTAAAAAAAAAAAGAAATTTATCTGAGAGAATGGAGGAAGAGAAAGAGACATGATTAACCAGAACTCTTGTGTGCCTGAATAGGAAGTTAGGGTCAGGATCCAAAGTAGGGAATTGAAAGCAGGCTCTCTTATCTGGAACATGGGCATACTAACCCATTGTTATAACACCTCTCCCAGATGATTGTGCTGATGTTTACCTATTAGTTAAGGTCTGTATTACATTTATCTTTTGGTGTTGTAATAGCCTCCCTAATGATTATGCATCTAGTATGGTTCCCTTACAATCCACATTCCACACGTCCAGCAGGTCCCTAAAACACAAATCCTAACATTAAGGCAAATGTTACTCTTAATTCTTCAAGACAGTGTCTTTGCTGTTGCTTGTCACAGCTTTATTTCCTGGTAGTCTCCCATGAAATAAAATCTCCCAGTCCCCCGTGCCCCTTGTTGCACTCCAGAGCTCCGTGTTCTTTCATGCCCCTGTGGCTTGTCTCTATATGTGTGCTCTCATTAGTTAAAATGCTTCCACTACCTAAGGCTGTTGCTATGTATCTGTCAGGATTCTGTGCAGACACCACATCCTCTGGGAAGCCTTTCTAGTTGCTGTAATCTCTGAGTAACACGTGCAGCTTCCTACTTTGACTAATAATTAGACTCAATGTACACCTTTAACATAATGTTACTACTTGATAAATGATTCTTTACTGCCTCTAGTAGGGTAAAAAGATTTGGAGCAGAATGTTTAATATCCATTAATGTATTTCTTCTGTATCACATGAGATAGCACTTGGCATCTGAAAAAACAATAAATGTTGAAATAATCACAGTCAACACAAATTGATCTCTTATTTTTTGTTTTGATCAGCTTATATGCATTATTACATGAAATTTATTAGCGTGGTTTGAATTAGACAATACAGCCAGTTCTTCCTATGCGTGCCCTCTGTCACTGCTTCTTGGTTTATCTCTGATGTTAGTCCTCATTGCGGTAGATGCTGTTGTTTGAGTTCAGACTCAGGCTGAGAGTGTCATTTCAGGGATACTCTGTGCCATTCTACTTTCTGTCTTGGTTCTTCTCCTAAGCTACAGGTTGTCACTAGATCTGTGAACCCAGGGCAATAGTAAACAGGATTTAACATTCTCATAGGAGTTCTCAAGCATGAGTGCAGGAGAGCTAGTTAGTGGCTTCTGAAACTACTCACCTTTGGATGGACAGTTTCAAAAAATGTGCTGCATGTAATCAAGAGTTGATAGGCTCAGAGTATGTGTCTCCCATCAGCTGGCTTACCCTCCAGATGCCCTTCATGACTGGAGATTGAGCTGTGGTTGAAGCTGGGAGCCAAGAACTCAATCCCAGTGTCTCACATGAGGGGGCAGGGATTCAATCCCTTGAGTTAGTTTTGCTGCCTCCACAAGGGTTCATTAGTAGGTAGCTGACATCTGGATATGGAAGAAGGAAGTGGACCCAGGTATTTTAGTCTTAAGAGGCATTCTGTGTGCTCTCATATATCCCCACTGCTTTAAATGCTTGCACTTTGACAAGCCATTCTTCGTAACTCTGTTTTATTTGTCTTTACTCTTTTCAGAGGTGTGTTCCAGGCATATGTCCCCCAAAGCCCCTCATAAGATCTTGTCAGCTTCTATTTGGGAAACTCAAATTAAGGCTACTGCTAGTGTTATCTCTGTTGTTTTGGAAACAAAGGCTCAGAGAGGCTACACGTGCCCAACATGTATGCCTGGAAAGTGAAGGTGCCTATCTTTGAACTCACTTTGGATGTAAAACTGATTTCTTGCCCATCCCTCATTCCGAGTAAAGATTTTAACTGATGTATGAGTTTCAGATGTAAGTCACCTGCCCTTTAAAAATTGTCTCAATTGAAGTGTGTGGTATTTTAGGTTTAGATTACATGGTGTATTGCCTGTTTTGGTATGTTTCTCTCCAAATAAATGTCCATTTTAAGTTTCAAAGTGTCCCCTTTGCCATAAGACTGGCAAAGAAAACAATGGCATGTTGTAAATTTCCATTTTTAAGAGCTCCTTTTTAAGCTTTTGAAATGGAAGCCTGTTAATTGAGGGTGTATAAAAAGTAGAATGGACTTTTAGATCATAGTTGATGAGACCAGAATCTTCTGAGTGACAAAATGGGATTATTACGTTGAATGAATCTGTTCCCAAGTCTGGATCTAAGTTTGTTGATGCATAAAATAAAGAGTTTGAGTTGAATGAATACTGCTAAACTCCATGTAAGATCCCTAATATCTCCCATTACACAAAATGGACATGCACAATCATGTATGCCATTTCTCATGTTAATTCTTAGACCAGGATCTTCTGCAGATCCTCTGGGTTTGAAAACACATGGTCATGACCTCATCATAATGCCATCCTTCCACGTTCTCAGGTAGAGAAGCACTCCTTGAATTCATCTTGCTTATGATTTTTCTGAGAAAACACTTTCTTTTTTGCTGTAAGACTTTCCAAGAGTTATTGACTTACTGAGAGTCCATTTAATTTCTTTAAAGATTTCTTTTAAAAAAATTAATATAGGGACAAGCATGATAGCCTAGTGACTATATCATCACCCTGCATCTGCCAGGATCCCGTATGGGTGCCAGTTCATATCCTGGCTTTTCTACTTCCCATCAGGTTCCCTGCTTGTGGCCTGAAAAGCAATAGAGGATGGCCCAAAGCCCTGGGACTGTGTACTTATGTGCAAGACCTGGAAGAAACTCCTGGCTCCTGCCTGTGGACCGACTCAGCTATGTTTGTTGCAGCTACGTGGGGGGTGAACCAGCAAATGGAAGTTCTTTCTCTGTGTCTCCTTCTCTCTGTACATTTGCCTTTCCAATAGAAAAATAAAAAATAAATCTAAAAAAGTTGTTATAAATAGACTTTATGTATTTCACAGATATAATTTTTAGAAGATAACAATACTTCTGTGTATCCCTTTCCAATTTTTACCTTTAAGCTTTGCAACTTTTAACTCCCTTTCTTTTGTTCTTTTAATTTCTGCCATAATGTAATTTCCATTTGTTTTATAACCACAGGCTTAACATAACATTAAGCACAATGTTCAGCAAGTAAAAAGTAGAAAGAACACTCCTGTTCCATAGCAGTATAGACAAAGGCTACAATAAATGATGTATTCACAAGATGTAAGTTTCATTCTTATACAATTTTTTTGTATCCTACATTAACCACCACATATCACAGAAAACATGTTTATGTTTTGGGGGCTGGCTTATTTCACTGAACATAGTAAGCTTCAGTGTATCCGTTTTGTTACAAAGATAGAATTTAATCTTTTAAGGCTGAATAGCATTCCTTCATTTATATATAGCACATTTTATTTACCTGGTCATCAGCTGATCAGCATCTATATTGATTCTAAATCTTAGTTATTACAAATTGGAATGCTATAAACATGAGAGTACAAGTAACCCATTCAAATGCTGGTTTAGTTTTCTTTGAATAAATTCCAAGGAGTGGGATGGCTGAGTCAGATGTTAGGTCTATTTTCAGATTTCTTAATAGATTTTTTTGGGGGCCACTGTTGTAGTTTACCTATGTGGGCATCCTATGTAAAATGGACATCCTATGAATAAATCAGTTTGAGTCCCAGCTGCTCCACTTCTAGTCTGGATCTCTGTAGGTGGCCTCAAAAACAAGCAGAAGATGGCCCAAGGTCTTGGGTCTCTGACACTCATGTGGGTAACCACCCCCTCTCAGATTTTTTTTTCCAACTCCTGGCTTCAGCCATGTACAGCTAGCTAGTGACTGTGCAAGTGGTTCCATCCACTGTTCACTCTTCAAATGGCTGTAACAGCCAGGGCTGGGCTGGGCCGAAGCCAGGAGCCTGACATTGTATCCAATCCCAATTCCTTACAATTTCTTATGCCATGTGGGTGTAAGGGGCTCAAGCACTCATGTTATTTTATGTTTTCCCAGACATTAGCAGGGACCTGGATCATAAGTGAAATAATTGGGGATTGATCTGGTACTCATAGCGATGTCTATATTACAGGTTGCAGCATCACCTGATATACTACAATATTCTGAAATTTGAGGTGATATTAAAATACGCATTAGTGAGAATAAAGAAAAATATTTGCATCTTATTCTGTCATTATTCTGTTTGCATATTTTATTAAAACAATGGCAGTAAGATATGTAATAATTGTCTGATTAGCTTTACATTACAAGTAATATTATATAATATAAATGAAATGAATAATAATAACATAATGGATTAAGTGATTAGGTGTCCCCATATGGTTCTGTCATTGAATCCAGTGTCTGTGATTAGGAAATTTATGCATCTATTATATTGTTCTTGACTTTTCCAGAGAAGGCTATATTGATTCAATATCTCTATTTTCCTCAGAAAGAAGAGGAAAAAAATCTCATTAAATGAGAATCTAATGGAGTGGAAAAACCCAACAGACAAACCACTGATGAACTAATATGTTTAGTGGCAAAAAAAAAACAAACCAGTATCTCATTAACTGGAAAAGAACAGTACCTTTGATTTACATTTTACTGTATTTTGATAAAAACCATTAGGTTTTCGCTGCAAATTTCCTGCAGAACTTTCGTGAGTTGAAATCCTGGCCTGCAAAAGGAAGAGAATTATGATCAGAAAACTAATTCTCAATTTAAATCCAGGTCACATAAATAAAATATGCTGGCATATAATGCTTTTTTGTATTCGTTTTGCTGATACATCTCTTAGGAAAGAGAGGAATTATGATTAAATTAATACTGAACAGTTGTTTGGGTGTAACCAAAGTCAATTCTGCTTTATAATGTTATTTGCAAATAAATTTGCTCTCAGGTGATTGATGGTCAAAGAGTAAAAAAATCCATTTATTCTAATCACGAACTTTGCCTTCCATTTGCCTACTGATCCTTCACTGTAACTGTCTCTCTCTCTCTTTCTCTTTTTTAAAGATTTATTTATTTTATTGCAAAGTCAGATATACAGAGAGGAGGAGAGACAGAGAGGAAAAATCTTCCATCCGATGATTCACTCTCCAAGTGGTCACAACAGCCAGAGCTGAGCTGAGCCAAAGCCAGGAGACAGGAGCCGCTTCCAGGTCTCCCACATGTGGGTGCAGGGTCCCAAGGCTTTGGGCTGTCCTTGACTGCTTTCCTAGGCCACATGTAAGGAGCTGGATGGGAAGCGGGACTGCTGCTATTAGAACTGGTGCCCATATGGGACCCCGGTGTGCTCAAGGAGAGTACTTCAGCTGCTAGGCCATGGCGCTGGGTCCCTGTAACTGTCTCTTCTAACAGAGTGGTCAGTCCAATCTGTCTCTTTGTGCTATAGTTGGATACAGTGTTCTGGTGTAGTGCACCACTGAGGGTGGCTGAGGACTCAGAACATCTTCAGGTGGCTATAGTGACAATGTTTCACCACTCTGCAGAAACAAAACTTCAGACTTATGGTTAATTCCAGCTCCACCCATAAGCTCCTGGAAGACATTGCATGTCTTGGTTGTCTTTATGCAGCCATGGTTGGCCATTGTAAGATTTCCATGAGCTTGCTGACCTCTGTATTTGGTTATTTCATTATCACCTCTTGCCACTAATAGATAATTAAGCTTTTCTGTGGGAAGTTTTGAAGTGTTTTGGACAGAAGTCTCTGCAGTTTCCCATTCTGTTTCTTCAACTATGCCCTCACTGTAGCTTGATCTGTTTAGTTTATCTCTTCATGGATTTCTAGACTATTTCTGGAAACAGTCCAGAAACAGTCCGTGTACTTAGTTATTTCACTTAACCCACAGAGTCGATGTCTATGTTCAAGAGTATAAATTTTATACACCCCTCACTTAAGTGAGTTTCATAGTTGCCCCTAGACCTTCTAACCAAATCTAGCTTCTTGGGTGTCTGTTCCTACCACGTTCAATTCCCAGCTTCCATGCTGGCCTGTGCATCTAAGTTTTATACTGGATTTAATTTTTATTTTGCACAGTTTCTTACCTTTGCTGAAGTAGATTCTTTTAGCAGGCTAAGTCCCTGTTGCCAATGTTAGCAGCAAGTAGGAAGCAATTAGAAAAGACAGGAATTATGATTAAATTAATACTGAACAGTTGTTTGGGTGTATCCAAAGTCAATTCTGTTGTATAATGTTATTTGCAAATAAATTTGGTCTCGGGTGATTGATTGTCAAATAGTAAAGAAATCCATTTATTCTAATCATGAACTTCGCCTTTCACATGTCTACTGGTCCTTCACTGTAACTGTAACAGAAGATGGGTCCTGGCTTTCCCAGTGTTTTGTAATGAAGAGCCTTCTGAGATCTAGTAGGTTGTCTCATCTTTTGAGGAATATTTGCTTCTCTGAACACAGATGTATTCCTTCCAGAAGCACGGAAGGTTCCTCTTTGTTTTCATCAGAACAGGACGGTTGTGTTCACAAGGTAGATACTTATTTTCCATCAGAGCCCCAACTAAATTCCATAGGCCCTGGGATGTCTTCAGTAATATGCATTGAGCCTTTTTCTCTGCTTTTGCCCTTGGTTATTGTACTTCTGGTTATCAGATTCTTCTCCTTAAGGCAGGTTTCTAAGCTGTATCACCCACAAGTCTGCAGTTGATTTTTTCACATGCACATTTAAATATTTTTTCCTATGTTTGATTGAAGAGAGCTTGATTAGCATGTGTCATGGTGAAGATCGCTTTTGGTCAACGCTGTTAGTTCTGTGCTCCTCATGGATGTTGTTTCTCAAATTTTCTCTAGGGAAATTTTTTTATTTCATTAATTACATTTTTAAACCCAGCTTCTCTTTCTGCACCTTCTGGAATGCCTGTAACTTTTTTATTTGGTCTATTAACAGTGTCTTTTAATTCTTGAATACTTTTTTTTTTTTAGTTTGATCCTGCTCTGCTTCCAGATTTTGATTGTTTTCTCCATTGTGACAAGAAATATCTTCTAATTCTGACATTCTTTCTTCTGCCTCCTTCATTTTATTATTTAGACTTTTCACTAAATTTTTAATTTGCTCTGTTGCATTCTTCGTTTCTAATAATTCTGCTTGATTTTGTTTCAATGTTGCTGTTTCTTGATTCACATATTCCTTAAATTGCTGCATGTGCTTCTGGTTGTTGATAAGAAGCTTTATAGCAAGTATTTTGAATTCTGTGTCCCGCATTTATGAATTCCTCAGTTAACTCTAAGGTTGGCAAAGGGTTTTGTTGCTTTGCAGGGGAGTCTTCAGTAATATTCGTTGTGCCTTTGTCTCTTCTTTTGCTTTTGGTCTGCTAACTTCTGGTTAGCAGATGTCTTCTCCTTAAGGCAGGTTTCTAATCTGTGTCACTCGCAAGTCTGCAAGTTGATTTTACTTATTGTGGTTGATACAGGATTCTTTGTTTGCAGTTACTTGTGCCACTCCCTCCAGTGGGTTTCAGCTCAGGCTCTTATGTTAGACTTCCACCATGGTCTCTGTAGCCCCGGCTCCTGGCTCAGCACTCCACCTTCTGTGCTATTGTTACATTGCTCTCTTTTCTGAAGGTAACCGTGACACCAACAACTTCTTTGACGTCATCCCAGTATGGTGCTGTACCAATTATATTCTGATAGGTGTCTTAAATTTTTCATTACTATAAAAAGCAGGAAATTGACCTTTGAAGGTTTCTGGTATCTGATGTGGCTACTTTTCTTTCAACAATGCTTTTGAAGGGTCATAAAATGTGATTTTAGGAAGATAATGGCTTTTTTATTTATGAATTTTTACTTACAAAGTACTGATTAAATGAAGGTTTTATACTGGATGTCATTTCTATTGTGTACATGTATGTACTTTTTCTGGTGTTAAAATGAGGTGGGAAATATTTTGAATGTGATGAATGTTATTTTTTTAACAAAGAACAGAAAAATTTATGCTGTCATAAACTCATAATATTAGCATTTTAACATAACTTTCTGAACTCTAAATAAAACATTTTGAAAATGAATAAGCTCAAAGAATTTTAAGCAGATAGGGCTTTTAGGATGCTGTCAATGAATATGTTTATCATTAATTTTCTGCAGAATTTTGTTTTTTTCTTATAAGGACTTAATGTGTTCCCTTCTCTTGATTATTTCCATTTAATTTTTGCTGATTTTTGAAAATATTTATTTGAAAGAGCTAGAGGGAGGAATGAAGGGAGGGAGGGAGGGAGAGAGAGAGAGAGAAAGAGAAAATCTCTTTCAATCATTGGTTCATTCCCCAAATATCTGCAATACAGAGTCAGACCAGTCTGAAGCAGGGGTCAGGAACTCTGTCCTGTTCTCCACTGTGGAAGTAGGGGCTCAAGCACTTGGTCCATCTTATGCTGATTTCCCCAGTGTCTGAGCAGGGAGCTGGGAGTAGAGTAGCTCAGACTAGAACCTGTGTCCATATGTATTCAGGCACAGTAAGTGATAACTCATGTATGCTATACTGTAGCACTAGTCTCTGTTGAGTTTTTTGTTTGTTTAAAATTCCCTTTTCACAGGAGCAAAATTTGTTAGTGCATGGCTACCATATCCTAGCTATAGAGAGGTGTAAACATAAGAATCTAATTAGAATTAATTATTGCATCACATTTTCTCTGGTGGTATAGGTTAGCATGTTGATAGTGTCTATTATGTTCCTAATTTCTTATGATGCTTATTTGTGTCTAGAAAAAGGAAAAAGCTTCAGTTGAAAATACTTAGCCTTGCAAATTCCTCTTCAGGATAGGATGTGATGTGGCTTTCTAATGCTCAGTTTCCCATTATGATGATATGTCCATTTCTCTGGTGAAACACCTGTATGCACCAGGGCTGTAATAGTTTGGTTCTTATTCATGTGTTCTGTGGCTTCTATCTTAGAGTTTCATAATACTATTCAGTGTTAAATATAATCAAGGAGAAAATTAAGGAATGTATATCAAAATGATGTGTGCCTTAAGTTTTCTCTTTCATAAGTAAAATGTGTTAATTATTTCAGAAATTATGAAATGTTCTGTTAATGCTGACAAGTTAATATGCTTGGAAAAAGACTTTGAGTATATATAATTATAAGCTGTGGGGAGCCATGCAGTTGGGTCAGATGGCATGGGTGTGTGATGAGCACCGCTCCTCAGTTAGCAAGGCTACGAGGAGTTTCTGGCTGCGTGGCAAGGCCTGGCAGAATGTCTCTGGTCACCTCATTGCTGCCTCACCCCACTGTATGGCCACTCAATCATCTCTCTGATGTTTCATAGAATTCTCCTGAGGGTGGTGGTGTTCTTTTTCTGCTAATGTGAAGTGATTCCTGTAACTGGTATAACACATCAAAATGATCAATCATGTTATGGTAAAAGCATCTTTAGCTATGTAAGGCAATGACACACAGCTGAAGTATACAATAGTACAATTGAGCCCACAATGTCTCCAAACATCATGTTATGTGCCCACCTTTGTCCTGAAGTTTGCCCTAATGTAAGTAATATTTTCCTTAAGAAATGGCTTGATAATATCTTGGAACAAATGGCAATCAAGAGTTTGTTTACCATGTGCTTCGAACTGTTACAACACATGATATGATGCGTTTCGGTTTCTCACCATGGAAAGCAGAAAGTATATGGGGCATCTTCTAAAAGGAAACAAATGTGAACCCCCCCAAAAATGGCTTAAAATCTCAATCTTATATTGGCACTGATGTTTAGGGTAAGAAAACAATTTATAAAAACTTTTATCTTATATTGGCACTCATATTTAGGGAAACCAAACAGTTTAAGATAAAGAGGAAGTTTCTTGTAAAGGCCGTCTCTGTAGATTGGCTGAGTTGCCTTTGATCCCTTTCACTGCCCTTTAACAAAAGAACAAAAAACAATTAAATCAACATTAAGAACAAAAAACAATTGAATCAGCACTAGGTGAAGGTGATGATAATTAATGCATGATTTGATTATAAGAGTTAGCAAAGAATCTATGTTATATGATTTTATAAATTCCTTTCATTTATGATCTTTTCTTTTAACTCAGTACTCTTAATGTTTTAAGCAATATTAGTTAGTTTGTGTTTAGTAAAAATTGATTTTGAATATAAGTAAACCACTTGTCATTGTGTAACCACATGTGTTGCCAACCGTGGAGTTCCTGGCTTCTGCCAGGTCACTGCAGGTTTGAATGAGTAATACTTGCTGAAAATATTTTCTCTGAAGTGAAATAATGTTTTTTAGGATTGATTTTGTAAGCATTCTTTTGTAATGAAGTAAAAAATTAAACAATTGAATGTTGTGCAAAAGCTTGTGATGATTTGTGTATAAAGAAGGCAACTTTTCTGAGTTATCCATTACGAGCATCATGCCATAATGGTCCATGCCTCCTCTGCCTCTCCTTCTTCTCTTCTCATCTCGCCAATCCGCACATCCTTTGTAAGCTCTCGAGTCAGCCGGAGCATGCCTCTGGCAATAAGCTTTTAAGATACATTATTTATTTGGAAGACAGGGTGTTGAGAGAGAGATCTTTATTTTTTCTACTGACTGGTCTATTCTCTCAACAATCTCAGTGGCCAGGGTTGGGCAGAAACCAGCAATCAGGAACTTTATCAAGCTCTCCCACTTGGGTGGCAGGAACTCAAGTACCTGAGCCATAAGTTACTGCTTTCTACTCGCATTAGTGGAGAGATGCATAGGAAACAGAGTAGCCTGGATTTGAATCAGTGCATCAATATGAGAAGCAGGTACTACAATGCCCACCCTGATTTTATAGGCTTAAACAATTTTCACAATATTAAATTTTAAGCAAGATAATGAACCTGGCAGGAAGTGATGGTGAGAAAACTGAAATGATCTCCCAGGATGACCCCGTCCATTCCTGATACTGCAGTAGAACACCTTAGACTGAGTAAATAGCAAAAATTAGTTCTCATCCTCTTGGATAGTGGAAGACAAAGATCAAAATATCAGGTAAACTAGGTCAGATCAGGACTGTTCCCTAGTTCCAAGATGGTATCTGGTTTTGTCCTCACCTGGAAGAATGTAGAAGGACCAAACCATGAACATTCCTGTCACACTTGCATTGTAAATCCATTAACTGCACTTGTGAAGGCTCCACCATCATGACTCAGTCATGCCTCCAACCATCTCCAACCTCATTCTACTGTCTCATTGTGATTTTCAGGTTATGCATTTGGCAGAACACATCCAGTCCACAGCAGTGACAGAGCTAAAGGCTAAGATTGCGTTCTTGTTTTGGTATGTTTTCCCTCTTCTCATTAGCCTCTTCCTGTATATAGTATAACCCCCACCAAATATGGTCATACACTGTTTCCTGCTGCTGCATGTCAAGAGCTTAAGATTATTCTTATTTCTTTAACAAAACATAGTAATCAGTTTGATCCACAATAACTTGGCAAGGAAATTTCTAGGAGAAAGTGGTGTGACTTGCTGAAACGTGTTTCCACAGGAGTACTTTGTTAGCAGTCAACCACACACCAGTTAGAACCAGAAGAGTAAGAGCCTAGAACAGTTTTTCTTCCTCTTATTTAAACTCAATTTACAGGATTGTTGTGGTTCCCCAAGTTAAACAGTAAATTCTTACTGCTCTCAAGGCTTTTCTTATGAACATTAACAAATGTCATGCCTATGTATTTGCATGAGAGAAGACAAATGGGGGATTGCAGAAGAGTGAGCAGATATTGTCATGACTTCCATTTCTATTGATACTACAGTGTTCTGCAGAGCTCTGCATGATCTAAAATGCTTCCAGAATGCTAGGGAATTCAGAAGGAGAACCAGAATATCCAACACATAGAGAGCACATCAAGAAGAGCAAGTGAGGAAATGCATGTGTGTGCCCATGTGGCAGATCCGCAGAGGCAACGTTGTCTGCCTGAGAATATTCAGGGATATCAGCCCACAAGCCCTGGGTGCAACTTTAATAATGATGTTGACTACTAAGCTGAATCTGACCACTGTCCATATCTCTACAGCCAGCACAGCTACACTGTGAAAGTTTTTTAAATGGGTTGTTGTCCATCCTTGGCTAAGACTATGCTATCTTAATTGTCCTTAAGTAACTGATTCATAATTGAGTGGATACAAAGTCTGGGCTTTCTCAATATTCCCTTTAACAGGGAATTCCTAATGCAGCCCATTTAATGTAATAGCTGACCTAAAGGGCTGGTGAAGTTTCACTGTCTCTGTCGATGTGTGGAATACAGAAGCAATCAAATATCACACACACTTAGTCCACCTAACAGTGACTTTGGGATGAGCTTGAGAAACCTGATAGAGTAATTTTTACTTCTTAACTGCACACTACTCTGTTTTTATGTGGAAGTATATTTATCATAGTGATTTGAAATATATATATATATTATACATATTATATATACGTATTCTGTTCTTTTAATCCTTTTTACTGTTTACCTTGTTTCTCTGAAAGGCAGAGAAAGATAGACAGGCAACGAGAGATCTTCCACAGCTAGCTTGCTCCCAAAATGCCTTCAGCAGCCAGACGAAGGTTAGGCATGGGGAACTATCTAGATCATTGAAGTATATGGCAGGATACTAATTACTTCAACCATCACCTGTTGCATCACCTGGCACATATTAAAGGAAGTGAAAATTGGAAACAAGTAAGGGTCCTTGGTCCCTGGCACTATGAGAAGGAATGTGAGCACCCGAAGTGATGCCTTAATGGCTATGGCAAATACCTATCCGCATTTTCTGTTTTGTTTTTGAATCAATCAGTCAATCTATCTATCTATCTGTCTGTCTGTCTGTCTATCTATCTATCTATCTGGAAAAGCAGATATACAGAGAGCATGAGAGGCAGAGAGGAAGATCTTCAGTTCGATGATTCACTCCCCAAGTGGCTGCAATGACCAGAAAGTTGAGCTGATCTGCAGCCAGGAGTCAGGAGCGTATTCCATGTCTCCCACGTGGGTGCAGGATCCCAAGGCTTTGGGCCATCCCCGACTGCTTTCCCAGGCCACAAGCAGGGAGCTGGATGGGAAACGGGGTCTCTGGGATTAGAACTGGTGCCCATATGAGATCCCAGTATCTTCAAAGTGAGAACTTTAGCCGCTAGGCCACTGTGCTAGGCCCTCTGTGTTCTATAATGGGAAGTCAACATGGGAAAATGTCAGAAGGCTTTGTGCACAGGAGCCTAACCCATTTTCCAACTTACAGATGGAGGAAAAATGTAAACCTGGGCAGAATATGAACTGGAGAATGGTGTAGGGAGGAGATGTTCCAGCAAATGTGGATATTTTTATCCAACAGTAAAAAATAATTACTTTTAATGAAAGCATATTCCTTCAGTTAATTTGATTTTTATTGGGCTTATCCTGTCCCTATCAAGAAGGAGTTCAGTGTGTGTGTGTGTGTGTGTTGGGGGCAGGAAGTACATACACTGCAGAATGGGGGATGGAAGAAATGAAAAGACACTGTATGTTGTGCAGTATTCATCTTAGGGCTGAGAAGAGGTCGCTAGTGCTTGTGTTCATTTTGTGATAGACACCTAACCCAGCATTGGAGAAGATATTCAGGAAAAAAATTCCTGAATGTAATAACTTGTTGTCTGAAATTTTAGCAATGAGTACATATTAGAGAAGAATTGGGAATATAAAAAAGTGACAGTGATGTTCCTAGATATGGTAGCATCATTTTAAATTTTAATTTTTAATGCATTTTTAAAAGATTCATTGTGATTTGTAGCCACAATTCTAAGAATGTAGTGACATGCGTTTTTTCCTTCCCTTTGTCCTTCCTAGCCCTCTGCTCTTCCTTTTCTCTTCTTAACTTTTGGAATAAAATATTGTACATTTACACTACAGTAAAAGGCTTAATACTTTACTGAATTAGAAGTTTAACAACTAAAAATTTTACAAAAAGATATTAGTTTAGAGTGAATACAGGCAATGTTATAAATAATTGAATAAAATGACCATTTTACTCAGATACTGTAAATTATGATCACAGATAATTAAATTTAGGGTAGTATAATATTCTTAACTACTGAGCTGACAAAGTGAAAAGGAAAAAAGAATGCAGCTTATTCATGGAATACTTTTCTCTATTTACAAAATCTGATTTTCAGTCTTTTTTAAAAATAAATTTGTTATGAGTATAGTTGCCAGTTAAAATGACCAAATCCACATATTGCCTCTCAACCAGTTATTTTTAAATATTAGACTTCTTCACAGCTTGACTAGCCCTTTTTTAAGTCACTTGTTGAGGTCAATTTTAGCATAATTAACTGCTTCTTAGGATAGTCTTAGGATAGCATAATTGATTTCCTTTCTGGAATTGTCCACGACAGCCCTTTATAAATGTTGACACTAACTTCAAGCATATATGCTGGTCATACTTGTGAATTGTCAGTTTGTAGAAAACAATAACATTCTGTAATTATGTAATTTTGTTATGATTTCCTGCCAAGTTCTGTGATTTTTCCATGCTTCTCTGTGTTAGTTAAAATACAATTTCTTTAGCTTCCCCATATGTCACATGGCAGAAAAGCTGTTAAAATGATTTATTGCTGATTTTAAATATGTCATAAGAATAGCATTTTCCTTATTTGTTGAGAGAATGTATTTTCTACTACACAATACTTTCTCTCAAATAAAAAAAATGCATGTTTCTAGATATTCTTTTAACTTTTTGCATTTGGGGATTTAGTGATTGAACTGACATATCTTGGTTTGAAATATTTGAACTTGGCTTTAATGATCATAGGCAAAATGCCAGTGAAAACTATCATAACGGAGTTTCTTTTTTTGTTTGTCCAGAGTAGAAAACCTGACTATTTTTCTGAGCAGTGCCCTCATTTTCTGCTATGCACAGTATTGAATCGATATTCCACTGCTTTTTTAAAAAAGAAAAGCAAATTGTTTATTCGGAGTGAACAGAGAAGAGTGATAGGTAAATAAAATAGCTCCATTCCCTGGTTCAGTGCCAAATGCCTGCAGTGGACAGGCTGGGCTGGAGTTGGAACCCAAACGAGGCATACATTACAGGTCTCTCTCACAGGGGGCAGGAACCCAATTAATGGATAGCTGAACTGTCAGTTTAACTGAAAGTTAATGAAAACTCAGATTGGAAAGTTCAGTTAGTAGCAGATCATAGAATCTTGAATATAAAATGGGGAGATTAACATTTGTTTTTGATCTCTTTGAGAAGTCATTGTCAGTTTGACTTGGAGAGACCTGAATTCAAGTTCTTTTGCCTACTGGTTAAATGCAGTAAGTCAAGACAATTGTGAGAAGCTTTACTTTCATATTTGTAGAATGAGAATAACAATATGATGTTTCTGAATTAGGGTCAGTAGCAAGAATCACACGCATGTGAAGATTCTGGCATGTAGCAGTTATTCACTAAGTGTTTTTACAGGTGATATATTACAGTTAAAGGCTTTTACTAAGTGGATTCTCATGCTGTTTTCTTTGTCATGTTTCTGTGATCTTTGATAACCCTGTTTGCATTGTAGTATCACAGAGTTAAAGGTAACATCAGAGGTATTCCACTGTTCCCAGTGTCGAGAGTTTAATGTCCTTTTTACAGCTCTCCTGACTTTATTCCATAATGTGACCTATCCTCTGGGTGAACCTGTGATTTATATAGAAATTACAATTTTCAATCCTTTCCTTTGCAAGCAACCCTTTTCTTTGATGAGCATAATGGCTTGAAACTTTTTTACATAATGATCTAAGATCTGTACCTTGCAACTTCTACCTAGCAGTTCCTGATGCTTTATCCCAGAGTGATCAAATGAAAGCACCTCTTCCTCATATCACACTTTAACTGTTCAACATAGATGTAAGACTTTCACTTGTGGGGTCTTCCTAAGTCCTCTTCACTGTGAGACCAAATATCCCTAATTGCTTAAATCACCATATGCCATAATTACAAGATTCATCACCTTCTTATCTGGCTTCTTTTCATTACAATGTACTGTTTACTTGCCCCCCCTTTTTTTCTGAAACTGTGATTCCAAGAGCTAAATAATGTCCCACCAATCAACTATATCCAGAGCTATGTTCAACAGATCTTGCTTGATGTAGAATCTAGGGTTGATAAATTATTACAAAATGCACAAAGACAGCACAAATCTGAAAGTGTGACTTACTAAGTCCGAGTTGGTTCCATGATATTGATATTTTTGAAAAGCCCCACAGAAGTTAATCTTCACTCATTTGCTTCTAGTAGCAATACAAAATGATTACAATACATTTGAAGACATTTGGCAGTTTGTTTTAAAACTGAACACACTATTGCGGAAGTATCCAGCAGTTATGCTCTTTGATGTATTACCAAATGAACTGAAAACTTAGCTTGTACAAAAATCTGAACATAAATGTTTGTAGCAGATTTATTCATAATTGCCAAAATTACAGACAACCTTCTTCAGTAGATAAATCAATAAACTATGTTAAATCTAGATGATGGAAAATTATTCAGTGGTAAAAGTAAATGAGCTATCAAGGGACAAAAAGACATGAAAGAAACTTCATCGTATATTAAATGAAAGAAGCCAACTTGAAAAGGTTACAGGCTGTGGTTGTAAAGGTATACTGTCCTGGAAAAGCCTGAATTGTGATCTAGAGGATTAGTAGCTGCCAGGGACCTGTGGTGGTGGAGGGGTTGGGCATTCGATGTAGGCATGTATTAGAGTACAGAGAATGTTTAGCACAATGAAACTATTCTGCTTAACACTGAATGAATACATATCATTATGTATCAAGATACATAGAATTTTCAATTCCAAAAATGAGCCCCAGTGCTGTCTGTGGATGTTGGATGATGATAATGTATCAAAGTTGACCTCTCTTGTAACTGCACTACTCTAGCTTGGGCTTGATAAATGCTACTGCTTGGATTATTCAATAATTAGGAACATTTATTGTAGAGGCAGGTATTTCGGAGGATTCTGTTTTCCTCCAAGGTTTCTGCAAATTAAACAGTACTCTAAAAATTAAAGTTTACTAATACTGAAAGCTCCTCGTATTGTTTTGATAATTAGCTTGGCCTGAAACCACAGATGTAGACTCTCAGCCAATCAAGGTGCAGTAGCAGTTTAATAAAGACAATAGATTCCTGTTAACTTCTATTAATTACTACTCTTTCTGGTGAGAGTGACTTGTGCTTCTCACACTTTTGCATGTGATGTATCAATTTCCTAATACTTGAAATTACATACCTGGACCCTGCGTTATAGCCTATTGGCTAAATCCTTCTCTTGCACATTCCAGGATCCCATATGGGCGACGGTTCTAATCCAACAGCCTCTCTTCCCATCCAGCTCCCTGCCTGTGGCCCAGGAAAGCAGTAGAGGATGGCCCAGAGCCTTGGGACCCTGCACCCATGTGCGAGACCAGGAGAAAGCTCTTGGCTCCTGGCTTCGGATCAATTAATTCCAGCTATTGTGGCCAGTTGAAGAATGAACCAGCAGATGAATGACGTTTCCTGTATATCTGTCTTTCCAGTAAAAACAAACAAATAAATCTTTTAAAATAAAACATGTACCTACAGAGTTGGAATCTGAATGAGTACATGTCTTGTCCTTCCTCTTTCTAACATCCCCATTATTTTCTGTCTGCATAACTTTCTTCATGGTCCCAAAATTATGACTGAGGTTTTGTAGTTACACCCAGGAACAGAAAAGGAACTCTTTCTTCTTGACCTCTGTTCCAAATCTGCTCATCAGAGTCCCTCTCCTGTCTCATTTACATGAACTGTGTCAAACCTGTCTACCAGTATAAGCAAGCACAGGAAAGGGGAGCTGAATACATTACGTTTCACCCCAGGATCTCAACGCTTGGCCTGGATTTAAGGATAGCACCTCCTCTTCTAAATCTGATGGATGGTTTGATACCTGAAAATAGTGAGCAAGACCTGAATACAATTGTGATTTTGTAAGCAATAAAGAGATATTTGTGGAGAATGATTTCTGGTTAGTAACCACCAGAGTTCAACATGCTCCAGAAGCTCAAAAATACTTCTTCTGAGAGTTGATATTGTTGTTATGTTGTTGAAAATGTTCTGAAAATAATGGAGATTTTCTGTGTAGTGCTTGTTGTTGAAAGTCAAGCAGACATTTTACAGAGCAAAATTACTAGGCTAAACTGTCCTGTTGATCACATGTTAAGCTTTTGTTTCTGTCCAAAGCAAGCCCCTTAAATCTTATTCTAATAACATAATTTGTTCATGTCTGTAGATGGCTAGGCTTTTGGGGAAATGCTCCATCTTTGCTCATAAGGGAGGACTTTCAACTCTTAATAGAATAGCTCCTTTAGTTTTCTAATATTTTTCCTTCAGTCACTGTGACAGCTTTACAATAACTCTTTTTAAAGGAGTTAAAATTATAGCTTTGTGATTGGAAGTAATAGAAAAATAGGACTAATTTAGTCACTGACAGAGGAAAATATCTGGGAGAGGAAATAGAATTTTCCAAGAGCTGGGTAATTAAGTACAAATTAAAATTTTGTTTGAAAAAGTTCATACAAAGTCAGCGCAATAATCTTTCTAATTGATCCCAGTGAAATCTAGAATCAAGAACTGAGAGAAATTGATATGGACATGGAATACAGTATGCGGATTTCATGCACCATGAATTACTTAATGCCCTTCATAAAGGGAGTGGATGTCAGTAGCTATTACTGAATTTCAATGCCAACTTCAGAAAAGTCCAACAGACTGTGGGGATAGAGAGAATAGAACGTTGTGTCAGGCACAGAAGTAAATTTATTAATAACTAGACCAAGAGTTCACATTTGCTGTGGCTTAAGTGTATGTGGAGAATATATCTGCATTGTTTAACTTCATGTTATAACCTTTTGAGGCAGGTGCAATATGTGACAAGTGTTGCTACGAAGAATTATGTGAAAGTAAATTGTAATGTGTCATATGAGTGTAGCTTCTTTTAATATCTGCTTTTCTAAACACGTGTCAGGCTACTGTAGGGCAGCCTGGCTCTCCTCAATTCTAAAGTAAAGGTACATGTTATAAGAAAAGTGTTACACAATTTTTATCTGATACGATGCATTGTCTCCAGGCCTCATCATAATTAATAAATTCATCAAAGCCGAAAGAAGTTCCAAAATGAGATTCACAACTCATGCCATGCTTTGAGGCTGGATCCTTTCATACAGCAAATGTGTGAGGGAATGTCATGAAGTTCACAGAAAGCTTCTATGAATTGATGAGGTTTTTTTGATTTAAAATTTTTTTGAAATTCATGCATCATTTTTTCATAGTATACATTCTCATGAATTTTCTAAAAGTGTCCTCATGCAAGAACCTTTGAGTCTCTGACCTGAAATTACTTAGAAGGTTTTTTTTTTATTTTGGGGTTTGGGAAAATATGCATATAGCCAAATGATATTGACTAGTTTTTAAAATGCAACTCCACAAATTTCTTAAGATAGAAAATGGCACAATGCTGAAAATGATAAAATGTGAAGGATGTTGTGAGCCAGAAGGGGATCTATCTATATGTAGAGGGAAAGAAAACAAACATACCACAAAATATGCTCTGCTTACTCATGTAGAGAAACACAGTTTAGATTTCAACCAATTATTTTTGTTGCTTGTCAGCAGTCAGGGTCACCATTGCTTCAGCCCAAATAAAGAAGCTCATTAGTGGAAGATGTCCTGTGGAACAGCATGACTCATTTACTTGAAAAATTGAATGCAAAAGAAACCCCTAGCTAATATTATTTTGGAGTTTTTTTTTATTAAAGAAGGAGTACAGGGGGATTATTAAAAGTATAAAGAGAAGGTCTGAATGAAAAATTCACACTCTGCTTTATTCCAGATCTGCTAGTTTGGAAGCCATCACAGCTGTGCATGTTCCATTAGAAGGGACCTTGCTTGCAATTATTCTACCATAGTTATTTTTCTGACTTTTCAATTGCTGAAGTGGAATAAATAAGCGAGATAATGGCTTCTCGTGTTTCCGTAGGAATCAGTAAGAACAACATTTAGCATTGGTAAAACAAACAAAAAACACAAAAACTAGGAATGAAATGAAAGGAAAAGTAAGTGGTATCCTTGGTATTTCAGAAAGGAAGCAACAAATTGTCTTAACAGTTTTTCAATAAAATTACACCAGACAGACCCTAACCTTTTAGTTTCAGTTGCATAAACAGAACATGATACAACTGCAGTTTTTAAATTTTTTCTTTTTCATGCATACGAACATAAAACTCATCATTTTTTGGTTCACAGAAGGAAAATCAATTTATTAAAAAAGTAACATTGCTTCATTCTTAGGCAAATAGTCTACATTTAAGGTTGCAGAAAAATTTTAGAAATAGGTTTGTGAAAGATTATAGGTTTTCTTTTTGTGAAAAGACATATCCTTCCAAGAGTCCCTAGGTCATAGAAAACCTTTTATCTGCATAACAGGGAGAGGGGAATCAATATGCAAATTTGTTTTGAGAGAATGTCCATGCTGACCCAGCTTCTACCATACCAGCTGGGCTGCTGGTGGCAAGATGATAGGTAGTTGATTGACAACAAGCTGATTTCAGCTTCACTATGAGGTAAGTGCAAATCATAAGTAATCCAACAGTCTCAAGGTAGATACCAAGAAAGGTTGGACATGCTTGAAATCTTTTATGGTAATGCTAACAATGATGACAGACTATGTAGCACATGTTGAGCATTCATCCCCTATGCAGGTAGATATTTAACTTTGAAAAAAAAAACAAACTTGAAATAAAATTTATGCCAAGCATGAGATATAACCTATTGATATAAGGTCAGATCTATAACCGTAGCCCCATGCCTGACTCAAAGGATATACGTAGGAAAGGCTACCCAGGTCACTGCCTTCTAGTGACTATCAGTTAATGCCTGCTGTTCCTTCTGTTTTTCATAGAAAAGAAAGGTAAATTTGCTTTTTCTGTGAGAGCTCTCAGGCTTTGCAGAAAATGTGACTGACAAATAAGATACACCTGGTCTTCGTTTATTGAGGAATTTATAGAAGGTAGAGGCTGTCAGGCCATTGGTAATTGATAATGCAAACTATGATGCCATCCAAAGACTCACAGAGCATCTGCAAGAGTCCTGTGCAGCTCTCACTGCCTGACAGCTAGCTGCCTGCAATGCCTCTTCCAAGGACAAAGGAAGGGCTCATTAAGTCCAGAATTTCTCCTAGCCAGTTGCAGAAAATCAAACAGTGAGGCTCAGAAAGGACAAAGCCTCTCTTCTAGCCACCAGCAGCGTGTTCAGTTATGACACAGCAAAGATGCGTAGTGCCAGGCCCAGGGGACAGGGGCTGCAGCAGAAACTTAGTTTGTGATTCTAGAGTTTTAGAGAAGTGTGCTGGTAAGGATCTGAGTGGGGGATGGAAGGCGTCCATGGCCCACTGTCTACAGATGAAATTTAATA
Organism: Ochotona princeps; assembly: GCF_030435755.1. NCBI lineage: Eukaryota > Metazoa > Chordata > Mammalia > Lagomorpha > Ochotonidae > Ochotona > Ochotona princeps. The sequence continues at coordinate 14,822,965 of NC_080838.1, forward strand.
CTGTTCCCACCATAGTCTCCTCTTGCATTAGAATTTCATTTCCTAGGCCTGCAGTCCCCTGCTTGCAGGAAGCGTTGGTGTCCTGAATCTCTTCTCTTCACGAAGAACAATGTAATTTTGTATTGAGCGGCATGTGGCATGATCTACTGATCTTTCCTTTGTGTGGATGACTTTCATTCTGCAGCTCTGAAAATGACTTCCTGAAGCAAGTCTTGTGTAGGAAAGTTCAACTTAGACTTGTGTTTGTATATTGCCTCTATTATGAGCAACAAAAAAGTTAAAGTATCTTGAAATGAAGCTTTTTTTTTGTGCAATGCACATAATCCTCCAGGCCTTAAAACCTTTCTGTAGGAGTCTGTTTCCTATGCCTTGTGTGACATTGGTTAATGATGTAAAGAAAAAGTGAGTTACCCAGAAAGAGGGGATGGAAATGTGTGCCTGTCATACTATTGTCCACTTTTCGGTGCTTCAGTTGACTACCTGTGCTCCAGGCTGAAATAACGTGTAGCTATGAGTGGAACCTTCCTGGACAGAACTAGGCAGAGAATTGCAGAACAGAGAGAGGAATGGCCTGTGAAGAATGGAAATTTGTACACCTCTTGGTGTAACTCATTCCAGGATTCCTAAGTTGTATTCAAGATTTTGTAATGGAAATTGGGGTGTTGGATATAAGGGAGCTGTATGATGAGAGATGCTTTGTTACACCCAGAGAAAATGCATATTGTTTGCATATCCAAGTTAATTGTGTATTGTGCCATGTTCTACACATTTATTGCAGAAATCTGCTAATTGGCCTTTTCCACCACAACACTTTCTGTCTACACTTGAGGTCAGCTGTAATTGCCAGGCTTGTGATGTAGGCATCATTACTTTGTTTCTTCTTAAAATCAAATAGACCTTTCTGATGTTTACTCCTTAATTTACACATGCTATTCTATTTCCATTTTAGCATCTGAAGATGAAATCACCTTAAGTCTTGGTTATAAATCATCACTGTCCCCTTTTCCAGTCATGTTTGTTAGCATATTTTTAACATTGTATTTTCACAGCTACATTTTGTTATTTTTATGGTTATAGATTCCACATTTTTCTATGGTATTCTTTTTTTTTATAAAATATTAATTCCTGAGTCTTTTATTTTTAAGAACTTTCCTTACTTCCTCTCCTCTCCTTACATGTGGTTTTCCTATTTTCAGGTATTCCTCTGTGTTGGTCATAATGCTTCCCAGCTCAGAAACTTCCAGAGCTTACTGACTAATGCTAGACATTGTTCAGTCCTTTACCTAGCTTCCAGTACTGCTCATTGGAGCTGGTAGTTGTTTGGCATTCACTTGCAGTCTGATTGCCTGTGCCCTTCTGGACTGAACCTCCATGTTTCCTCAGTGTCCATGCCCCTCAGGTCACGGCTGCTCTGAGATCATTTCTCTTGTTTCCAAGTGATCTGCAAACTGTTTTGATCTTCAGACGCAGTTTCGCAGATGTTTCTTGGTAAACTTTCCTCTGCCTCCTTGTCAGGGTTTCACCTGACCATTTCACATGTGCATTTCCTGCCTCTAGCTCTATGTCTGCTGAACAGGGCAGGACCCATGTGGTAAATATTGTAAATGGTGCATTGCAGTCATACTCAACAGCATCTTCTTTTTAAAAAATACATCTCTGTTTTGCTCTTTCAGAGTAATTTTACAATATGATTTTTAAAAGATTTATTTATTTGAAAGAGTAATAGAGAGAGAGGAAGACACAGAAATGATGGGGAGAAACAAGCCAGGAGAGAGAGCAGAGGACCACACCTTGGAACTCACAGTTGAGCCTGTTGTACCAAGATCCATCACCTGCTAACGCCTGAATGTGTCTGTCCTTGTGTGGGTGTGCACAGATCGTCTAGACTTCTTTGACTACACAGACCTTCTGTCTGGTGAGACTGACATATTTTGGTATGTGTTACTTTTGGCCATGAGTAGATTTAGTGCATACCTCTGGGACTTCAGGGAAGCTGGTTACTGCTGGTTCAGACTAGACCACCCTGATATCCAGACGGCTGCCTTTAATTACCATCTTGTGATCTGGAAAGATATAACTACGTCATCTAACTCAGTGCTAGGCTGACAGGTGTTGAGGACAATCTCTCCATGTCGACCAAAGCCCTGAACCTTGGTGACAGCTTCATTTTGGTATATAACACCACCAGTCCTTTATGGCTTGGTATGTACCCTCGATATTACCCTGAACCTGATGACTAGGAGACCTGTGGTGGAATTACCACCCTTTCTGCATTTGTAGCTGAGAGGCTACCTCAATCATCCCTTCTCACAGCTAGAAATCTCATAACTGCTTTGGAGCTCATTTTCAGGCTGATAAACCACATATTGAGCATTTTCTGGCTAACAGCCCCTGTACCCAGAACAGTGCCTTTCAGCAGAGCTTCTGCACCTGCCCCACAAAGTTCTTTGCAACAAGTTTAGCCTTGTTCTATCCTCGTCAATATCAATCATGATTAAGGGGTACAGAATGATGCTGGGATCCCCATCTAGGCAGCAGACAGAATATAGCAGGGAGAGCTTTGCTGGTACATGTAGACATATAATAGCCTCCCACAAGTCCAGGAAGAGGTCTGTAAGGATGCATCAACCTCTTCCAGGTCTTTCCTCAGTTCCTACTGAACAACATCCAACAGGGCAAATTTGAATCTGAATTTGTGGAGTATTGTATGACTGATAAAAGCCCTCTAACAACAGATCTGGGACAAATCTCAACTTAGGGCTCGAGGTGCATAAATAGCAGAGGTATCCATAGGGTCAGAGAAAATAGACCATAACATTTCTAGAATGACAGTCAAATGAGGCTAGACTCTAAGTAATCCACAAATGAACAGAAAATATTTTACATGCATAAACTTCAAGAACTTCCAGGAAAACATGACCCTGCCTAAAAAACAAAATAAGTTCCCAGGCATCAGCTATATAAGAATTAAAATTTTCAAGCAGTGGTGTAGGCTGAGGCTGAGATTTATTTTTCAGACACTTCAATTTTAATATTTAAAAATTTTGTTGCTACTTTTACCTTATTGTTCATCCTACTCACATATATACACAAGCACATTTTGCTTTCTGAACTATTTGTATACATCATAGTCCTTCACTACCCAATGTTGCAATTAATATTTCCAATAACATTTTATTATATTTCTGTATAATATTGCCAAATTCAATAGCTTTGTCATTAATCTGATGCTTTTATTTATATATAGTCCTAATTCAGTTACATTAATTGATCTGCAAATATTGTCCCTTAATAATAGTTTTTCTCCTTCTGGAGCTATATTCAGTTCAGAATAATATTTCATATTTAATTTTCATTTCTTCAGTTTCCTTTAATTTTTTGTGTCTTTTTATGTTCTAATGCTTTTTGAATGATATAGATCAATTCTTAAATAGAAAGTGTTTAATTTTTTTCTGATACTTTCTTATGTCTAGAATTAGTTTAGGACTGTCTGGCTAGCATATACTATACTAAAGTGTGTGTAATATATAGAAAAGCTATGTTTTGCTCTATTTAGAATGTTGTATCTAGAGGCAAATGACTTCCCATATGCTGTTTGTGGATAATAATATCGGTTAAGGAGTTTCTGATTTATCTACCATATAAGCGCTATTTGTATTTTGATTTTTTTTTTACATTTTATGGTTCATATTATTTTCCTGAGGCAATAGTTTGTCCAAAATATATTTTTTCTCTTTAATTTACATTCATCGTTAACTTCAAAAAAAGAAACAATAATTCAGTATTTTCATTTTGTTAAAAATTTGTTTTCATGATCTTTAAAAATATGGCTTGTAGAATTCTGAAATTTTTTGTTCATATTTTATTTGTGTAAAGTTTATAGCTTTATATTTTATATAATATAGAAATATTGAATGATTTGACTACATTGAGTGATTTGACTATGATTTCTTTGGTATAATTGGTATATTTTTCTTTTATCAGCTTTGAAAATTTTCTCAGTTTTGTGAATCTTCATTTTTTCAATCAAATTTAGCATATTTTGGCCATTATTTTTTTAAATGTATCACATCCTGCTCTCTTGTACATCTGAGACCACTATTAATATGGTAAGTCATCAGATGTTGCCTCACAGTGCTCGAAAGTTCTAGTTCATTCATTTTGGCCTTTGTGCTCCAGGCTTCACAACTTCTGTTGATTTCTCTTCAACTTCACTGAATTTTAGGATTTTTGTCAAACCTGCTGTTATATTCGTCCAGTGAATTTTATATTAGTTTACTGTTCTGTTTCATTTTAGTTTCCTTTTGGGTAGAAAACAGCATGCTGTTCTCCTCTAAGACCCATTATCTGTTCTCTCATTATGGACATGTTCTTCTTTAGTTCTGCAAAAGTATTTTCTTTGATTTTTTTGCATGCATTTGAGTAGTTGATTTAAACTAATCTGCTAAAATGCAAAATTCATGCCATATTCAGATCGGTTTCTTCTAATGACCTTTTCATCACCGTGCAATACGTAAACCTGGTAATAGTTGATTGCATACTGGAAACTGAAAAAGTTACTACAGTTATTACACTGTCTCCTTGAACTTGAGTTTTCATGTGTTTGCATGTTGTTACATCAGATCTTAAATAGCTTAGATTGGGGATGAGCATGGTGGTGCAACATGTTTTGAAGTGCTGCTTGCTACCCAGACATCCTGTGTCAGAGCACCAGTTCAAGTTCCCAAGGGTCCTACTTTCATTTCAGCTTTCCACTTAAGGAGATAGCGTATCATGGGTCAAATGTTTTGGGTAGATGCCATGCATGTTGGAGGTGAGGATGGAATTCCTGGCTGTTAGCTTTGGCATGGCCTCACCCTAGCTATCGACAGCCATTGGAGTGGATTAAAGAGATCTGTCATAATTCTGCCTTTCAAGCCAATCTATCTTTAAATAGAAGACCTAAAATGTGTTCAAAGTACTTATTTTGTAAAAAACCAACTTCTGAACTTTAACTCTCTGCAGATTTTGTTGAGATTGTTTTAGCCTTTGTTAGGGTGGGACTAGAATAGTTCTTACTATAATGTTTTAACACTGTTCATACAGTATGACTCACAAAGCAGCCGATTTCTCAGCTGGCTGCCCAAGGTATTAGGATGTGGTAATGAGTCTGTGCACTTGGCTTGGCATGTATCCCCACAGCCAGTGTCACCATTTGACCTCTAATATTTCTAATGCATTCTTCACGTGTAGCAATTCTCTAAAAAGCCTCATGTGTTCTCCTTGGTACATGTGTAATTTAGTCCTTGGCTAAGAACTTAGAGGAAATACTATTTGGAGATCTGAAACCTCTCTGAAAGGTTCTTTCATTTTTGGCCCTTTTCCTTGATATGACACTTGGCCCTCAGCTTCTGTCTCTGCCTTCTAAGTGTACCAGCTCCATGCTTCGTTTTGATCCCACCTCACTCTCCTGTTTGAGTACTTTACCCCAAGGAGGAAGAAAGGACAATTATGGGACTTTATCTTCATTCATCAAGTACAGATTGGTGCTGCATCATATACATGTGATGGTTACATTTTTTTCACTTACCTTGTGCAACAGTATTATTTTTTTATACAGAGTGACTTCATTCAAGAAAATTCTATCAACAGAAACTAAGTTTCTATGCCTGTTATTAAAGTGAAGCTCTTTATTCTTTACTTTCCCTGCTAGTTTTAACTTTAGAATCTTTGCTTGCCTACATATGACTCCCCTCGAACCATATATTACAATCTTAATTTAACAACCCACCCAATTTTATATCATATATATTTAGTTCTGCCTTGTTCTGTTATTTATCACATTCAACATTATTGGTCTTATTTCTGAATTTATTTGCTATTGATGAAGTTTACTCTCATGTTCAATAATTCCCCCCACTTAGTCTCTCTCATATATAACTTCTTTTTCTGGGGCTATTTGTATTTCTTTCCTGAATACTTTCAATAAGTTTTTGGTGTGGGTATTTTGTAACTTTTTTCATTTTGCATCCAAATGTGTGTGTGTGTGTGTGTGTGTGTGTGTGTGTGAAGGAAGTCTTGTCTTCACATTATAGTTTGGATATAGAGCCTGTCATGAGTATGCTTTCTCAGTCTTTATTCTGCAGTTTTTTGGCTTCTGTTGCTGCTTTGAGACTCTGCTACTGTTCTTTTTATGAGTTTTCTTATTGGTAATTACACATGCTAGAATTAAACTCAAGAAGAGGATTTTTAACCTTGTTAGTTGCAATTGAAAAAATAGGAAGGCGGGATAGGACAAAACAAAACAAAACAACAACAACAACAAAAAAAAACCCAGTGCTGCTAAATTATGATTAAAGGAACTTCAGCCTAATTCCAAGAAGCCTGTTAATTTGTGAGCACCAGAAAACTATTTCACACTGATGTAAGAGGACCTCCGTTGGTGCCCTTTTGTTGGTAATGCTTGACTCCAGGCTGTTCTGAGAGACTGGAAGTTTGTGTTTCCTGTGAGCTGAAGACCATTATCAAAATGACATGAATCCAAGTCCACTGTCCTGGAAAAGGGCATTCGGGCAGGTGTTCAATGATGTTCTTTTTTCAGTTGTTTTTATTATTTTTACATGATACAGTTTTGTACATATCGGAATGTCTTTCTGCTCCTGCCCTGCCTCTCTATCTCCTTTCTCTCTCCCCACCATTTCCCTGCACTGCCATGTATTACTTTAGTATGGTCTTTTAGTAAAACAAGTCCAATGTTGTACTATTTAAATGTATCATGGAAGTGTAAGCATACTCAAAGGTAAAAAATCTAGCAAAACAGTCTCTCTCTCTTTTTTTTTTTTTTTTGCAAAACAGTCTTGTTATTTTTTCTTAAACAGTCCTGTTATTCTAATACCTCTTTGTCTTTGATATTCTATAACTTCACATGTACATCTAGGTGTTAGTTTCTTCTTTACTCTGTTTGAAAAACAGTGTATGTTCTGAATCTAAAGTTTCCATTATGGAAGAGAGACATTCAATGAGAATAAAGTGCCTTGATTTCTTCTTCTCCTCGTTTCTCTTTTTGCCATATTCTAGATGTGACTGTGGTCTTATCATTCTCTCTCTTCTGTTGAGAATGTTTGGTCATAAGTTAGAACTTTATCCTCCCTTCCACCTTGTGCATGTCTCATTCTTTCCTTTGTTATATTTATGTATTTCAGTGTATCTTTCAATTTATTAACTTAAAAGTCATGACTTATATCACTTTAATCTATCATAATTTACTTATTGGATATTATATTTTTATGTCTAGAAGTTATTATTCATCCTTTAGTATTATAATTTTTGTTCTGTGTTTCCTTCCTAGTGTTTCTCATTTCATTTCATATTTTTGGCTTTTTAACAGCATTTTTCTATGCAACATATTTGATGCAGCAAAAACTGTATTCCTTTACAATCTAATTCTATCACTTGTTACATCTTTGGACATTCAACTTAAGGCCTATTTTCTTTCCTTTTACTTCCTTATTTTTCATGATACAGTTTTTAGTTTCAGACATTTCTGCTTCCTCGCTCCACCCCTCCAACACCATTGTTTTCTGCTATATTGTAGCAAAAGTTTATTCCTTCAACAGTCACAAGTCCATCATTGTGCTATTTAAGTGTATCCAGACATTGTACGTATAAAGATTGGTATGCAGTCCAGCATTATAGTGTCAATATGTATTAAACTGTTTCTTTGGGAGTCCATCTTTTATTTGGAAATAGAGATGCATACTGCAGTATATCTCCACTTCATGATATACTTGCTTTCATTATACAGATCCTCTAAACAAATATGTGTGTATATACATAAGTATATATATGCCTACCCATGTAACTATTGATCAGGTAATTTGCATAAAAGTCAACAAAGGCCTATTTTCTTGTAGAATGTATGGTGTTGGATTTTTAGATGTTTTTGGTTTATTTATAATACTGAGAAGTTTTATATTTCTCTTGTTTAATTTACTTTTTAATTTCTGTGTTTAAATGTTCCGGGAGTTCAAATCATAAATCAAGACTCAAATACAGTAATACAAATCTGGAGTTTATTTTATTTCTTAAAATCATTTTTTATTATTTTTCATGAAACTGTTTTGTAGGTATAGGGATTGTGCACTTGCCCTCCCCTGACTCCCCCCTGGTTTTTCCATCACACCATCCCCCCCCATAGTATTGTAGTAGTATAGCCCTTTAGTAACAAAATTTAACATTCTGCTATTTAAGTGCATTATGGAATTGTAGGTATAGACAATGATAGAAAATCTAGTATCATACTGTCAAGGTATATTTAATTGTTTCACTGGGAGTCCTTTTGTTTGGAAGTACAGATGCCTCTTTGACATATCTTTATTTACCAATATACTGATCTTCATTATAAAGCTCATCTGTGTGAATATATATGTGTTCTTTTCAAGAATATAGCTATTTGTTTTGTATTTTGCGTGAATGTTTTGAGATTGGCTTATTTCACTGAGTATAATGGTTTTTAATTGGGACTTTTATTGACAAATGGTAGGATTTCATTCTTTTTAATGGCTGAGTAGTATTCTGTGCAGTAGATACACCGCCATTGCTTTACCCGTTCCTCTTTCAATGAGCGTCTGGGTTGTTTCCATGTGTTTGCTACTGTAGATTGTGCTTCTGTATATATGCTTGCAGGTCACTCTCTCATATGCATATTTCACTTCCTTTGGATAATTGGGTCATGCAGTAGATCAATTTTTAGTTGTCTGAGCACTCTCCATACTAACTTCCATAGAAGCAGCACTAGATTATAATCCCAACAGCAGTGGAGTAAGGTACCTTTCCCTGAAATCCACATCAGCAGTTATTGTTAGATTTCTGCATATAGGCCCTTCTCGCTGAAGTTAGGTAGAACTTAACTGTAGCTTTTATTTGCATTTCTCTAATAGCTAGGGAGCCTGCACATTTTTAAAATTTGTCTATTAGCCATTTGAATTTGTTCTTTTGAAAAATATCTTTTCATTTCCTTCACCCATTTCTTCGCAGGGTTGTTTGCTTTGCTTCATTGAGTTTCTGAAACTTTTTGCAAATCCTGGAGAATTGATGTAGTCCCATTTTTTATTTTAGTTTTGACTGCCTGTATTTTTTAACTAACACCTGTATCTTGTAGAGTTCTTCCTGTGTTTGTCCTCTAGTAGTTTGATGGCTTCTGGCTGCAGATTTAGGTCCTTGATCCATTTGGAACTTATTTTTGTATAAGGTGAGATGCAGGATTCTTCTCAGAGTTGAAAAAGATGCTACAAAAATTTGTCTGGAAACACAAGAGACCACAAATAGTCAAAGCTATTTTGAAGAAAAGAAAATAAAGCTGCAGGAATCACAGTTCCAGATCTCATGATACATACTACATGTCAGTGGTCATCAAAACAGTTTGGTGCTAGTACAGAAATAGAGATCATTGGAACAAAATAGGAACCCCAAAACTGAGCCCACACATATAGAGACTATTTTCTACAAGAGAAGTGAAAACAACCCAGGTAAAAGAGTTTACTGTAATAATTGCTTAGCATTTAAGTTTCTTACATATTACTGATAATCTGTATATCATGTAAGGTACACTGGAAGATGTATAACTTTTCAACGAAGAGAAAAGATTTTTCCTATATTATTGAATCAGAGATACAGAAAAATGTAAGTTTATTATATATCCTTTTTTCTCATTTATGTTTTCTTTCTAGAGTTCAAATATATACACATCAAACACCTGGATTTCTAATCATTTGTGTTTTGTTTTGTTTCTCTTTTCTAGGATAATGGTTTCATAAACTATCAAGAAAAATAATAGGCAAGAATGCAACAGATAAATATTTGTCTTTTTACAAATAAAAATAATTTCAGGGGTTATGTATGGTCTTCAAAATCTGACCATGGGTATTTCCTGGCTAAAGTTGCTCAAATAAAAAATTCTCAAAAATAATACTGTAAACCACTGCAGAAATATGCTTTCAAAATGAATAGCCATCTATTTGGTGCCAAGTTTGATGTGTATACACATGCATGTACACGCACACACACAGCCATGAACAATCTTACAATCAAAATAAGTGAAAAAATGGTTAGTGTACCTGGAAAAGACTAATGTGTTTCTGGCACTGTTTTGAAAAGTCATGTCTCCAGTTGTCACACCTAATATTTGTGGTGAGTGATGTTAATGAATATATGTGTATTGAAATCTGCAGTTTCTTCCTGATCATCTTTAAACTCAGAGATCTTTTAAAAAACTATTTGTGCCCCTTTTTTTTCAGGGTCTATAGATATATACATTGGGGTTCCAATGTGTCTTAAGCCCTTGAATATTTAAGCTTCTTAAAAATTTTCAAGTATGACGTATATGGAAGAGTGAACAAATTTTTACATCTTAACTGTACAGCTTTCATTTTTGGACAGAAAAACAATGGCCAACCTGATATCTGGACCAACAAAGAGAACATTTTCAGTCTCCCAGACATTCTTTCATATCTTCCTGTAATAGTTTTCCTCCCACATTTTTAAAAGATTTTTTTAAAAATTTTTACTGGAAAGGAAGATCTGCAAAGAGAAGGAGAAGCAGAGAGAAAGATTGTCCATCTGCTGATTCATTCCCTAGGTGGCCCCAGCGGCCAAAGCTGAACCAATCCAAAGTCAGGAGCCAGGAATTTTCACCACGCTCTCCGTGTGGATGCAGGGTCCCAAGGCGTTGGACCATCTCTCCTTGACTGCTTTCCCAGGCCACAGTCAGGGAGCTGGAAGGGAAGTGGGGCAACAGGATAGGAACCAGTACCATATGGAATCCCAGCACATGCAAGACGAGGACTTTAGTCATTAGGCTACTGTGCCGGGCCCCTTTCTCCCACAATTTCTATCAACACATGCAAATGCTCCTGCAGTTAAAGGGGAGTTACCTGCCAATGAAGCCATGAGATGTTGAAAGTTTGATAGTGCAGAACGTGTTTAACACACCTAACTGACCAGGCATTATAGCTTAACATAGAGCACTTTGGAGATGGGCCGTTTTCCTCTGTGATTGCCTTGCTGACTAGGTGCTGTGGCCCCAGCTCAGCTTGAAGAGTAGGGGGCTGCGAATTCCAAGCTGGGGAAAATATTGAAACTCAGAATTTAAAGTGTAGTTTCTCCTGAATGCATCACTTTTGAACCATTGCCAAGATAAAAATTTTATAAATTGAATCATTGTAAGTTAAGGAGTGTGTTATTCATTTTCTATGGCTGACTTAAAATATCACAGACTAAAAACCATCTAACCCCATGGAGAATGGGCTTCATACAGATCAAAACAACCTCCTAGAAAGGGTATGGGGATAGTGTACCCCAATCCACTGTTGATGGGAATTTGAAACTATTACAACTGCTAGGAAAGACAGTATGGAGATTCCTCAAATATCTAAAAATAGATCTATCATACATTCCAGCCATCCCACTCCTGGCATTGTATACAAAATAAGTGGAAAAGTTTCCTGTGACCCCATGTTTAAAGTAGCAGAATACACACTTGCTAAGATATTAAACCAACCCAGATGCCCATTAAGTGATAACTGGACAAAAACATTGAAAAAGGTGGTACATGTACAGTATGGAATACTACTAGGCCATGAAAAAGAATGAGCTCTTAATAGCAACAAAATGTACCCAGATGGAAATGGTTATGCTAATGCGTAATCCAGTCCCCAAAAGTTAAATATTATATGTTCTCCTTTATCTGTGACAACTAATGTACACTGCACAATAAACAAAATTTCAATGAATAAGCTGGGCATAGTAGGAATTAACTTGTATACAGCAATAATATACTCATTAGTAATAGGATTTTCATTTTCATTTTACTTTATTGTATGTAATCCTCTACTTGCTGTGCCATGATGCCTTTAAATATCAGAAATGTAAGCCTCTTACTGTGATGTGAATGAATATACTATTGTAATAATTTGGGAAAAATAATAGAAGCAGGGAAGACGGATGGATGAAATTGGAACTCCTTATGTTTCTAAATCTGTATTGTAAAAAAATGTGAAAATAAAAATAAGAGAAAGTCCCCTAGACTGAGTAAATAGTAAATCTACCTTGTCGTAGTTCCATAGGCTGGAAATCCTAGAACCAAATGCTGCAGGGCTGGCTGCTGCAGAGACCGCTGTCCTGGGCTTGCAGATGGCTCCTTTAATGTCCTTCCAGGGCCTCTGTCCTCTGTGATCAGAGGGTCCCTGCTTAAGGACGTTGGTTGTATTGGATTAGTGCCCCATCCCAATGACCTGCTTCAACCTTAATTGCCTTCTGTGAGTCCCTGTGTTCAAATACAATAACCTTAACGGGTAGAGCTTCACAGAATTTTAAGAGAAAGTTCAACCATATAGCAAAATACTGTAATTCTGTATAGATTCTTTGCACAAATTTCTTTCCTTTATGATACTCATGCTTGTGCACCAATGTTCATTTTCCTTATATACAGCATTTATTGTATGATTATAAATTTTTGATTCATTGTATAGCTTAATTTGAATGTTCCTATTGTGATGAATGAAAAGTGAATGTTCTTGCACATACTTTTTAGTAACCATGACAGACCTTTATTGTGGCTATAAACCTGAGTGTGAAATTTCTCAGCATGAAGTATACACATGTTCACCTTTAGAGAATACTACCAAAGTGTTTTACAAGCTGTTATGCCCCATCAACAGGGTTTAACAAACATAAAACTCAGATTACATGGTAACCCTTGGTGTTAATCTTTTGTTTTTAAGTCAGCCATATTTATTTGCATGGGGCAGTAGTGATTTTTAATTCACATTCCAGAGCCTTGTTAACAAAGTTGAGAACACTGGCCCAGCAAGATAGACTAGTGACTAAATCCTCACCTTGCATCCGCCAGCATCACATACTGGCACTGGTTCATTTCCCAGCTTCTGCTCTTCCCATCCAGCTCCCTGCTTGTGGCCAGAGAAGGCAGTGGAGGATGGCCGCAAGTCTTGGGACCCTGCACCCATATAGAAGAACTGGAATAAGTTCCTGGCTTCAGATCAGCTCAGCTCCAGCCATTACGGCCAGTTGGGGGAGATGAAATGGCAGACGAAGGATCTCTCTCCTCTCTGTGAGTCTGCCTTTAAACTGAAAATTGAATCTTTTTGATTTTTAGTTTTTGAGACTGCTCTGTTTCTGATCCAGCACCCTGCTATTGCACCTGGGAAAATGGCAGCAGGTGTGCCAAGTGCCCGGGCCTTTCTACCCATGTGGGAGACCCAGAAAATGCCTGAGCTGCAGGCTGGAGCCTGACGAAGCCCTGACCATTGTGGCCATTTGGAAGTAAATGGTGGATAGATGATTCTCTCTCCTTTTCTCTCTTGTCCTGACGTTTAAATGAATAGATAGCTACACTAGGCATTTGGTGCAGCTGCTAAGATGCTGCTTCAGATATCCACATCCCCTGTCAGAGCATAAGAGAGATGAAAATATTCAACTTATCTAATTTGTGTTTTATCTAGTAGTGTCCTTTCATTTTTAATTATATCACCACCCACTTTCTTTTTGAAAGATAGAAATTATGAAAACATGGCCAGACAGTGAAAGAAGTCATTGTAGCAAAAAGTACTGCACTCTTAAATAGAGCTCGCCGTATTTCTTCATAGTTCAGGTTCCTGTTGGTGTTTAAAATTTTAATTTAAAAAACATTTTCCTAAGAACTTTTCTTCTAGTGCATGCCATATAGGAGTTCAAGAAGCCTGCTAGGTTTGTAAAGGAAGTGTGTTTTATTCCTTTTCCTCTTTGCTTTTAAAGTTTACCTCTGTTGAAATAGTGGTCTTGAGTCGATTTTAGTATTCTGAGCCTTTAGAATGTACTGGGATCTGATTTCTGTGGTGTGTGTGTGTGTGTGTGTGTATATCAGGGGCGGGGGTGGGGTATGTGAAATAAGATTCTTTGACTAAATTTCCTGGCTGGATTCAGTGAGGCAGGAGCATTTCAGGAATTCTTGTGAAAAGTTTTTGTGTTTAAAGATTTAATTTAGTTCAAGCTATTTTCATAACCATTCCATTAGAGGAACATTCTTTGCTTTTCAAAGTGCATATCCTCTGTTTTGTTCATGTCCATAGGATCTCTACTTGCAGTTTATTTACTTTAGGTTGAATTTCTAATATATCAGAATGAGTATAGAGACATACCTATTCACAATAACCTAGTATGTATTGTACTAACGAACAGAAGTAAGATTGGAGGTTTACTCCAGTCATAAAGTAATGTTAAAGAAGGGGAAATGTTGACTGCCTTGGTTTGATTGGTATGTATGGTATACATGTATTGAGCTGTTCACTGTAGCTTATGCATTTGTAAACTTGCTAATTAAGAAATAAAATATTCACATGTAAAAAAAAAGAAACCTTTTTTTAATGTTGAGAACAATTACTATGTTAATTTGAAATTTAATACCCTCTATGTTAATATAATATCCATGCTAACAGGATATATATTATTTGTATCTTCTTTTTTTATTGTCAGCTATTTTGTATTGATTTGTAGGAGTTTGTTTTATGTATCCTAAATGGGTTTTCTGACACATACATTGCAAGTTTCTGCACTCTGTAGTTTTCCATTTCATTCTCTACCTGGCATACTTTGATAAACAGAGGGTTTTAATTTAAATGAAGTTACCACATATTCCTTTAATGGTTATCGTTTAAATGATGCTTAGGAAATCTTTTGTCTACTCTTAAGGGAGATTTTTTTTTCCTAAAAGCTTGGTCAGTTATCTTCAGTATTTTGACACACAGTCCTCTGGAACTGATGCTTGTATATGGAGAAATAGATTCACTTTTTTTATTTGTTTATTTGAAGGTCAGCATTAGAGAGAGGGAATGGGGGGGTATCTTCCATCTGCTGGTTCACTCCCAAAGATGGCTGTAACACCTGGGTAGGGCCATGCCAGAGCCAGGAGTTCTTCTGTATCTCCCACATCGGTGGCAGGGGCCCAAGCACTTTGTTGCTTTTCCAGTCATGATCAAGGAGTTGGGTTAGAAGTGGATCAGACAGGACTCAAACTTGCCCTCATAGGGATTGTAAGCAGTGACTTTCCTCAGTACACCACAATGCCAGCCATAATTTCATCATTTCCTGTCAGAGTTTCTGTAGGTCTGTTTCTGGACTCTCAGTTTCAGTGTATCTTTTTATCTATCCTGAATATCTGAATTGCAACAACTTTACAAAGTGTCTTGCTATCTGTAGACTAATGACTTTAGTCTGTTTACATTTCTTTATAAGTATTATGTTAATTTTTATGAAGAGTAAATTCAATGAAATTTTGTGAGTACATTGAATACTTGGATAAATTTTGGGAGAATTGGCATCCTGGAAATGTTTATCTTTTTCATGTTTATGTTTTACTTAAATGTTTTGTGATTTTTGGTGTTAAGGTCATGAACATATCTTATTGGATTTATCCCAACACTTTGAGGTTTTTAATCTTATTATAAATATAATTCCTATTTTTATGTATTGTACAAAAATATACTTAATTATTGTACAGTGACCTTGAATTCAGTAATGTATCTAGATTTAAAAAACCCAGTAACATTCTGTAGATGCCTGTGAATCAATATTTAGAATATTTGTAAATATATATGTATGTATGTTTGGCAGAGTAACAGAGAAGCAGAAAGGGAGAGAGAGAGAAAAAGCGAGATCTTTTGCCCTCTCCTTCATACCCCAAATTGCTGAAACAGCTGGAGATGGGTTGGGTTGAAGCCAGGGATCCAGAACTCCATCTGGGTCCTCCAAGTGAGTGGAAGGGATCTGACTAACTTGAGCCATCACCTGCAGTCTCCTGGAATGCACATTAGGGAACAGGAATTGGAAGTGTAGCCAGCATTCAAACTCAGTCTCTAACATAGTACACAGTTTCGCCAATCACCAATCACTTTCTTAACCACTGGGACACAGCACCAGTTTCAGGAGCATTATTAGTCTTAGTGTATTTTACTACTCATTGTAGTAAATAATTTTACTTGATATTTTTATGTGCCATAAATTGAAAATTTTATTTTGAAATAATAATTAAACAAGATTTTCAAGACTGGAAGCTGTGCTATAGAGTATAAGTTAGCGAATTAGCATTTGAGTAGGCACTAAAAGATAGGAATTCTTCTGTTTTCATATACATACTACTCTGAGTGAATATGTATGCCATTCTGACTTTTCATTTCTTATTCTGTTAAAATATACTGCGTAAGACAAATTTTGATTTCACTTTATTACAGATTAATATCTCAGGTAATTTTTTGGTAAATAGCAATGTTTTGAGGCTTTTTTTTTTCTCTTCCCATTTCTTCATAGTCATATGATTATGGGAACTCGGAGCCTCTCATTGTAGGGGAGGATAGGAAAGGGAACCAAGCCTACTCAGTACCTCATGTGCTCCTATCAGGTCACTTGATTTCTTCTGTCTTCCTTAAGCACCATACATTGATTGTAAGGATAATGGGATTCTATTTGAGGTTCATCTCTTTGGACACTTTTTCCTCTAGTGCCTCCTAGTTTTCCCAAGTCGTGTTAAGGACTGAATGCTGGGTTACACTGAGAATCATGAGCTGTCTACATATCTTGAAAAATTGTCTGCTAATTCTAATTCTTTTACCTACACATTAGGTCTATGTAGGAGACTTACTTATTTTTAACTAAATGCACAGAGAGAGATCTTCTATCCACTGGTTCATTCTGCAAATGGCCATAGTGACCTCTGAGGGCTGAGTCAAGCCGAGGCTGGAAGTCAGGAGCTTCTCCCAGGTGTTCTACATGGTGCAAGGGCCCAAAGGACCTGAACCATCCACCGCTGATATTCCAGTTCGTAAACAGGGAGCTGGATCAGAGATGAAGCAGCCTGGACTAGAACCAGCACCCAAACGGGATGCTGGTGCTGCCGGCTGAGGCTTAGTCTATAAGCCACAGGAGTTTAATTTACATGGAAAGGAAATGAGAGTTTATTTTTGACCTTTCTCCCCAACCCCACTTTTACTTTTTGAGCCTGCAGTGATTTTTCATATCCTTTTCAACATATCCCATGTTTTCTCTACTTTATTGCAAAACTCTGTGGTTTAATTCTCCAAGTGTAACTTCTAATATTTTAATGGATGTTTAAGTAAATAGTTCTGTAACCAGAGAAGGCTTGGAATTTGGGACAGTAATCTTACTATGGATTCAAAATGCAAAAGCATTGCATTGAATATATTTCCAAATAACAGCATCTTTCTTCTGAGAAGTCATATCAAGCTGTCCCAAATAATTTTCTGCTGCGTTTCTACGTGATATATTCATTTGTTGAAATGTTCTCTAAATTTTTTGTGATAACAAGAGTTGCTGTACAAATTCAACCAATTGTCTGTCATTGTATGTGTGGCACAAAGTGGATCTTACGCATCTGTGTTGATAGATACTTAATGATATTCTTTAACAGAAACTTTGCTCATATTTGTTGATCATTGAATTCAGTGCTAGAGGAGATATGTAAGAGATATAACAAAACTGCTGTTGAAGAACTCAAAAAAATAATTGGGCAAACATGACAGAACAAAACAATGTCAGGACACAATATAAATTTTATGTCTGTATAAGGTCAGAGAAAGACAAAATCAAGAGTCCAAAGTACCTGGGGATCACTTTGTGGAAAGGTTGGTATTAAAGCTTTAACCGAGTGGTAAATTTTGAAGGTTCTGAAGAGCAAAAATTGAACTCCAGACATGGGGGATAGAGCTGGAATAGAATAATGTGGGAGCCATCAGGCACTCTACTTGAATGAACAGGAGAGATTGTATTGAAAAAACAATGTAAAATGTTAAGAAAACTTTTTTAAAAATTATATCCAGTAGACACATTATGCCAGTTTTATCTGCTTCCCCCATGGGTCTCTTAAAAGTGCAGACTGTGGAAAACCAATATCGCAGGATGTAAAATTGGAAAATTCTGACCCTTGAAGCAGTAACTATCAGATACTAACATGATTTATGAACTAGATCACCTTGTAGAAATTCCTTAGTAGGAACATGAGAATTGGTTAGATAACTCCTACATTTCTAATCCAAAAGGGCTGGGAAGGCTGGAGATTAAAGGAAGATTTATCTGGACTGAATTGAGAGCGTGCTAGAAATATCTATAAGGAGGGAGTGTTTGGGATGTCTTGCCCCTCAGTGTTAGATAGAGATGCTTTGAGGGAACGTGGTGGAAAGATTAATAGGTGCCCACTAAAGTTAGCAAGAATTTGATGAAGACAGCAGACTGGTTTCTGATAAATCTAAAGGTCTAGCAATGAGCTACTAGGCAACTAATGATAGAGTTGAGTAGAGGTGCTGAAAAGGGATTCACCTATTTTTCAGAGACTGTTAGTTTCCACTGTAAAAGTTGTGAGCCATGAATATGAGTGAGCTGTCATGCGATGGGGTTGCTGAAGGTTCAGGCTGTACATGCAGTGAGGCAGTATGGCCCCTGTCAAGGAAACTACAGCTGAAAGGCACAATGGACTTTGGGAAAGAATGATCCTGGAGGAAGGCCCTGAAAGCAACCACAAGCAGAGAATGAACTGTAAACACATGCTGACCCCCAGAGAGTGAGCCCTGCTTGGCTCAACAACCCCTGACTAAAGCTTTCTTAATTTACCGTTTCTTTCTGTACATTTCTTTTTCCTTTCCACTCGTGTGGCAGATGCATTAGGTTAATGGGCTGGGGAAGAGGAGGGACCCAGGAAAAGAATAGAGACCAGCCTTGAGAAACTATTGGCTTGATCCTTTCTTTAAATCAGTTTTTGATATGAGCCTAAGTGTTCTAATCTCTGAATTAAGAATATATCTGATGAGTTAAAGGAATTGTCAGTATGTTCTAATGTTTGAGAGGTCAGGCTGCTAAAGAGGTTTGATTCTTAGTAGCTGAAAAGAATTTTTTTTAGGTTTCTATGAACATTGTATCAGATTGCCAGACACTGGTTGCTTAGAACACGAGAAAGCAATTCTTTGACACTTTTAGAACCCCCAAATCTAAAGTCACAGTAGCATCAGGAACCTATTCTGTGCAGGTTGTGGGCAAGGAACAGGGGTGGGAATATGCTCTATGCTATCCCTTTGTTCTGTTGATGTTGGCATTTGTGGGCATTCTTTGGCTAATAAATGTATCACTCTGATCATTTCTGCTCCCTCTCCCCTTTACACATTGTCTCCTTCCCTCTTTCTGTCCCTTCCTCACTCCCTTCCTCCTCCTCCTCCTCCTCCTCTCTCTCTCTCTCTCTCTCTCTCTCTCTCTTACGATCTTCATGTGGAATTCTCTCTGTTTCTCTAGTATATCCTTGTTTTAATTTATATCTTCATTGCATGTGTGAAGATTCCAATTCCAAACAAAATTATATTCAGAATTACCAGGGTGGGACTTCAGCGTATCTTTCTTGGGATATAACTTAATCTACCACTGATATTATCCATATTTTTGTCTATTTGATGCTTAAGCCTGAATATAGGGACTTGGACTCTTGTGAATCAAAGTCCATTCCTGACTTCTTCATTTCTAAGACATATGTGCTGTACTTTTAAAACACGTAATATAAGGTTCGAAGTCTAAAATAGCCTTGTAAGATCTGTCTCTATCAGAGATTCAGCCATTGTTAATGCCTTAGTATTTTGTCCATTTTCATCCCTGAGCAGTTAGCAGTGTTTCCCTTTTTGACATACTCTGAGCAGTTTAATGAACAGTGGGGAAGACACACAATGGACACTGCACGTGGACCTCACATTAATCAGGCATCCATGTGTTCTGATATTTCACATTATCCCCCTACACTGTACCGTCACCCTAGAAACACATTCACTCACTTAGTTACCTACCAGGGTAAGCCATTCAAAGTCCATTGCTTTGTGAAAATTTCTTAGCCCAAATGAGATCTACTGTCAGCCACATGTACCAAGTCCAGCGTTCTGATTTACATTTCTTTTTCTCTTTTATTAATTTATACTGTTATTGGAAAGGCAGATATACAGAGAGGAGAGGCAGAAAGATCTTCCATCTGCTAATTCATTCCCCAAGTGGCTGCAACCGCCAGAGCTGAGCCTCTCCAGAGCCAGGATCTTCTAGATCTCTCACATGGGTACAAGGTTCCAAGGCTTTGGGTCATCTTCCTCTAGTTTCCCAGGCTGTAAGCAGAGAGCTAGACGGGAAATGCTGCAACTGTGACACACAGGTACTCTTATGTCCTCATCTTGCACTCCCGAGATTCCATATGGGCGCCGGTTCTAATCCTGGCAGCTCCACTTCCCACCCAGCTCCCTGCTTGTGGCCTGGGAAAGCAGTCAAGGATGGCCCAAAGCCTTGAGACTCTGCATCAGCATGGGAGACCTGGAAGGATATCGTGGCTCCTGGATTTGGATAGACTCAGCTCCAGCTGATACAGCCATTTTGGGAGTGAACTAGCTGATGGGAGATCGCTCTCTCTGTTTCACCTCCTCTCTGTATATCTTACTTTCCACTAAAAATAAATCTTTTAAAAAGTCAGTTTTTGAATCTCGCTTTCTGACTGCAGAATATTCTTTGAATGCTTTCTGCTGTTCAATGCATTGTGTATTAATGATGGCATTTACACCAACTATTGAAATGGCTACCTCCAGATACATTTCTTCCATGAACTTTGTTTTTACTGAGTCTCTCTTTATGTAGTGTGGTTAATTTTAATTTTGTCACATACCCTTTCTTACCGTAGGGGCTTGCCAGGTTCTTTCTGCATGGGTTTGAGACATAGCCAGTGGCTTTAACTGAATTGTGAAGTACATCATATCTTCCAAGGCTTCTTTAAACTAAAATGCTCTGCACAGTCAAAGGTAACTGCAGTAGAGTGGTTGACTGCTTTTTTCATGCAGTATTTTCAGTATATATTCTCACCCACCCAGCTGGTCATTTTTCTGTCATCACAGAGTGTGACTTCAGTATTTATCTTTGTGTTCCTTCAGCAAAACACCAGAAGCAGTTAACTTTGTGATGTGAAAAACATAGTCAAAAGTGAAATAGTGAAATAGGTTCAAATGGTATATTGCACATTTGGTGACCACACTTTGCTTCAACTGCTGAATGCTAGATGGCCATGACAAACAGGAGAATATACAGGAGCAAGCAGACAGATGGATGGGCCTAAACTCAGACTTTTATTGCAACCCTCCTGTGAGAACTCAAGAGGTCCTTTGAAAATGTCCTTCCCAGGTCATCTGACTTTAATCCTCACCATGAGCTAAGGACCTCTCACTAAGTCCCATCTTCCAAAGATTCCACTACCTCCCAGTGGCAACACCCCAAGGACCAAGACTTCAATTACCTGAGCACTATCTGAGGGTGGTGGACTGTTGCGGCTGTTTTGTGTGACACTGGCGATAGTCAATCCATAGCACTGATTAATAATGTGGTGACTTACATATTTCTCAATATGTGTTACTTTAACCATTCTGCCATGTAGCCTGTTAGCTCATTGATTATCAGTGCAGTGGTGAGATTTTTTTTCTTTTAAAAGAAAAGCATTGATAATAATATCACTAATAATAATGAGAATTACAATGAATTGTACTTGCTAGTACTTTGCTGCCTAATCTGCTAAATCCTTGAAGTATATTAATGATTGCATACTGATGATCAGATAAGTCTCTGAGGTAGAAAAAATTATCACTTGCATATTACAGATGGAAAATGAAGCTTTGAAAATTTTACTTGACTTGCCTAAGATCAAACAGCTAGTAAGATGGTGTAGTTTGCTATTGTATAACTATTGTTACAATTATTGCTATAGCAAATTAATCAATCTTGATTTTGTTATTTCTTTAGTGAAACAAGTCTTTTGGGGGGATGATTTTAAGTTTTTGCCTCTGTATGTGACAGTCTTTTCTGAAAAGCTATTTCTCATACTTGAATTTCTTATCCTCCAATCTGAGCATCCAGATAATGATACAATAAAATCATTTATGGGGTACTCCTCAAGACTGTTATATACTAAGGGAGGAAATAAGATATTTTCATAACTTTTGACTTCTATAAAGCACTTTCCTCATTGCAGCATAGAGAATCTCTAAAATTGCATCTTATAAGTAGGATGATCTTCAATTATTTAGTCATGCTACAGTATCTCATTTTACCACTTTTGTGCAGACAGAAATTTCCATGAATATTTAAAAATGCTTACTCACTAGAAGAGGGAGGAAAGCATAATTTGATAATTGCAAATTCCATTTTGGTCGGTTGTATTGCAAGTTAACTGTTCTGTCTCAACAAGGTCTACATCTTTTCTTTTGAACTGATAGCAGCCAACACCTTGCTGTGCTCAAGTGAAGTCTCATGTTCCAGTAAGGAGAGAGGGATGTAGCAGCCACAGGCTGTCTCTGCTGTGGCCACCTATGCTCTCAGCTGCAGGGGAGTGCAGACCTTTGGGGAAGTGATTTGGCATTTAAAGCAAGTGGTTCCCCAGGCAGCTGCTGGATGGAGCTGAATATTTTGTTAAATGGGTTCCTTCTCTGACCTTTATTACTAATGAATCTTCTTTAAGAAGCATTTAAAGAGCAAAAAGAAAGACTGGTTTTATTAATTTCCTTTTTCTTTGCCCACAGAACCCAAAGAAATGGTGTTACTTGGCAGGAGATCTGCTGTCTTTTACAAAAAACCAGAGCAAGGTAGCAGTGCATGTTTTGAAGTGTTTTTCTTTTTTTTTTTCAGTCTGCTTAATAGTGATACATGAAACCAGTTGACTATTCTTGATTGCATGCTTTAAACAGTGATGTATCAATAAAGCAAATATAATCTAAAAACATGAAATAATAGGTTAAGATTACCATATTTATTAAGTGAATTTAAAAATATATGCTAGCTTATTAAATTTTTAATTATTAGACTTCTTAACTTACGTTAACACATGAACATGATATTGTCTACAAATTTACATTCTCTCAGTTTGGAAATAGTGTCAACTGGTGTGTGCTATTTACAAATGATGGACAATTAGGGAATTAGACTCTTGTCAGGGTAAAGTGACAAGAGAGTTTCTTTTATTTATAAGCATCAGGTTGCTTTATGTATTATTTTTTGAATATGTAAAAATTTCATGTAAATTTCTAAAAATCATCAGGTTTTAAAAAGACATGCTAAAAATATTTTTTCTTTGGAGGATTAAAGTATATCATACAGCTGTTGAAAACATGCCTGATTATAGCTAACAGATTGCAGATTTAGCTGCTAAGTTTTTAGATTGCTATGTGATTTATTTACATATGTTAATTTAAGAATGAAAACTCATGCAAATATTCTAATCACATTCATTTAAACAAAGTGTTAGTGTGGATGTAAATATACAATATATGTGTGTATTTTATAAAGTTACCATCTCAAGAAATGGCAGGAAAGTTTGATACAGGTTGGCATTGTAGGATTGGCATGCATATATTGAGAATAAATTCCTAAAAGCAAATGAATACTGAAACAAAGGTGGCATCAAATTTAATGAACATCAGCAGAATATTCAGCTCTGAACTTTGATATACATGCAAACATAAATTATTCAATTGAAGCACAAATTGTGGCATTTCTACTTATTTATGGCTTTCAGTCAGGTTTTCAGAAGTGTAACCCTCTTGAGAAAAGTGTTTCTCCTTTAAAGGGGAGTTTTGAAGGTGTTCTGTCCAAATTTTATGTATGTATAGAGAAAGGCTAATGTGAACTAAAGAGTTTATAGATGGTTAATGAAATCAACTGAGTTCCTTTTTACATATTATTAATTGCAACTCCCCAAGGAAGGACATGATAATAAGAAATGATACTTAGATAACAGGTAGGAGAGGCTGCAACTAAGTGTGTGATAAAGACATAGAGAAATAGTTGGTAACAATGTATCAATTCCATAATGTTGCAAATTGCTGTTGATGTTATATTGGGACTCTTAATTGACTGGGATGATAATCTACCAGCTCTAACTTTGGACCAGAAATGGTCTCCCCAAGAACTGTTCAACCCATCTGGACAATAAGTAGCTGGACTCTATGCTTGGTATACATTTGCAAGGAAAGAATCTTGATTGAATTTGAACTGTAATGCTGCATCAAGGTGGAGGAATCCACCAGGTGGGAGGGGCATGGGGAGGGGTGGAGGGATTCCCAGAGCCTGTGAAACTGTCACATAATGCAAAATAATTAATAAAAAATGTATCAGTGAATGGTGGTACAATAGAGAAAGTAGTACATTGAATGAGGAGGAGCCACTAAAGGCAGTCAAGACTGTAAACTCTTCAAAATAGAAAGAGGTGAGGGAGCAGAGAGTCTCTAGGATGTGTTCATTTGAAATGATCCTTTCTTCAGTGGTAGCTACATGCTCACATCTGCAACTTATTATGATTTTGTTTAAGATATGGACAGGCTTGCTTTGAATCAAGATTTAAACTAAAAATGAGATGAGCAAGAGCAATTTGCATTAACATGGAAGAACTTGTAGTGCATATCTGCCCAGAGTAACAAAATGTACTTCCCCTCATCATGAGAATAAAGGAAGTATTTGTGTATGTAGTACAAAAAGTTCAAAACTCCCAGAGATTACAATCTAGCATTAGTGTGTTGTGTTAATGATAGGAGCACAGTAGGGGACAGTAAGCTGATGCAGCAAAACTGATGTCATGCCATCATCTCACTACATTGAGCCTTTGGTTTCTTTGAAATAAGAGTGTCCTTAATGGTATAAAAGCACTGTTAGTTGGACAAGAGTTTTACTGTACTGATGCTGTGCCTCTATTTTCTCAGATGAGGTATGTATTCCAGTCTTAGTGTTTAAATAGTACAAGTGTACTAAGGAAACTGTTATGTTTAGATAAACAGACTGTTAATTGTCTATGAAAAATAACAAATTCACTTTGTGTATGATTATTTGGCAATGAATATCACACTGCAGTCTAGATTAACAGGTATCATATATGCAAACACTTCAAACTTTTACATTTAGCTTTTAAAAAGAATGTTTCAATTTTCGTGTAGTTTTGTTGTGGTGTTAGGTGATTTTGAGTTTTAAAAGGAGAGTTGTAATATTTTAAGAACTTAGTACAAATTTCATTCTGTTTATCATATATCTATAATAAAGCAGAAATGAAAGCATTAATATTTGTTGGTTGAGGAATATATTAATAGTCATGAATTTAAATGAGTCAGATACAATTCTAAACTTGTAATGAAATGTGTGATACAGTTCTCACAGTTTCTGGGTTCCATGTCTGTTCTAGCCAATGATTTATAGCTACAATTGCAACAAGGCATATTCCCAAAGAATATTTAAACTGAAGAATATTTTTGATGGTTTCATGGAGAAGTGATTGAAAGGCATTTTCTAAAGAGAAGCTTGCATAAGAAAATAACTTATAATTCTTTAAGATTTTGGCTTTGGTGGGCTTATAAATGTTGTCATTTGCAGCATCTCTTCGTTGTCTCAATTTTCTGAGTTAACATCTTAAGATGATAGATAATATTTTAAATTTTATGAAAATTGCCTAGGATTATAAGCTATAACATTTTGTAGAGTTGGGTCCTGCTAACATTTATGTTTTTCCCATCAATTTTCTACCTGTACTTATGACTTCACTTATTTTCCTGACTTACTTACCTACTGAATACATAATCTTATCTTTGCTTAGACTCCAAGTTTCACTCAGAATACGCAGTCTTGTTTTCTTTTATCCCAAATCCTACATAAACTTAAGGCTGCTTTGATCCTCATCCTATTAGAACTTTCTCTCTGTCTCAGCTTAACCTCTGTTGACTTGTCATTGATTTGAATAATACAGTTAATTTCTTGTGAGTTTATACATATGTATACACAAGGAGGCACTACATAAGACTATCTTGTCAACGATGGACCACATTTGTGCAAATAGTGGCATAACGTTGAAATGTATGTAGTCTAGATATTTGTAAGTTATGCCATCTAGGTTTGTATAAGTTCACTCTGTAGAGTACACACAATGACAAAATCTCCTAAGGTCACACTTTCTAAAACATATCCTGATCATTAAGGGATGCATAACTGTATATGTACGTAAACAAGAGTGCTGCAAGCTCTTTTTTTAGAAAAGCTGAGTTAAAAGTTTAGTTTCTTTTGGTACAAAAAGCTTTAAAATCATCCATAGTTCCCCTACTGTGTATTTTCTGTGAATTTATTGAAAAACTCCTTGAATACATTTCTAGATTATTTGCTACCAAATAATTGTCTTCTAAATTAATTTTTCACAAACTTACTAAAATATACTAATATATAATTTTGTCTCATGTATACATGCACAACAGATAAATTGGTTACAACATTGTAAAGCAAGTTGTGTGCATCAACTTTGGCTTTCATTTGTAGTAAACTAGCAGCATTTTGAAAGAATGAACTCAATCGCTAGGATTTCTATTAAAGCAGCATTTAAAAGGTTAAAAGCTTTTTTTTTGTACTGTTGGAGTTACAATTTTTATTAATCGTTTAATAATTAGGAAGGTCCATTCTGCTTTTATCATGTATTTTCAGTGAGAACAAAACATAAATTCATCTACCTTTTAAAGTCCTGGAGAAATGCTCTTTTTACATACTGCAGTCACCTGTTGGCTTTTTGCTGCTTTGTGCGTGTCCCTGGGGAAGAATCCCACCCTGAGCTACTCAGCAAAGCCACCTCTGCTTGTGAGCAGCACAGTGCTTGTGTGGAACACGCTACTTATTATATATCTCATATTGGAATCAGTAGAATACATTTATATTGTTCCGTTGTAATTCCCCCATTCATTCTTTCATCAGTAACATTTGCCTACTGTGTTTATGAACATTCTGGCAAAGTGAAGGTACACTTAGAGCTAGAAAAGTCTCTCTCTTGTTTTATACGTACAAATACATACATACATATGTACCATCTGCCCATGTAGCCAGGTTACAAATTCTACCTGCATGCCGCTAGAAAGGATCTTTATGTTCCTTATCATTTTTTTCATGCAAATTTCACTCTCTCTTGTGTTTCTGTGTATATTGACAGTACAGGTGGTTGGAAGCCATTAAATCAATTCCTGGTAGCTATATTAGCTTGTCAGTAGTGTTTGAATCTTATGGGCACGCATTTTTGTGAACATTTTGAAAATAAATACATATATTAATGATTTGAAATCTAAAATTGAGTTAAATATGTCTAGTTGTGTGGTAGAGTTTTCTGGATAAGGACTCTGAATTTGCCTAATGCTAGAAGGCGAAATTGGGAATAGGCTCATGGAGTCTCTGAGTTAAAGAGTTCCCAGGTGAAGTCTACAAACACTGAGAATATTGATTCCTTCAAGGTTTAGGCACTACATTTAGCTTCTTTCTTCAGTTTTCCAATCTTAACATTACTTTTTTAGGGGAATCAAGTCATGAAGTAAAGTGTTCAAGTCTAAAACAAAGGAATAATGACATGAGCTGTGCAGTAGGCTTGGCAAGTACTATGGAATGTGCCCTCTCCTCTCCTCTAACACATTTGGCTTTTAACATTATACCACTAGATGGCAGCAGCAGTCTCCTAGGGTTCCCATGGCCGGAACAATAGCAAAAAAAAAAAAAAAAGGTACTTCTTTAGAAAATCTTATCTCAGAATATTAAGTACCAGTTTTGAAAATTTACAAGCTGATTTTTGAAGTGTAAATACATTTTGTATATTTGTAATTCTCTTGAAAAAAATGATTTCTCTTTATATCTAATAAGTTGTTTGCTTCCACTAGTCTCTGTACCATCAAACAACATAAACAGTTATCTGTGGACTTTGACTTCTTCAGAAATTACACTCAGTAGCAGATGTCTGCACTTGTGTCTCAATACTGCATGACCCATTTTTGCCATTGTAGCCTGAGTGTTTCTGTGAAACCGTTTTTAGTGTGATCTCCTTTTAGAAAACTGCGCTATTAATTTTTCAGCATCCACATCTGTGCCCTGTGTATTTAGTAATGTCTAAACTTAGCTGGTCCTGCCTTCTGAGGATATAACATACCCAGAACTTGCTGACAGATGCCACAGGGTATTATAGCTATTTGCTCACTGACTGACAAAGAAAGTTGTTTAGGGATGGAAGAATATTTCGTGTTGTTTAGGGATGGAGTGATAATTCGTGTCACTGTTTAGTTCTTAAAGAAGTACACAAAAATGATCTCGATTTTTTTCCATAAATAAATAAATAATGAGATGCTAGCATTGGCCATGGTAGAAATGTTACTTTAAACAGTGCAGTTGCTATCTGGTCAGATCAGAGTGAGATTATCAGGAAGAGCCTGACTACCCTGTTGTATTTTCAGAGTACACCTGCTTATAGGTGATTGCACAATGACCAGTCATCAACAAGATTTATAAGTGATAATGAGAAAAGTGGAGTTGTTCCCATTTCTCCATCTGAGAAGAAAGTCTGCCTCATTATGCCTTTTTTATAACTTCCTGGGAAAATCTATATTGAGAATTATGAAAATACTTCCTTTCCTGGGGTAAACTCTCCTAAGGAAAATTCTAATGTAAATGTTACATGTTCATCACTATTACAATTTTATTTTTTTTCTATTAGTGTAGTGAGATAGGGCTTGATGAATTGCTTCCTAGGTCACTGAAACAATTCCTTAAAGTTGTTATATTTGATCATTTTTGGTTTAAATTTATGAGGGTAACTTTAGGTTTATTGTATTCTGAGTATCTCCTTTGGAAGCAGTAGTTAAACAGGACTAAACAAAAACTGTGCTAAAACTGTAGTTTACTAAAACTGTAGTTGTTATTCTTTAATATAAGAATTTATATTTATAGGTGATGAGATGAATTCATGCTGCAGTTACTCAATTGATGCAATTGTCTCACGTGTAGTAGGGACAAGGATCAGGGCTTGTTAATAAATGGAAGGCACATCGTTAGCCAGATGTTCTGCTAAGGCACTCTCGGGCACTGTTGTCACCTTGGACCTGTTGTAGAAGCATACAGCTTGCTTCATCTGCCCTTAACTTCCCAATCCTTACCCTGTAGAAGGGGTTTGAATGGGGAGCTGTTTGTCAAGTAATCACCTTCCTCATCATTTATGAATAGTTACATGGCCATTTACATAAGGAATTTTGAATGGCAAAGCTACCAGTTTTAAACAAGCTATTCTGTTCACACATTTAGAAGCTAACTGCCATTTCTGTATGCATCAGAGAGTTGCTTTTCAAAATATTTGTTTGCCTGTGCACTGACATAAATTGTTAAAATATAGTTTCCCTTTGAGCTATTCCTCTTTTGTGCTTCTGCAGCCCATCTTTCCAACCTCATTTCCAATGGAGTGCCTGCCATGATGTTGCCTTGTAGCCCATCCCTGTTGGCTAAGCACACTTGTGAATGACTCACTTATGCCTTAATGACTTTACATTTTGCATTCTCTCCATTCTCCCACCATGCCAACTTCTTATCTAAAACATTTGTTTATATAAATTAAAGAGTTATCCAGAGTAACTAATACACAAAGAGTGATCTCTTATTCACCAGTTCACTCCCCAGATGGCTGAAGCAATCCCAGGCCAGGAGCCAGGAGTTTCATCTGAGTCTTCCGTGTGAACGGTGGGGGACCAGGTGCTTGAGACATCTTCTGTTTTTTCATCCTCATTCATAGGGGCTGAATCAGAATTGAAGCAGTTAGGACTGGATCTGGTGCTTGTATAGGATGTTACTGTTGCAGGTGATGAGTTAGCCTATTACTTAACAACATACTTACTGTTTGATTAGAATTCACCTTCTGGTTGATTGATGATACTTTGTTGATCTCTTTTTTTTATTAAGTTTATTCATTAATTACATTGTGTTGTAATTTCGTAGGAACTGGGATTCTCCCCACCCCTCCCCACACCCTCCCCACATGGTGGGTTCCTCCACCTTGTTGCTTAATCATAGTTCAAGTTCATTTGAGATTCCCTCTTTGCAAGCATATGCTGAGCATAGAATCCATCATCTTATAGTCCAGTCAAGTCCAACTACTTATTGGGGAGACCATCTCTGGTCTGATGGCAGAGCCAACAGAGTATCATCCCGATCAAATAAAAGCACTAACATACCATCAGCAACAATTGACATCATTATGGAATTAATTGACATAGTATTGAGCAGCCAACATGTTAAAAAATAAATGCGATTTCTTAACCACATTCTGTGACCCCCCCCATTCACATTTCAATTTTAGTTTATATACAATATATGACATAACATCCATAACATAACATGTTATGCATAACATCATATCATCTTAATTTAAGGCAATCATGTGGTATCTAACCTTTTGGGATTCGCTCATTTCCCTTAGCATTATGGTTTCCAGTTTAGCCCATTTTAATCTTCTCTTATGAGGTCACTAATATCGTTCATTCACATGTAGACCTTGTGACCTAATTCACATGTAGACCTCGTGACCTAATCAATCCCCAAAGACCAGCCCCTTAAAATATAATTACCTTAAAGGTGAGGATTTCAAAATAGGAATTTGAAGGAGTATAAATATCCAATAGGTTGTAATTGCACAACAGCACTAAAAATTAGAGGCTGTTACTATTCAATTTTAGTCTTCTTCTGTCATATTAGCACTGTGGAATAACTAGCAATTAGCCATTTAGCCCAAGTCTACTAGTGAGGTTATCTTGGTGATTTGTGCTACTCTTAAATGGGCTTGCTCATGTATATGCACTTTGTGGTCTGGCTTTGTTGTTCTTGGCTGAGCACTCTCATATGTCAGTGTTTTCAGCTACGGCAACTTTGCTGATTCAGCTTTACCCTATTCAGTTGATCTTCCTGCAAGGGTCTACACTGAGCTTGCCCTCAGAACAGTAGCAGGAGTATATGAAAGGTATAGATGCTCCTTAAGGGATCTTGAGTCCTAAGCCCAGATCAGACATAAAATGTCACACAGTATGTTGACCAAAGCAAACTGCAAAGCCAGCATGGGATTAAGAGATAGGAAATATACTCCAGTAGTTTATGGGAAAAACTATAAAATTACATCATAATTGTTTAGGTAGACAAGAATAAAAAATTATGGTAATTTTTGCAGTCATTATATCAGGATTTCTGTTCTCCAAATGAATCCACCAAGATAGAATAGAATTCTATAATTTACTAATAGAGTAGCCTTGGAACCTCTGTCTAGACTTTGATGGGACTTCATATCCCAAAACCCACTTATTTGACAAGGGGTAGACATGTGACCTAAACAGGATTAGTCATAGCGCTAACATGAGAAACATTATTTAAGGGGGAACAGTATTCTACCATTAGGATCAAAGCAATTAGAATGTTGGCATATAATTACCAATAATCTTTTTTTTGTTACACCCTTTGAAGAGGATAAAGAGACATTCAGATTCTTGAGAAACAGAACAGAGAACTGAAAAGCAGATAATGAATGGGGATGGTCGTTTTTACATTGTGCTGCTTGTAGGGTGTTATGACAGCACACGGTGAGAGCTGTGTCAACAGCTAGAATTGTCTACTAGCCATGACAATAAACAAGACTTCCAATGGGCCCAATTTTTCGTCTTCAGATAACCCAGGATCAGTGAAACAGAGATGAGTCATTGCCTTTCCCAAAATGCAGATTCATGAGCAAAACTGATATTACCATTCTTGGCCACTGAATTTTACAATAAATGCTAGGCACTTTTAGCTGTAACACTAAAATAGTACTCTTATCTTTAAGATCCTTGGTAAGGTTCTCTTTTCTTACTCAAACACTTGTTAGATCCCATTCAGTAATTATAATTTACTTGGATTTACTGGGTAGATTTGGACATTTTATGAAGAAACAAAGTTTTTTCTCCATTTTTTTAAATTGTGATGCACCTTTTCCTATATGGAAACGGGCTGGGATACTTGCTGTTGCTCCCAGTGCCTTATTAAAAGCCTAACAAACTGGACAGATGTTACTGCTTCTCTTTCATGTTGTCCAATAAGATAGTGTCCAAGCACATGTAATTGTTTAAATTCAAATGAATTTATATTGGAAATTATGTTCTTTCATTATACCAGTCATATTTCAAGTGCTAGAAAATATTTAGATGTTGTTCATGACTAGCAGATTGAACTGTGCCACCATTTTCAAATATTTATATTGTGTCACTATTCTACCAGGGGTTGTTGCTCTGTTAATAGATTTGTATTTCATTTACATGCACAGGAAAACAATGACTTTCATAGCCTTACCTAGATCCTTCATAATCCCTGAATATGTGACCCGTGGCCAGTTTTCTTAGCTTCAGTATGTCCTTTCTGCAGTCCTGACTTTCAGAACAAATCAATCCACAAAATTTATCCTAATAACATAATATATCCCCCTGAAAATGCTTGGAAGCCCTGTCCCTCCAGTAGACTCCTTCTGAACTCTGACTCCTGTTGACTCTGGCTATAGAGTAGCTGTTACTCCTTAAAAAGGAGGCAAAATGTTCTTTATTCTTTCTAGGTGTAAGGTTTCTTGAAAGCTTGTTTATCGATTTTCCTAGTAACAAGTGAGCCTGCAAGTTATAAAAGAAAAAACAAATTGAAACAGGAAAATAGTATTAGTGACCAATAAGTGTATTCATCAATCTTGTCCTATTTGTAGTCAATCACCATAGAACTCTGATATTAAATGAACCATAAGACATAATCCTGTTTTTTTAAAGAAATTATGAGTTCATAGAATTATGCTTCTCAAAAAGGAAACCAAACAGTTACATTTTCAAGCCAAATTCCATTCCTATTAAATGTGACTATGTCAGAATTCATGTCAATGTGGGAAGGGAGTGCTGTAATGTAGGTGAATAGAAGAGAATATGAGATGAAACCTGGTAAAAGAAAATACTGCTGTTTTTGTCTCTAATAAGTCTTCCCTGTTGCCCAAAATATCTGCTACTAACATTGTCCTAAAAGTAGTATACTCTATAACCTTTTTATATTGTAAAATGTCTATCATTCAATGCTCATTGTATCTCAAGTGTGTGTTCTTGAAACAGTATCTTGAGATACAATGAGCATTGAATGATAGACATTTTACAATATAAAAAGGTTATAGAGTATACTACTTTTAGGACATGTTGGGTTAAACAAAGTTAAAAAGATCTCTTTACAATGAGATTTCTTAAAGACTAATATTTTAATGGACAACATAAAGCTAATAGAGGGAGATATAAAACTCAGCAGTTTCCAAAAATACCTGATTAGAAGATTGTTTTGAAAGAATAGCATGTGGTTCAGAAATATAGGAAAATTTCTCCCTCTAGGATTTCCCTCTAGGAACAATGTTAGTAGCTTTCCTAAAGTGAGCAGAATCCTAACCCCTGGGGGTTTTAGAGGGGTCAGCACAGAAATGTTTCCTAAAGAGAGCTGTTTGGGGTGGACAGTGGACAGGGTAGGATCCTTGAACAGGGCTCCCTGAAATTCAAGAACAGTCAAAACGTCTTGCACAAGGCATGGGCTGCCTTAAGACATGCACCTTTCAGAGCCGTGTTTCTGAAAAGGTCAGTATTAGAAGGTATCAAATAGGAGATGATAGATTGAAGAACACTTATGAACATTCTTTCACCTTCTGAAACAACTATTTTTCTAAATAGAAGGCTTTTCCTTACTATTTCTGCTTTCCAACCAATCACTCTTGAGTCCAAGCCAATATATTACATTTACCTTCATTCCAGCATATATATATATATTTTTTTTTCTTAGACAACTGTTTGTTTTCTATTTGCCAGATGCAATGGACTGAACCTGTATGAAGTCACTGATGTGCTATGGTTGTGATTCTTTTTAAATGCTTTCCACTTCCACATTAATGTCTATAGCATGGACCACATTCTGAGCTTTAAAATTATATTCCCAGAGGCATCTCAAATTCACATCCAAAGTTGATCTTGTAAGCTTGTACCTACTTTGATCATTTGAAGAAACATCATCCAACTTAGAAATCTGAGAATTGTCACTGATTCATGTTTGTCTGTCTAACCTCTTGACAGTCTGTCACCAAGTTTAGTTTGATTTTGCCATTGCTCAAGATGTCCCTCCCCACTTTTAGGCTTCAACAAACCACTGGTCTTAGATCCTATCAGTTCTTCCTCCTGGTTTCTATAAGTGATCTTGGACTTGTTTGCTTGTGGCTAAGTGTATCAGCATACAAATTCAAAAGGACACATCCTGACCAACATGATGGCTAAATATAGTTTTAAAACAATATTCGGCTGATACGTATGGAGTAGCAGCCATCATTATTACCTCATGCTTACCATCATCAAAATGCATGGTTAATGGTAGTCACTCATTCTGTTAATAAATACTATTGACACTCTTAAAAGGGCTATTGTTTCTGTCTAAAAGTTGAAAGGTAGCCATCTACAGAACAGATTAAAATCCCTGTTCTGCTTGATCTTATGTCCTGCTAAGAGGAGACGGAGAGTAAAGAAAACAAGTTACTTGTATAATGCCCTAGGGAAAGGTTATGGAGGAAAGTAAAGCTGAGAAGGGAGCAAAGCAGGTTGTGGCAGAGGGTAGAGTTATAAATTTTAATAGAGAGGCCTGGAAGTTTCCATCATTAAGGCTCTATTTTGAGTAAAGACATGGAGGAATTATGGCCCCCAGGGAAAGGCTGTGATCAAAGGAATGAGATAATCTTCCTTTCACTAGGGTTACTCAGGCTACCCTTTGAGAATTGACAGAGGAAGAGCCAGATTGTTAGGCTGTAGTCATTACACTACACAATAAAACAGGCCAGAGTGGATGTTGCTTTGATGGCAATTGTTAGAGATGGTATGGGGCAGAGGTAAAATTCAATCTTAATATATGTGTAATCTCCAAGTTCCGTGCTCTGTGGTGTAGAAATTCTAAAATTTCAAGAGAAGACTGAAGGAGAAAAATCAAAGAATAAAACAAACCCCCTAGGAACACCAGAAAGATAGGGTGTTCATCATTAGACAGTGAAGCAAAAGCAATATGAATGTTAAGGAGGTGTGAATGATGTTCAGTACAGCAGGGAATTTAGCCATGAATGTATCTGAAGGAGGTACATCAAATTTGACAGCTAGAAGGCCACTGATGGGATAATCAAGAGGAATTTTAGAGGAGTTGTTGAAGCAGAAACGATAGTTTGAGATTGAGAAATAAAGGGTATAGACAAGAGATGGACTCATCATTCATGAAGCTTGATAGACACAGACAGATGGGCTTCAAAATTATTTTTTTACTGCAATCCTCAGCAGGAATTATACTTTCGGCTAAAATCTACTACATATGCCCACAAACCCCCTAATATACATAGATGAAAATAGTATTTTGTGACATAATTTTATATGTGAAACAGTCGGACCTTTTCCATTCTCTTCCATATCATTGCTTTTAAAAACTACTTGCCACATTACAGGGAAAAATTGATTTAACAACCCACTTTTGAGTCTTGAGTCATAATTTGAAACTGATCATGGGCTGTGATTGAAAGAAAGCTTACCTTTTTCAGGTCTGGAAAAATATCCATCCCACACACCACATAAAACCTATGAGGTCATTTGGTCTGATTCTGCCAAGACAACCACAGGCAGGACTCAAAATTAAATCTATCTTTAAGCAGGCTGATTTTTAAGTTGATAGTTTTTATGGCCAGTAAATGATGTTGTAAATAAACAAATAGCTCTTGGCAGAAAAAAGGTTCTTTGCAATGTCAGCCAATATCATACCTTTGCCATTGTTTTGAAATGTTCAGGAAAAAAAAAGTCTTTAAAAATTGAATTTTTATTCTTTAATCCATAATCACAAACTGGAAATCAATCCAAACCTATTTTAAAATCATTAAGACTCTATATAGTTAAAAGCATTTGGCTGTGTTCACATACAGTTGTTTCCTGGCAGAAACAAACTGACAGAAACTGATGTACACACATTTCTCATTTTGATTTGATCCTGTCCCTGTTGAATCTTAGCTGGAGATGCCTGACCTTAGGCAGAGGGATCTGGTTGTGCCCAGAGAGTCTTGATCTCAGTTGAGATTTAGAATGGCTGCTGCTTGAGTGGTGGTTGGCAGATACTACATATTCAGTAAAAGAATGGCATTAAGTAATATATATTGAAAGTCAGAAAAGTTGCCATTAGTCAATATAATTGTGTCTTTTTGGTAAATCTGTGTTAACGTAACAGTAAAGTTTATAAAACAATATAAAAACTCATTTCAAAAGAATTGAAATGAGAGGTGAGCAAGGGACAACAGGAGCTGCAAGGTTGAAAGATGTTTCCCGTGTCAGATGGAACTGTTAATAAGTTGAGAATGAAGGTTCGCTGAAAGATAAGGAAAGAGGGCCTGGTGTGATAGTTTAGAGCCTAAAGTCCTTGCCTTTTGCACACCGGGATCCCATACTGGCACCAGTTGCTGTCCCGGCAGACTCGCTTCCCATCCAGCTTGCAACCTGGGAAAGCAGTCGAGGATGGCCCAAAGCCTTGGTGCCCTGCACCCACATGGGAGACCTGGAAGAAGCCCCTGGCTCCTGGCTTCGGGTTAGCTCAACTCTGGCTGTTGTGGCCACTTGGGGAATTAATTAATGGACAGAAGATCTTCCTCTCTGTATCTCGCTTTTCAATAATAATAATAGTAATAATAATAAAAGATAAGGAAAGAAGAATGAGAAACAGTTCATGGAGGAAGAGGTATGAGAATTCTAAGATTCTTCTTTGAGGACAAGTGGTTCCAACTAGAGCTGAAGTGGTTGTTGACTTTTCTTTATGGATTAGGTGCTAGTATTTTCTAAGGCAGAGAGAGGAGGGTGTATGTTAAGAGAGTGCTGGGTGATACTATTGACATGGTGAACAACTGGATAGGAGATACTGATCTAAGAAAGGGCAACTGATGGATTAGTATTTACATATTCTACAGTTTTGATTTTGCCTTCTTTCTCATTGGTTTATGGGTAAAATCTGAATTGATATTTCACAGGAATTAGAGAGGACCCCTAGATTTGCTTATGTTGTTCTCTGTTATTTTAATAAGTAAGTTTTAAAGTGAGTTTCATATACACATTTTAGGTTTTCAGATTTAAAGCACCTGTCAGAAGGTCTGGGGAGAATTTTCCAGAGCTGAGCAATTTCTAATTTCTTTAGGCCAAGCCTATGTTCTGGCAGCAACTCACAGAGGCAGGATTTACACAATACCCATATCATTCATGATGCTGCTCTGGCCTCTGTGTGCCTAGGAATGTGAGATTCCTGCTTTAATCTGAGTTAACAGGGTTTACCTTTGGAGTAAGCAATAAAGGCAGCTTTAATGATGTACCCTTAGCCTGGTATGATTGCATCTTAATGGATTAATGGTTTGTGATATTTAGTTATCAGCCTCTGTGACTGAGCTCTGGGAATATATTCATGTCACCCAACCCTTGAGAGAGATTTATCAAAAAGTAAGTAGATTTGACCAGAAACATGGTACCCTTTTCCAGTTTCCACTTAAAATTTACAATTTTTGTTTACTGATAATGC
Source organism: Ochotona princeps (assembly GCF_030435755.1). Taxonomy (NCBI): domain Eukaryota; kingdom Metazoa; phylum Chordata; class Mammalia; order Lagomorpha; family Ochotonidae; genus Ochotona; species Ochotona princeps. Next base: position 14,860,447 of record NC_080838.1, read on the forward strand.
TTTGAAAAAATTGTTATGAAGTCCGCTATTGCCTGGACATAGAGATAAATGAAATATTTACTACTCTTCATTCCGTTATGGAGCCTACAATCCAGAGAGGAAGTCCAGATGATATAGCAGTTACAGTAAAGCTGTGTTCTGAGTATTCCAAAGCACTGCCAGGATATTTAGCCTAGGCCATGGCCTTGAGTTCTAGTCCTGAGTATGTTGGTCAGGCAAAACGGAGCAGGAAGAAGAGGTCCAGGCAGGAAGGGTGGCATTTGCAGAGTCTGGAGATGTTGAGTCTAAAGTAAATTGACTGTGACTTTAACAGAGGGCGTAAATGAATTATGAGAGTTAATGCTGAGAGTGACAAAGGCCAGGCGTTGACAGATTAGTTATGTTAATGGTGGATTTTAGCACAGACACAACAAGACCCACCGTGTAGTTTTAATTTTAGAACTGTATTATATTTCTGTTCAGGAGAGTCATTCAGTTTGCACTGTGGAGAATATACATCAAGGAATAAGGTTGGCTGCCACAAGTACTATGTAATGTAACACCAAGAGTTTAACCATTTGGCAGTTTTGTGACAAGATCTTGTTGATATCTCACTTCATTATTACAATGTTACCATGAAGAGATGAAAGTTTCAAAACATTAGGTAAATTATTAAACAAGATATAATGATTAAATGACAGAGCTAAAATGCAATCTCTATGCTCTTAATCATTATTCTATATCATCTGCATTTCAGCTACTGGTATTTGATTGGGTTGAAGAGAGGTATCTGCTTTTGGGAAGCGAGAATATGATTGGATTGTGTGTGTGTTAAGATATGTCAGGCATAACATGAGCAGGGATGTTTGGTAGGGTTAAATAGAGTAATAGCTAAGATTTTAACTAGATCAATTAAGTTGATTAGACATGAAAAAAGGAGAATCAGTCTGATGGCCAGTTTCCAGATTGTGACTGAGAATTCTTGGTGCTCAGTATCGAGGTAGCCACCTGACTATGAAATATAGCTAGATTGGAAAATTATAGATGACTCAAGGGAAGCTGTTGTTTCATAGTAGGAAGAAAGAACTAACGAAGGAAACCAGGGGAGGATGATGAGTTTCAAGGAGATGTAGGTCACTAAGATTGTTTCAGAGATCCTAAATAAGAATGGAGAAATTGATTGGGCTCTATAAGGATGCAAATGCTAAAGTAATGATTAAGAAGGCATATGTCAGGAATGACGGATGTGAAGCCAGATTGCCAAGGACTGAAACATGAGTGTGGCTGAGAGGGATATAGGTTCCTGCTATTTAATCCCAGAGATTCACAGTGGAATAGTAGTGGAAGAACAGAATGAAAAAAATATGTAAAAGCTTGCACACGTAGTAAGTTTTGTGGCTGTAAGTTAAGAAAATTCTAAACAGTGACTTTCATTTAAGGATTTAAGAAAAGCAAATGTTTCTGGGAGTAACTTAACCAACTTGTATGTAATTCCTGTTTTATTATATTCATTTGTATTTGACTAAAGGAAATTGATTTTATAGCAAATTAGTACAGAAGTTCTTCACCAATTTATTGCTGTTCTTTACCAGTTTATTCTCAAACTGTCTTCATCCTGTCATCTACCATGCCCATTTTGTACCTGAAACTCCCCATATTCCTATGTTCTTCAGTTTGCTTGAGCCTAAGTGTGCCACAAGTTTTGTGATTTTTCTATTCTGGCCTCCCTGTTTTGTTTTCTGCATGCTTCCTGTGTTGTTGATGAGGTCCTCAGTGCACTGCTCTGTGAGGCACACCTGCTTCTCTAAGCTGTTCTTATTGATGCATCCTCACTGGCTCTGGGGAGGGATACCACTCTGTTTGTTCCAATATCTGTCATTGCTTCTGGCTAGTTCAATATCATATTTTGCACCTCCTTCCACACTCTGAAGAAAGTGTTTCTCTTGTTAGATTGCCTCAGATGGAGGAACTCCAGAAATGAGCCTCTCTTCTGAATTAGTGTCCTAGCAGGCAAGGACTGTATAGTTTGTCTGCATCTAGCCTATTATCCTTTTAGCACTGGCATGTTTCCAAGCTACACTGTTCTTCCATGTTTGGTACCAATGCGTTCTGTCATCAGAGGGAAGAACTGTTTTTTATTCATGGATTGATTCTAATGAATATTAATAATTGCAAGATTCAGTCTCTCTTTTTAAAAATTTATTTATTTTTATTGCAAAGTCAGATATATAGAGTGGAGGAGAGATAGAGAAAAAGATCTTCTATGCATTGATTCACTCCCCAGGTGGCCACCATGGCCTCCTCCAGGTCTCCCACGTGGGTACAGAGTACCCAAGGCTTTGGGCAGTCCTCAACTGCTTTCCCAGGTCATAAGCAGGGAGCAGGATGGGAAGTCGGGCAGCCTGGATTAGAACCAGCACCCATATGGGATCCTGGCGCATTGAAAGCAAGGACTTCAGCCGCTAGGCCAAAGATTCATTCTCTTGGTGGTAACATGACATGATATAAGAAAATAATTTGCCCCAAAGAAACAAGCGAAATGTTTGTAGATCCATTAACACAAGTCCCTATGGATCACATAGGCGCTGAGACAGAATCCACTGCAATCATTATTATTGAATTTGGGAGCATGTATATTTTTGTCCTTTTGGAGCTCTTGCTGCCCTATCCCCCTTAACAATTGTCTTAAGGATAATCCTGTCATATTAGCCCCTTTTAACATCCCCCATAGAGAAAATCAAGCTAGAAATGTGCTTTGATCTAACCTTATTGAAAAAACAAGGATTTATTTATTTTTATTTAAAAGTCAGATATACAGAGAGGAGAGACAGAGAGATATATCCTCCATGTGCTTGTTCACTACATACATGACTGGAGCTGAGTCGATCCGAAGCAAGAACCAGGAACTTCCTCCAGGTCTCTCGCACGGGTGGAAGGTCCTAAGACTTTGGGCAATCCTCAGCTGCTTTTCCAGGCCACAAGCAGGAAGCTGGATGGGAAGTGGAGCTGCTGAACCAGTGCCCACATGGGATCCCAGTACATGCAAGGAGAAGAGTTTAGCTACCAGGCTACTGCACTGGGCTGTGGCCTAACCTTTTAATTTGATTAATTGCAAGGCATATGGTGATTGTAAGATATTTACTTTTTCCCCCAAAAATGGAAACTGACTAAACCTGACATATCTTGACTAATTGTTATGCATGGAAAAGTGGGGCTCTTTTTGGAAAGGTCAACACCACAGGTAGCTCCTTCAGGAAACTTTTTAGCTTTAAACTGGCTGTCTCCTGTTGTGGAGTTTTTGTAGTCACCTTGTAACTACCATTAGAATTAAGTATGTTGTGAATGTCTGGTATTTGTTGAATGAAGAAATGAGCTTGAAAAACTCACGAAGAAGCAGGAAGTAGATCAGTAGGCATTTCGACACTTTTTTTTTTCAGAAATATTGTACTAATCTTCACACATTACTATGTCTCTTTTGTCAGTGTAAAAAAATTAAAACTAAAAGAAGTCAAGTCACTTGCCGCAATAACACAGCTGAGAAGTTTCTGAATCATGCTTAACCTCCCCCCTTTATGATTCTTAAACAAATGTTTGTTCCAATTCAAGCACTCTTAATAGTAAAGAGTACTTCAGAAAAACCTCATGGAAAAAATGAAAATAAAATACACTTGTCTTGATGCATTTTTTTCAAAATTCATGTTTATTCGCAGCTTTCAGCTGCTATGGAAATGTTTATTATGTTAAAATAATATATATGAATTATACTATATATTAGACTTTTTCCAACAAGTTGGGAAATCAGTACTTCTCTATTTCACAAACACTCTCTAATTCAGTTTCTTTTACCATTAGATGGAGCCAGCACCAAGATGGATAATGTCAGAGAAACAGTCTGAGAAGGAATTATTCACAGACACCAATCCTTATATAGAAATATTACCATGCATCAGGAAAACAAAAAGCAAGCTTGCTTTGTCTTTAAAATATCATCTATTGAACAAATCAGTTTTATAATTACATAATAAATAACTGACTTTCTGGAATATGAAAACATTGGCATAAAAAAAAATCACACATTTCAAGATAGACTCATCAACAAGAATTCTGTGAATCATATACCTGAAGTAAACTATTCTGTGTATATTTAACATTGTTCCTGTCTAATAGCTACAGAAATCATGAATGTAAAATGATAATCTTACTAACAATCTAAAGCAAAAGAGGCCAAAGCTTAGAAAGCACAGAAAAAACGGGCAGGTGATGGATGTAGAGTTGCTAGTGAAGAGAATTCTAGGGAGTTCTAGGGAATTTCTCACACTTCTTGCCTGGATTGGATTCCCTATAAGTGGAAGCCTAATTGTTTCCAAGAGTCCACTTTAGTTTGGTTCATTGTATGTTTATGATAACATGTAAGTATTCCATTCATTACATTTGAAGAGTCATTACAGCTCCCCATCAAACTGTGCAAGTGTTTATTTGATAAAAAAAATTTACGGGTACCTATTACATGTGATATCAAGTGTTTATTTGATAAAAATTTAGGGGTACCTGTTACAAATAATATCAAAATTTAGGCGTACCTATTACACATGATAATCAGGTTTTCCACTGGCAAGTCTGTTCTTCACAGTTAAGGATGGTAATGCCAGTGCCTGACTCTTGGGAGCTTTGCATATAGCAATCATTGTGAAGATATCTAGTAGGATGAATTGTAACTTTCAAACTGGTGTTCAAAAACCAGTGTCATCATTTCACATGTCATAATATATATTTAGTGAAACAGGAACAAATACAAATTGTCACCCAGGCAAATCCCTCTTCCTTTCCATGAAACCTGGTCATTTCTTTGGATGCTCAGTGTTTTTTTTTTTTTTTTTCTGATTTCACTTTCAGAATAGTTATGATGATCAGTCTGATTGTAAGTACTTGAGTTGTGGCTGCCCTCAAAGTGGCTGAATCTGAGTGACCATCCTTCAAAAATGGCCTAGAGTTGACCTCTTCATTTCCTTGACTTTGGTACACCATTTTCTCCCTCAGAGTGTCTTTCCTCTGCAAAGAGGCTGTACAGGAGTGTCTACTAACCTGTTCAGGTACTGAGTCAGTGTGGCCTCCTCTCATCTTGCCTGGAACAACCAGAGGGTAATGATGATGTAGTGTGAACCATGATCTGCACTTTCCTGAGGCTCCCAGATAGAGATACTGTCATCAGCAGTGTTTAGAACAAACTGCCCTTGCTTTGTGAACTTCTAGGTTAGTATTGCTAATCTCTTAGAGCTTTTTTCTGTAAGGCTTTCTCTAAGACCAGACTGTATCTTCCCAATGTATTACTTTATAGCTTAAGGTAATAAAGCTAATTTCTGTTACTTTCAGTTTATATCCTTTATGATGTGTGTCCTTATCTGTAGCATGTTCTAGAAATCTGTTTAAATCTCCTGGCAACAACATTTTAAATATATTAGGTATAATGATACCTGAATAATTTTGTTCCCTATAAGTTTTTACGTTAAAGTAGCCATAGAAATATAAATTCAAGACATTTTACTGATGCATAAGCACAAAACCACAGAAAGTTTATGTGACTTTGTTATGAGAAAGGGTTATAATCTGAGATTATAAAAATAATGAAAAGAAGCAGTTGCAAGAATAAAAAGGAGCAGTTCCGTGCAAATGAGACAGGATAAAACAAAGGAAGAATTACGATGGAAATAGACTATGGCTGTTTACTGAAAAGAGAAGAGTGTTTTTAAAGTGTTTAGTCAAGATGTTTTGTTGCTACCTGAAGCAGCTGTATTTGATATGTTAGAGTGCTTAGGTTCAATACCCAGTCCAGCTCCTGGCTCCAGTGTTCTGCTAAAAACGAACTGTGGGTTGCTTTGGTGATGGCTCAAGTTATTGGGTTTCTACCACCCATGTGGGAATCTTGGATTGAGTTCCCAATTTTTGAACTCAGTCTTGACTTGCAGGCATTGGAGAAATGAACCAGAGTTAGAAAGAGAGAGAAATCAACCTTCCCTGCCTACCCCCTTTGGTCTTAGTAAATAAACTTTAGAAACTAAACGAAGAGATGATGAGGTTAATAAAACTAAGAATACATATGTAGAAACAAGGAAATTCTCTGCCCTACTGTGAGAATACATGCAGAAATGCAGATATTCAGAAAATTGGTTCCATTCTTAAAGAGTTATTTCAACAGATTGAGTTCAAGGAATAATAGCTACGCCATACGGGAGAGTTATTAAAATCATACCCAATTCAATATTATGTATTCTGGGCAAGGAGAAGACATGAATTCTGTCCAACTGTTGCTTTCACATTTTTGTTAAATTGAATGCCTCTGTTTCAAATAATAAGACCTTTAATTATTACTCAGACCTATGGAGTGATATGTAAAACCAAATGCCCATTTTATTGAACCTGGTTTTGGAAGTAGTCCTCATGTAACTTTTAAAATTAATTTATTTGAAAATGAGAGAGAAATGGAGATTTTCCATCTGCTGGTTAACTCCCCAAATGACTGCAACAGCCAGAGCTTAGTCAGTCCAAAGCTGGAACTTCAATCAGTCCATCAATCCAGGTCTCCCAAGTCCTTGAGCTACCTCCTGCTTTCTCTTAAGGGAGTCAGAGGCAAAACCCTGGCCGTCTGATGTATGGCTATAGGTATCCTCATCATTGGTCCACATGGCTGGCCATTCATTGTGATTTTTAAATTACTCCATGACATCATCATGAGCACAGCCTGAAAACATCCTCTCACCCTTGCATCACCTTAGCTGAAAAGTTGAATGTGCATTTGGTTGCTGGGAGTTTTGCTAGTTGCATAGGTCTTAGGTCATGAGTACGTGACCAGCATTGGTTTTAATATAAGGATATCATTGTTGAGATGACAACTTAGAGTGACGTGTACACACAGAGTGATGAGTAAAAGAACTGGATTGAAGTAATTTCAACAAAGGATAGAAAAAGGTAGTTTGAGGATTACAACTATTGAAAAATCTAGTTTGATGCTTTACTGGGGAAGCGAACGGGGTGGGTGCTGAAGAAGAGTCTTATTTTTGTTTAACAAATGGGACTAGTTTTAGTTTAATTTTTATACTGCTGTAAAAGAACCAGTGATATGAATAGGAAAATAAAGGAGGGAAAGGCTAAAATGGGAGTAGTTGAGAATATTGGAATAGGTAAGAGGGATTGAGATCTAGTCCTTAAGTAGAAGGGTTGTTTTTAAACAAAAGGCTACAGAATAAGCTCATGATGATGGAGGGGGAAGTAAGATCCGTAGGTGAAGATGAAATTAAAAGAACACATTTTGATTTTGTTCTGATGCAAGCTTAAATATATTTGTTTATATGTATATATATTTGCTTATATTCTTATTGAAACAGAATATAAGGCATAAAGGTGGAGGAGGTTTCATAGGTATAAAACAGCATCAGGCATGTGAAAGAATGGGTGGACCAGGGATGAATGGTATGAATTAGTGAACATGGAGATTAAGGGTATAAAGTGATCACAGTTGGCGTGGTTGTAGAATTGTTTCCAGATGCATTGAATTGCACATATAGCACAGAAAAGGTAGAGAGGTTTTAATTTTGTTTTATTTTCAATGATTATATGTGTTTCAGAAGGGTTACAGAGAGAAGAAAAAAGGAAGGAGAGAGAAAAAATTTTTCATCTGCTGGTTCACTCCCCAGATAGTGGTAACAGCTGTGACTGAGCCAGGCTGAAATTTCATCTAGATGCCCCGTGTGGGTAGCATGGGCCCAAGCACATGGACCATCTGCTTTTCCCAGGCCACTAGCACGGAGGTGGAGCACCTGTGACTCAAACAGATGCCCATTTTGAATGCTGGTGTCACAGATAAAGGCTTAAGGTACTACACCAAAACATCCCTCTCAGAATTGGTTTTAACATATGGTTATTCCCAAGTGATTGTGATCATATGAGAGTCAAGTTAGTATGTTACACAGGAGGTCGGATGAAGTAAGCAACAATGTCATTTTTTCTGAGTAAGAATAGAAATGAGGACAAAGAGGGGAGAAGGAACATTGGTGAGGGGGTGCCAGTGATTGTACATGCCAGTGGTAGAGTTGACCTGGAGAGAGTTGAGTTGAGCTGTGAGATGTCAGAAAAGCTGATTATCACAGTAAGTCAAAATGAAAGCAATAATCAAGCCTTAAATTGCTTCCATATATTGAGCAAGCAACTAAATGATAAAGTTCTAGTCACAGTTTTGTCCCAATCGTTGGTTCATCTTCCTTAAAAGAAATGTTGCCAGTAAACATCAGAGATCTGGAGATTTACTTTACCACTGAGGAAGCATGAACCAAAGGCTCTTAAGTAGTCTGTGTATGTCCCAGAAGCCAAGGAAAAGGGTCGAAAGGAAGACCTAGGAGTGAAAAGCTGCTGAGTCAGATTGGAGAAAATTGTCTTTAAAGCTTATGTTCCCCTTCTGATAAGAATAACTCAGAAGAGATTCTTGAGGAAGGTCTTGCTGAATTCCTAATAAGAACATATCCATGCAGAGCTGAGAGTCCGGGGTCTGCACAGGAGCTATGCCACCTTGAGCACAGGTGATGATGACTCAAGGTCAGCCTGCACACCAAGTCTGGTGTGGGAGGGTAGCTGCTTATATGACACCTGACTGATGAAGCCTTCAGGCCTGGCCTGGAAAGTCACAGTAGGTTCCTTGGTAGATCCTAATTCAGTCTAAGCAGAGTTAAGTTAGAAATTAGGAAATGAGATGTGTGTAGTTAGCTCTGGGAATCATTTAGATATTTTTAATGACAAGAACTAAGTCTGATAGTGTAAGTGAGCAATCCTAACAAGCTTTGGAAAAATAAGGGTTATTATCATGGAATTTGGGGTCCTAGGATTTTCACGGGGAGTTCTGTTGGAAAGATAAATGGGATCATTCCTCTCAGTGCAGAGACATCTAAAATTTTATGTCATTTGTAACTTTTTTCTATGAAAAAATAGCTGATTAAAGTTTTCTTGATATCACATCCATCAAAATGATGGATCTGTGCTGTATTTTTTCAAGTTGTAAGTACATTGTTTTCATTTACTGATAGGGCATGTTCCTGGGAACAGTGACCATGTTAAGATGACTGTGGACACTAGTCTTGGTTTAAACCAAGATCCTTTTGTCCTGAGTGTTTTTATCAGTGAATTAGTATTTTAACAGTCTTATGAATTCAAGCCCTGAGGCAATCTAAAAAGTTAGTCTCAAATTATATAGCTTCTTGTTGAATTCTCAGCGTTCTTTTTTTTTTTAATTTATTTTATTTATTATTGGAAAGTCAGACATACAGAGTAGAGGAGAGACAGAGAGGAAGATCTGTCTGATGATTCACTCCCCAAGTGGCCACAATGGCTAGACAATGGCTAAAGCCAGGAGTCCAGAGCCTCTTTTAGGTCTCCCATGTGGGTGCAGGGTCCCAAGGTTTTGGGCCATGATCGACAGCTTTTTCCAGGCCACAAGCAAGGAGCTGGATGGGAAGCAGGGCTGCTGGGATTATAACCAGCATCCATATGAGATCCTGGCACATGCAAGGCAAGGACTTCAGCCGCTAGGCCACTGCGCAGGGCCAGAATTCTCAGCATTCTTAGAGATTGAAATTCTCTGATGGAATCTTTAAGATTGTTGGCATGCTGTTATTGTGATTTGCATAAGAATACAGGAGTATAGAGGGAATTAAGGAAGTCAGTAACCAGTAAGTGCTTGCTGATGTCATCCTCCCTATGTATGAAGTTTTACATAGGCCTGGCAGTCTGAGATTCATACCTGACCCAGTCTGGGGATTTCAGTAAGTTTACCTCTTGATATTTGGAAACACTAATGACTGAACTTGGTCTATTCCTTGCTCATTGCTCACTTTTATTTCCTATTTTTCTTGTAGATTCTTAATATATCCTGTGACTGTAAGAATTAATGACATAATGCTTTTGCTGTTTAATCATATAGAAAACCCCAATAGAACATATTCTCCAATTATTTCTGGGTAAGTTTTTCATTGCAAGAAGTTGCCCAATGTGATGAACACACTGGGACCCCAGTTCATGTCCCCACTGCTATACTTCCCATCTAGCTCCCTGCTTATGCCCTGGAAATCCAGTAGAGGATGACCAAAATCTTTGGAACCATGAACCCACATGGAGACCCAGAAGAAGCTGCTGACTCCTGGCTTTGCATTGGTTCAGCTCCAGTTATTGTGACCAGTTGGAGAGTGAATCAGCGGACAGAAGATCTTTCTCTGTCTCTCCTTCTCTCTGCAAATCTGCCTTTCCGATAAAAATAAATAAATCTTGAAGATTTTTTTACAAAGGGATTTTTACAAGAAGGTGAATAGGATATCATGATGTGATTAATCAATTAAAACAATAAACTTGGTTTACTCCTTTGGTCAGAGTGTTACACAGATTTATTTACTTATGTATATGGTTTACTTTCAAAGTTGATATTAGACTCTATTAATGATAACTCAGCAAATGTAGACAACTTTTCTAGGCACAAGATTGGTAGGGTTGGTGGGTTTGGAGAAAGCTTAACAGTATCAGAGGAAGCACTAGAGTTATTCACTATTCCATATGCTCAGAGACAGCTGCGTTTCGTTAGAAGTGTCCCATGCAAATGTGTCCTCTTTCTGGAAAACATGATACATTGTACATGGTATAACTTAGGCTGCTAACAAGTGACATTGACATTATATGTGTAACATATGATTCTAGTAATTTTTCAAGCTTCTTAATCGGGTATAATAAACTACATACTGACATACTTTTAAACTGAGACAGTAAAAGCTTGCCAGCTTCTTTGTGTTTGCTGTTCTATGACTTACCATTCTAATAAATGCATACAATGGAGAGTGCTGGGCTGCCCACTGAGGCTTTTTCTACTTCCTCACTGGAGGAAAGTTCTTTTACAAAAACAGGTAAAACATACACAGGGAAGTAATATAAAGAGTAATTTTAAAAATAAAAGAGAAGAACTATAAACCTACTTTTTCTTGGAGACCCTTTGTATTATCAAATTTGCCCCTTATAGGCCCTTCTATTGGCTGGTTGTAAAGTGGTGGATGAATTGAGAGGAATGAAAATTCATGCTTGTGTGGTGCCCAGTTTTGAAATGTTCATATAGCTACATAAGGCAATAGTTGATGGTAAGGCAGAGGGGGATGCAGGGGTGGGGTGGGGTTTGCAAATGCCAGCATGAAACACTTTAAGTGGTTGACGACAGTGAAGTGAGCAACAAAGTCTACCACTTACTGATGGTCCCTCTTATGTAGAAGGCAAAAGTCCTGGCTTAGCTAGGGAAAGAAACCATGCCACAAAATTAGTCACTGGTTGAATTAGTGCTTTGTACTGGTATATTTATGCATTTTGTGTTCTCTACTCAAATGTTGGCTCTTTGAGAGAGTTTACCTTATCCCCTTAAGCTGCTGGACATGATTATGTACAAGTCTGGGTCTTGCATGGGTCTCTTGTGAAGTTTTCCTGATGTTTTCTGGCCCTTCTAGGACAACATATGCTAAAAAATCCAGGGACAGTCTATTTAGTCTAAAAAGTTGGTAAAGGGCAGTAGAAAACAAGATGTTTTGGGATCACAGTACACCTCCATTAATCCAAAATATTAATGTTGCCGCCTTATGCCCTGGACGTTAGACACCACTTTGCCATGGGTCCAGTGTCTTTCCAGCTCTCCTAAGTTCCAATGGACTGTTTCAATACTCAGTGGTTTCCTGCTTCAGCCAAGGGCATCTCTGATTTTCATGGTTGAGGTCCGCTCTTGGAACCTGACCTCTCTCAATAGCATCCGGGTTTTGGTTTCTCCTGGTCCCTCCTTTCTCTAAAGTTGCAACATTCTAAAAAGAAGTATTAACTTTGTAGGAGTGATAGGAATGATAGTCACTGTGTGACCAGTGTGTCTTATGACCAACTGCTAAGATTTGGTTTCAGATAACTTAGTCAACTGCTATACAGAACACTGCAGCTGTCGTAATTATATAACTGATTTAAATTCTACTGCACAGTTTATTAAATCATATTTGTTGGATACATTTCTGCTTTTCAGGCGTGCTGCTAAACAACATGATACAACATCTTATTTTTCTTTCAACCATTGATTTCCAATCATAGGCTTCTGCATAGTATTTTAAAAGTAAACTACTAATTTATGGGTAATTACCTCAGGGAAGTGACAGCTGCATTATGTTCAATCCTTTGCTTAAAACACAGTTTAAGAACTGAGAAAAATTTAGATCTTTGGCATAAAGAAGAATGTTTTAGTATGATTAAAATTTCTCATAAGCAAGTTTAACTTTCGGGTTCCTGGGAAAGAGATGCGACCAAAAAGAAATGAGGGGGACAGTGCTCTCTTAGGCAACTAAGTTTATTTCCAGGGCTACAGTTCTTAAATACTTCATAAAGCAATAATTCAAACATAGCTCAGAATTAGTTCATGTCTGGGAACAGAGAGTTCCAGAAAGCTAACAAGATGACTTTGGTCAAAGCATTAATAGATAGAGTACTGTCTGTCCTTGGTAGACTAGATAGAGCACAGACGTTCGCCTGTCTTCAAGGAGAGCATTAAAGTACATTTAAGGACTTACTAAGCGCAAGAGAGCACTCTGGGTGAGAGGCCCTCTGCCGCCTCCTTCCCAGATCCTCTTCTCAACAGGATCCCATAGGACTCTGCAATCCCAGCTATCCTGTTGGATGTATTCTGACGCTCATATGAGTGAATTTTCCTTAAATTTGTTTTTAGAGAAACAATATTCAGTTGGGTAGAATTGATTGGGGATTTTTAGCATATCAAAGTCTTGCTTCAACTTCAGCAGATCTATTCCATCTTAAGCTCTATATTTTAGACTCTCGTTCCTGGACCATTGTTGTACCTCAACCTAAGAACTTTACATTTTTGTCTGATCCTGAAAATAGTATTATTGATATTGATTTCTGCATAACAGAACTTATTTTGTCAGATAATGCTGCTCATTCTTCTTCTTCATTTTTTAATCTCCTGTGTCTGCTGGTGGGGAATGGGATGGTGCCACTCCTTGTTGTCAAACTGCATCAGCAATGGAGGTGGGGGATGGTTGTTTGATGATATCTTAGAGACCTGATATGGGGAGGAATCTTCTGAGAGAGTTACTTAAGTGGTTTTGATAGTTCTGAGAAGTTGTTGGTTTTGTTGCACTAGGATTGAAGAAATCTAAGATCTATTGGCTGATTGAGTCTTTCTTTGGCTAACTGATATTGTTGTTAGCAAATAGAAAACAAAAAATTACAAGATAGTGGAAGAGCTACATCCTGCCTACATTCTTTTTTGTTTTGGTCTACAATATGCATTTCTGTCTCAGGATTTGTTTGCGTTCAGTCTTCTATTTGAAGCAATAAATTTTATTTTTCCCATTTATGATTACAGAATGAAAATCCTTAATAGGACAGAGAAATAATGTTTTGTGGCCCAGAAGTTTTCTTTTTCTATGTGGGGATTTTGCATTAATTTATTTTTATAGCAGTGGATACATTTCATCATTTTAAGTTGTTTAGTCTGCGGGTGGTTTCACTCTGAATCACCTTGTTCATGATGGAGGAGATGCTAAGACCCAGAAAAGTGACGTGCCTAACTACTACAGTCAGTGCAGGGGCAGACAGGAATCTCAAACCTTATGACATTCATTCTCGCTTTTTTTTTTTTAGAGGAAGAGAGATAGAAAGAGGAGGGATATCTGTCTCCCAATGCTCATTCACTCTTACAGTATGCACAATAGCCTGAGCTAGGCTAGGTTGAAGCCCAAATCCAGAGACTCAGAATATCTCATATGAGTGACAGGACCCAAATACATGGATCGTCATCTGCTGTCTCTTCCAGTGTCCATTAACAAAAAGCTATAGTTGAAGCCATTATAATCTGGACATCATAATAAGGGACATGAACTTCCCAAATGCAGCAAATGCTCACTGCTCTGCCTCCGGTTTTGATATGGAACTCCCACTTATCTCCTGAAAGAGGGACAATGAATGAAAGGTTTTTGGTAATTCAAGATCATCAGTGTAGGAATTTTGTGGTTGAGGAGGATCTCCCATGCTCTGTTTTCTAAGCAAACCCAAGGAAGCACGAAGACAAGCTGATGGATTGCTCAGCAGTTAGAGGACGAGCTAGATATCTGAGGATGGTAATTAGGATCCTGAGTTATCTAAATCTTGATTGTGGATGAGTAAAAAATCCTCAATCTTCTTCTCAGTTTTGAGAAGCATGGTGCATATTTCTTCAATAATCATCTACTTATTCTTACAAATAGATATCATGATTTGACCTTTTAAAATTATAAGCAGACTAGCATAATATTAATCAGGAGATTTTTTAAAAAAGCATCTGTCCTCCAAGTGTTGGCCTAGAGGGGCATGCTATATGGATTCTGAGACACTAAACTTTAAAGAAGTACCTTTGCTCCATTGCCCTTCTACATATGTAAAACCCACATATAAAACCCACACTTCATTTCCACCCTCCAAAATGTTCAAAGTAACAATCAAGCCTCTGTGTAAGAAAGGTTATATCATTCCTCTCTGCACTGGACTGTTAGAGTTTGCTAGAAACTGTGCTGACCATTACAGCTAATGATAGTGTTAAGATGAGAAGGAAAAGAGAGACACTGGAGAGTTGCAATGCACTCAGTGCTTCATGGTCTGGCTGTGATGGATGTAAACTAATGACCTCTGCAGAGTTCTTAGCACTGTCAAGTTCTGCAGGTCAGCTGCTCACCTGGGGCTCCATCAGAGCTTTATGGCAGCTGTGAATTCTATTCAGAGCTTGAAGGGGCCATGTGAAAAAGAGGCAAGTTATTTTCTATAAATAACTTCTAGATTTTTTTTTCTAAGAATAGTTTAATGGGAAAGGCTCCTATAGTCAGGTCTCTGGTTTCTGGAAGTGTGTAAAGAGCATACTAGGGGTGGGGGAGAAAAGAGGTCTCACACATATTTCTGAGCCTTGCTTTGCTGTACAAAGAAAGCAGCTTCACTTTTCTCTCACTTAAAAAAGCAGGTATCTGCAGCTATTTAGAAAGTCTGAATTGGCTGTTCTAATGAAGTTGAAGGCACCAGGGGAGGCTCTCTTGGATTGGAGGAAAGGGAGGCAAGCATTTACAATCTCCTCTCTGTTTTTTTCTTTCTTTCTTTTTATTTTTTTAACCAATTCTCCTGCAGTTCCCTGTAGGGGAGCCCTGATTTCTTTCAAGATTGTTTCAGTGTTAAATTGAGACCAAATCAAGAACACAGTAAGCCCCCAGCCTAGTCTTTTTTAGTGAAGAAAATGTTGAAGTCAGCCAGGTCTCCTGTGGGGAGAAGATGCAGAAGCTAGAAGGCAGGAGGTAAAGCAGGTTGGAGAGTTTGGGGAATGGGTAGTAGACATGAACAGACTTTTTTACATTTTCAAATATATCATCTGTTCTCCAAGGACTTTTCCTCACTGCATCCTGTAGTATTGTTTGTTTTGAAAGGTGAATATTTCGCCTTGTCCAAAAGAACAAATAGAACCCTTGAAACATTTTTCTGTGTTCATGTGTAGACATTGTAGGTCATCCTCTGTATAACTGCAGGACACTGTGTTGGCTAATCTCAACCTGAGTCATACATTCATGGATCAATAAAAGATGCCATGTTGTGAATGAAAAGGATGTTAAGAGCAACATCCTGACTTGAAGTCATGGTGCTGATTGATGGTAACTAGATCTCTGTTATACAAAATATTACTTAGCACATCACTGTATTACTTAATAAAACTGTAAAGCAAAATACAGAGCAGTGCAGCATGGAAAATGGTTGAACATATACACATACCAATTAATTTTGTTATGTAGATGTTTCTGTTTCTCTTTATACACACCCACCACACCCACACACCAGTTCATATATACATCTGTTATTTTGCCAGATAAAGAAAGCTTGCTTTAAACTGCATGAAGTAGAACTCAGTGTTTAACTTGGTTCTCTTGCAAAAGAGGAAGATAAATATTTTTCAGATTTTCTGAATTGTGAATGCATCATATACATACATGCAAGACAGAACTTGTTTATCACAAATGCTTATCTCCAACAGTTCTGAGAGATTTTAATGATTTACAAAGTGTATTACATTGTGAGCCATACTGTGCTTCTCTTTTGGGCCACATCTTCAGGAAGTTTAGTATCATACATCTTAAAAATTATTACCACTAGATTAATATATACCACTGAATTTTCAAGTATGTTATGGATTTTTGTCCCCCAAAGACTCTAAGAGTTTAATTAATTCTGTTCAAAGAGTCATAATTTCTTGGCTTATCTCTGAGCAAATAAGTTTTCACAAGAAATTCAGTATTGCTGCTTATAAGTACTCAGTGTATTTTTTGTTGAGTGAGAGATTGCTGTTTCAGAAGATATCATTCATTTCCCAAGTATTTATTACTTGCTAATGTTCTTAGAGTACAGGTCCTTTTTTAAAGAAGACTATAATGAACAGATAAATTTAGTGGTATGAGATAACTGTTTCTAGTTAGTCAATATGCAAGGTGCAGCCATAGCAGAACTAAGGAGCATTCACTTCAAGAGATGGCATGAGAAATTAGGGGACTCTTGGATAATGCTGAGGAAGAAATACTTTCTAGAAAAAAAATATTATGGGAAGAAATTCTAGGAGCAGGTAATGAGACGTTTGGAGTCATGGAGGTGAGAAATGTCGTAGTGTATTTGAAGGAATTGTACATAGCTCTGCAAAGTTTCCTATGAAAAGTGGCTCCCACTTCAGTATTCAAGAAGAAAAGAAATCATATTGTTTCACCAGGCATAGATAAGCAAGATCGGAAAATGGCCCTCATTTACTGAGTGAATCTAGAATGCAATATAAAGAAAAATTAAAAGCTAGACAATAATACCATTGATTTAAAAAAATCAAGGATGGCCTGGATGGGACAAGCATCATCTGGAGAAGGTACAGTACATCATCTGGAGAAGGACTCTGCCCATGGATTGTGGGTCATGAGAGAATGAGAGGATAGTGCTATTAGATAAAAGCTGTGTTGCTTTTTCTGTTGCTTCTTCAAAGATTTATTTTATTTATTGTTCACTTTTCCTATATATAAATGGAATACATTTCACATATTTCATATAGTCGTAAGAGGTCAGTAATACTTTAACCTGTTTTCCCTCCTTCACTGTTACACTTCTTCTTTTGCTATTTTTCTTTTAATTTTTATGATGACATACTTTCAATGTACCATGTCATCTGAAGTGAAACATTCCACCAAATAAAAAATTCAACACATGGTAAAAGTGAAATAAAAAGGCAGAAAGAGAATTCACTCTCCAATTGACAGTGATGTAAGGGAGTGAGGCAGGCAAAAGCCAGGAGACAGGAACTCCGGTTGGTTCACCCACATGGATTCAACATTCCAAATACTTGGACCATTTTCTGTTGCTTTCCCAGAGTCATTTTCTGTGGTATCAGAAGTGGAGAGTTAAGGGCTGGTGCCTTTGCTCTGATAGGAGATCTGACCTCAAAGGCAGAGTCTACATGCTGTGTCACAGGGCAGGTCTTAGAGAGCATGAGTGAGCTGTTCTTTCAAGAAAGACAGCCCGATGAAGTTCAGTTGAGTTTCAGCAATCGAGCAGGGAGGGTATTATAGGAAAATGTAGAAAAAGTTGAATGGGGAGAAGAATGGCTGAAAAATGAGATAGGACAGAGTGAAGATGGGCGTAGGGACAACTGCAATCCTATGATGCATATGATGTCTAAAAATGACAGAGAAGAGAAATTGATACTTTGAGTATGCGTATAATGACCCAGAGTCTTACATTGCTTGAAGTGTGTCAGCAGGTATCTCCCACAATGGTTTATAGCTATCAGGATTGGGTCTGCTGTTCCTGGTGGTTTGACGGTGGCAACCAAACAGGCTCTGATGTTCTCCTGTTTTTATTTACTTTCTGGCTCTGGCAGTCATTTCTCTGCCAGGACAATACCCTGCCAACTCACAGGCTCTGGTTTAGCTCATGGCCTCTTTCTTTCAAGTGTTTCCCTGAAGAAGGGCAACTGGATAAGAGAAAGAAGTGATTATCTCACTATCTCTGTGACCTTTTTTTGTTGTTGTTTTGAACTCTGGAATGATTACATCTGAGTTTGTTTTCCATGTCATGATTCTTTAAGACTCTGTGCTATGTATGTGCATAAAGTCTAAAACAGTTTCTTGTTTAATTCCCTGTGCTTATCTTTGCTTTTTCTTGGTTTTCTCATTCCTTAATTTTGTGCTGTGGTATTGGAGCTATTTTAGAAAACTTCCTAAATCCCTTTTTGAAATGAATTTAACATTAATAAAGTCAAAATATAATAGTCAAAATCTCTCTGAAGTCATGAATCTTTTGGTATAAACTCTCAGTTCTATTGAATTGGAGCACTTTATTGTTTTTTTGTCAATTAAAACAAGTCAAATTAATAACTCTTAGTATCATGGTGTTCAATAAAAACACTCCGCTATCTTAGCAAAAGTGTTTCTTTCTTACTAGTTCTGTCAGGCATTATTCAATTTTATTTTCTTCTAAAGTTGTCACAAACTGAGAAAAGTACTCTTCCGTTTTTTTCCTCATCGACTTCCTCCCTAAGAATGTCATGCTCATCATCTCCTCTCTAGTGATATGGGCATTCTCTGCAAATCAGGTTTTCTTTGGGTGTATATTCTGCTTTCTAATCTTTGGAGAGTGGATGTAAAGGAGACATGCAATCATCTTTCTGATAAGACTATTTTCCTTTAATGAAGTTTTTCTTTTTTTCTCTTTAAATATTTCAAAGAAAAGAATGGCAGAGTGTGACACACATACATAAGCACAGAGAGAAAGTTCAAGAGGGAGACTCTCTCTCTCTCAGAGGCAAAGAGAGCTATCTTCCATCTGCATTCACTTCCAAAATGCTCTCAGCAGTTACGGCAGAGCCAGGCTGCAGTGAGGAGCAACAAACTCCATTCAAGTCAACCAGCTGGGTTGCAGGTACTGAAGTAGTTGGGCATCTTCAGCTACTTTCCCTGGCTGAGCTGAAAGAAGAGTAGTTGGGTCTCAGATAAATTCTGTGATATGGGATGCCAGTGTCCCAAATAGTATCTCAGTCTACTGTACAATATTACCTATCCACAAAGGTCATCACTCCAAATTGCAAGTATGTGTGGGCTGGGGCTATGCCTCAACTGGGTAAACTTCTACCTTTAAAAGCCAGCATCACATGTAGGTGCCAGCTCATATCCTGACTGCTCAACTTCCAATCCAGCTCACTGCTTATTGCCTGAAAAAGTAGTAGAGGATGGCCCAAGTCCTTGGGATCCTGCACCCATGTGGGAGACCCAGAAGACCTTCTTGGCTTCGAATCAGCTCAACTCTGGCTGATGCAGCCATTTGGGGAGTGAATTAGCAGGTGAATGATCTTTTCCTCTCTGTCTCTCCTTCTCTCTGTAAAATCTGCTTTTGAATAAACCTTTTTTTTATCCTAAGAGACCAAGAATTTTTAAAAAAAGGTAATGTTTCATTGAAATTGTTTCAGGCATGTCATCTGATCTTTGAAATGCATTTTATTCTGTGAATCTGTGTATGACACTAAAGGGTAAACATTAGCAGGGATGATAAAATTCATAAGGTAATAAGCAGAATTAAGTAAATGCCAATAGTGTGCATGGATATGCTCTGTGCTTTATTATTCTGAATTGCTCATTGGTCCTGTGGTGCTTAGAGCTCATTTCATCTCTATTCCAGCCTTCATTTTATTGGGAGTCCTGACCACTGAGTGTTAAGTTAGATAACATTGAAGATTTTCTAGATCCTAGGTGAGGCCTTCAACTTGAACTTGATCTCTCTCTCTCTCTCTTTTTGAATTCAAAGTACCAATGTGTATTGTACTTAATGTCCTTAGAATGAACATTTCTTATAATCAAGGTTCTTAGAATATAGTTATTGAGTATCTCACATTATCATTCTCTGCTTAGCCTTTTTTTAAAAAAAGCTTATACTTTCTATTAATTGAAACTTTTTTTTAAAAGATTTATTTATTTTATTACAAAGTCAGATATACAGAGAGGAGGAGAGATAGAGAGGAAGATCTTTCGTCCGATGATTCACTCCCCAAGTGACCTCAATGGCCAGTGCTGTGCTGATCCAAAGCCGGGAACCAGGAACCTCTTCTGGGTCTCCCACGTGGGTGCAGGGTCCCAAGGCTTTGGGCCGTCCTCAGCTGCTTTCCCAGGCCACAAGCAGGGAGCTGGATGGGAAGTGGAGCTGCCAGGATTAGAACCGGCGCCCATATGGGATCCTGGGACGACGTTCAAGGCGAGGACTTTAGCCGCTAGGCCACAGCGCCGGGCCATATTAATTTAAACTTTTACTGTTAGTCTATGGCACCCTTACATTTGATTTTAATATTCTAGAGAATTTCATGAATTCTTAAGGATCAAATAAGGGGTGGAAACTACAGTCTCCGTACAAGCATATCTAGTGACAATGCCCACAAGTTTCTACAATCTGTCAAATTTTGTCAACATCCAAAAGGTTCAGAAGTATCCATTACTGGGAACAAGCCTGAGGGCTTTGTGAGTCTATGTCTTGCAGTGTGTTGTGAAATTAGTTTCTTAAATACATATTTAATTTATGTATTCATATATAATTCATATATTCTATTTAGTCTTCTGACATTTAACATATCCCTGTAGATAATTTTTATTCAGTTGTCTTTGTAAACCAATTCTTTTAAGTGTATTTTAAAAATGGTATGGAACTTTTACCTATAAAAACGTATTACATTTTGGACTAAGTATAACTGGTTTGGAAACTGAAGGATGACTTTATCTTGGTAGATAAATTCTTGCCCAGTTGAATTTTTAGAAGTGATTTCAGATAGTAGGATTTCAGCAGAACGTAAGTAGGCCACACCGAAAACTGTACAATGAAATTTGTACCATGCAAGCACTAAAATATTTATTGTTTATAAAGCTCTTTTTCACCCTTGAACAGTCTTTGAAATATTACTCACTAAAAATGTCTCCCTAATGAAGGATTGTTCTAAAGTGCAGTTGGTCTTTTTCCTCTTCTCTACAATCATGGGGGATCTATAAAATGGTAAATATTCTAATGTCTTCTTGTACAGTACTATATTATTTGCCTGTCATAGGCAAGTGTAAGACTATGTTGGCAGTAGTCAGCGTCTGCTTATGAAGTAATATTGCTCTGGCTTATAGAGTTGGGAAGCTGTATATCTGAAGCTGCAGCAGGCTTTTGATATATCACTCACTGTTGTGCCTTTCAGAATTATTGAAGACATACTTAAGTCTGAATCAGGGAATAATGTCAGAGAAAATGAATATCCACTTTTTGGCAGCAGTTTAAGATTTATTAAATTTTAGAAATGGTCAAAGTCACACATATGTTCTTTGATTTATTGCCTCATATTAATGTAAAACCAGAATGCGGTATTCAAACGGGCTTTTTGAGGTTTGTATTAACACACCGGCTATATATTTTTTGGTAGTCTTGTACTAATGTGGTCCATTATAATTTTTCTAAATAGTTATGTGAAAATGTCTTTTTTTCTTATTCAGCAATAATGTGACCAATACATAGTAAATACATTTTTGAGTTCTTTGTTTTAGCTGAAAACGGCTGTGGTTAAATAAGGATAAGTCTTCAAAACTAATGTCCTTTAACAATCAGGGAAATGCAATTAAAAATTAATGGCACATACTAAATCATAATTTAATGGTCAGCTTTTTATTTTTTATTATTAAACCCTTTCAATAATTCTCCTAAATTCTCAGACCTTTCTAATTTTTATGACTACTAAACTATTTGGGAATTATTGATAGACTTCTTTCGCCTGAGTGGGAGAGGAAAGAGAATTTTTGTTCAAGACCTCACATCATTTCCTTAGAGTGACATTCACACTGCCAGTAGTGTCTGACATGTACCTCTATCAACAACCATGCATGTTCTAGAGAAGCATCCGGCGAGGCCCAGGTTCATGTTTAGAACATCCCATTTTGTATTGTTTCAGAAAACCTGCCCCAAATCTTGCTGTGCCTATCTGAAAATCCTTATTGACTGACATCAAGTTGCCCAGTTTCAACCCTGATAATTGCAAAAAGCCATAGGAGCTGGTACAGTGGCTCAGTTGCCTAATCCTCCAGCTGCTAGTGCTGGCATTCCATATGTGTTCTATTTTGTTTCCCGGTAGCTCCACTTCCAATTCAGCTCCCTGTTTATGGCCTGGGAAAGCAGTGGAGGATGGCTGAAGTTCTTGGTTCCCTGCACTCACATGGAGACCCAGAAGAAGCTCCTGGTTCCTGACTCCTAGCTTTGTATGGCCTCAACTCTGGTGGTTGTGGACATTTGGGAAATAAACCAGCAGATGGAAGATCTCTCTGTCTGTCTCTCTCAGTGTAAATCTGCCTTTCCAATAAAAATAAACATAGGGCCCAGCATAGTAGCCTGGTGGTCCTTGGCTTGAATGCGCTGAAATCCCATATGGACACCGGTTCTCGTCCTGGAAGCCCCACTTCCCATCCATCTCCCCGCTTGTGGCCTGGGGAGCAGTCAAGGACAGTCCAAAGCCTTGGTGTCCTGCAACTGCATGGGACACCTGGAAGATGTTCCTGACTTCAGGTTGGTGCAGCTCTGACATTTGTGGCTACTTGGGGTGTGAATCAATAGACACAAGATCTTCTCTGTTTCTCCACTTTTCTGTATATCTGACTTTCTAATGAAATAAATAAAAATCTAAAGAAAATAAAGAAATAATAATAAAATAAAAATAAATCTTAGAAAACAAGCCCACAGTTTCAATATACATGAAAATTAGAGGATTTATGTGATGGACAAATCCAGTGTATAATTTTCCAGATTTTTTTCTCACTGCCCCACCTCTGTATAGCTGCCCTGTTTTATCCTCCTCATGTAGCACTTGGCTGCAGAACACTCTGTCTTCTCCTTTGCTATTGTTTGCTGGAAGAACATTTCAGACCTGTTTCTGCCAGGAAAATGTAGTCATTTCTTTTACTGCATCTTAGACACCAATTTACACGTGAAGGTTTTCCAAATTTCTTTATATTTCTCTAACACAAATGATGTTGTTATTCTCTGCTTATTATATTTCTGCTTATTATGCCTCTTTATAGTATACCAGAATATTTATTCCTGAAATATTATAATATTTAATAGCATCAGGATTTACTGGTTTGTTTACATGAGTAATTTACATATTCTCAGACCTTCACAGCCTAGACAGTTCAACACAGCTTAACAAAAAAAAAAGAAAGAAAAAAACTATTATTTTTGGGGCTTCTTTTCCTAAAGTTGCTGGTCAAGGGATTGTCTCATATGAACCTATTCAGTTTTCTTGTTAGCTTCTAAGGAAGAGATAATCATTCTGTTTCCCTCTTGTTAAAAAAAGATTCATGTGTTTGAAAGGCAGAGTTACAGACAGAGAAAGACAGAGATGGAAAGAGAGAAAGAGAGAGATCTTCCTTCTGTTGCTTCGCTCCCCAGCGGCTACAAGGGCCTGAGCTCAGCCAGGCTGACGCCAGGAAGCAGGGCCTTCATCTGAGTCTCCCATACAGGTACAGGAGCCATATGCAGGTGTCCATTTAGATTATGCTGGGTGGAACTGTAAGATAGTCTACTTCCAAATGCACCAGAGATACATTATAGAAATATGCTTATGTGTGATTGACAGATTCATCTTTTTTGTTTTCACCAGAGACTTTACACATATCTTTATAATAATGAAAAAGCGTAAAATTCCTTCTTAAATAAATATCAAAATAATTTTGAAGATGGTTACAAACATAAAATATTAATAATCATACTATTTATACTTGAGAAAGGTAGAAGTATCATTATGGAATTATTGATTTGATGTCAGTGAGCCTGAATTTATCTTAAAACTTCTATAGCTAGGCTAATCCCCTGTTCATTTACTATGGACATTTCTGATATCAGGACAACTCCATGAAATACAAGCTACTCTTATCTCCTTGAAAGTACATTTATGCAGACAATTGAATTAATTCAACAAATATTTCATTGCATTTCTGTCCGTGGTATAATACTAGGTACTGCTGGGAGGAGAAATCAGTATTATATTTGTAAAACATACACAAAAGAAAGGGGCTTATAAAAGTAGAATTTCTGTAGAATAAAAGCAATATATTTTGTTCTCAAATATTTTAAATGCATGCAAGCTTATGATACTGTCATTTATATTAGAAGTCTGGTTATTTCCTCTCCAATTAAAAATAATAATGTCGTAATCACCTTGAACTTTCTCGTATTTCATGCATGGCAGAAAGCAATGTATTAGAATGCACTTATATAATTGTTATATATTGAGAATTGATCTCACTCCCTAGTTTGTTCTTTTCTACATCAGCAGATTAGTTATGCCATGATAAGGATAGTTGGTTATTTTTTTCTGAATGAGGTTGTAACAGAGTGAATGAGAATAATTTTTTTAAGTTGGTTACAAAACCAGGAACGGCATTGCAGTGCAGTGGGTTAAACCCTCACATGGAATACATTCCACATCAACGTATCTGGGATCAAGTTCTACCATGTTTTCCAGTCCAGCCTCCTGCCAGTGTGCCTGGCAGGCATCAAATGTTGCTCCAAGTACTTGGAGACCCAGATGTAGTTCCTTGTCCTGGCTTCCACATGGCCCAGCTCCAGTGTTGCAAGCACATTGGGAAGAAACAAACAATAGGGTAGAAACTCTTTTTCCCTCTGTCTCTGTAAACTGTCCCTTGAAACAAAGAAACAACCAAATTAATTAATTAATTAAATAACAGTCAAATCTGTTGATGTGTCCTCATATGGTATAAATTGGTGTTTACTTTCTTAAACTGTCACTTTTCTTGGTTAAATTAACTTATAATCCATAAGTGAATAATTTTGTCAAGTAAATCCTTGCAAAGTTTACTTTTTATGTCTCACCAAATCTTGGTTTGTTAGATGATGTGATGATGTGCATGAAGACATCAGGATAATAACTCAATTATCTTGTTACCTAAATTCTTTCTTAGAGACTTGCTCTGTGAGTCATCTCACTTATGTTTGCATGAAAGAAGGACTGTCTGTTTTAGATAGGAAATATTATGGGTAAAGTAGTGATGCTACCTTTATGAAAAACACAATATTGTAACTATCAGTGAAGCAATTTACTGGCTTTTAATTATTATTATAGTTGAAATACAGTATAGAAAAGATTGATTCCTTTCCCAGAGGGATTTTTTTTAAATTTATATTAATGACAGAATCTTCTAAAAGGATATGATAAGATTTCAGGTTTAAGATATGTCATTTTTTGCAACTCCAATCCAAGATTAAATTAGATAAGGTTTTTTTTTAATACCTGAAAGAGCAGGAGACAGCAAGAGAACACAGGCAAGAGAGATTGATTCTTGCCAAGTAATTACATTAAATATTCTCTCTAGGGGGGGAAGTGTCAAAAAAAGAAAAAACTAGAGGAGATGTGGAAATTGATAGAATAAATTAACTTCTTGTAAAATCATTTTCCACCTCATTAGAACATTTGTTCCTGAATGTTAGAAGCAGATGAAATAATTTTACTACAAATATTGCTTCCAGGATGTGGCTAGAACTCATTGAGCACTTGAACAATAAAAGGCTACAACACATCCTAAAGGTGTTCAGGAAGACTGAATGATCTATTGAATATGAAGAATGATGCTGAGTATGGTTGAACTTTTGGGTTATCTGGGATAAGCATACATGATGAAGTGTTGTGACACATGAACAGAAATATCTGCCAGCCATAATAAGATTGAATGCACACGAAACATTAAAATGTCATCCATTGAATTTGTTATGCTGAATGTTAAGCAATCAAAAGGCACATAAAACGATATTAGATACAATCATGTGTCTTTTCCTTCTGTGATACATGTTTCTGTTATTTTTATCTAACAATCTTCATTTCTTTGGTATTTGCAGACATCCACTTCTTTGAGAAACAGTTCATTTTTTTCCTCCTTTTCCTTTTTTCATTTTCTTCCTTCCTTCCTCCCTTCTCTTCTTTCTGCTTTCTTTCCTTTATTCTTATCTCTCCTTTTCTTTTGTCTCTGGATCTTCCACCTTACATATGTTTGCCTTAATATTAAAATACATACCACTTTTCAGTTTCCTCTTTGATTTTAAGCTTTCTACACCTTCCTGATGTTTTCTGTCACTTAATATCCCACTGTCTTGTCTCTCTGTTTTCTTCCCAGTTTTACTGACTAGGCAAAGGTGGCTTTGACAGCATTGGCAAAGAGGGAAAGGAGTTGCATTTGTTTGAAAGGGCTTGTAGTTCACTGCTGAAAGCCTTTAGAATTTTGTGAAGTCTGCTTTGGATGAACTTTCTGTTTGTTAACCTTGTTCCAGGCATTCCAGGTTAGAGTGGAATCAGTTTCTCTGAAGAGGATGTATCGCTTCTTTTTGTAAGATAATAGACCTAGAATGTATGTCTGTGCTAAGAAAGGACATGGACTTCAGATTCACAGGCCATTAAAAGACTGCCCAGTTTTAACAAGTTAAGCTAACACAAATGTCTGTTTAGCTTGTTTAAAGGGCTGTGTAATTGCAAGCAAAAAGGTACATTGAGTAAAACCACAATAGAGAGGAATTTTGTTCATACAATTTGATGTGACAGTGTGATTACATGTTATACAAAGTAAAGTAAGGTAATCCAGTAGTCTTTCACTATGGTGTCTGAAGGGCTAGACAGGATTATTACTCATTGCCTTTAAGGAGGAATTTCCTCAACAGCATTTACTAAGCAGATGATATTTAGACAGTCTCTCATACATTTGTGTAGTGAGTATTTGTCCATTTTATACTGTGACAGAACCTGGTATTGATCCATAAATGGGCAGGGGAAGGACTGCAGCCACTTCAGTTATTTCTACGTTGCCTTTGTAGTTCAAGATCCTCCCCCAAGCACTAAGGCTAAAACCCATCTAAAAAGCCTTGGAAATGGAAGGAGGAAGATGGCTGGAAGGGCATTTCTGGTATTCTGATATTGGCAGCCTGAATCCAGAACTACGTTTGTTAAGCTAACACATCTCTTATAAAAATAATTATTTTTATTTTGTTTTTTTTTAATAGCTGAGTAGTATTCCATGGAGTAGATGAACCATAGCTTTCTTATCCAATCCTCTGTTGATGGGCATTTTGGTTGTTTCCATGTTTTTGCGACTAGTGATTGTGCTGCTATGAGCATAGGAGTGCATGTTGGTTTCTCATAAAACAATTGTTCTGGATATATTCCTAGGAGTGCTATTGCTGGATCATACGGTATGTTGAATTTGAGTTGTTTGAATATTCTCCATACTGATTTCCATAGAGGCTGTACCAGCCTGCAGCCCCACCAGCAGTGGAGTAGGGTTCCCTTTTCCCCGCAACCTCACCAACAAGTGTTGTTGGTGCTTTTATTCATGTGGGCCAGTCTTACTGGCGTTAGGTGGTACCTCATTGCTGTTTTAATTTGGATTTCCCTTATTGCCAGGGAACTTGAGCATTTTTTCATATGTTTATTTGCCATTTGGGTTTGTTCTTTTGTGAAGTGTTTGCCCATTTCCCGTGCCCATTCCTTGAGTGGCTTGTTTGTTTTGACATTTTGGTTGTTTTGTAGCTCTTTGTATATTCTGGAGATTAGCCCTCTATCACCTATGTCGTGTGCGAATGGGCCAAACTGGAAACCATAATGCTAAGGGAAATGAGCCAATCCCAAAAGGTTAAATACCACATGTTTGCCTTAATTTAAGATGATATGATGTTATGTATAACATGTTATGTTTTGAATGTTATATGTTGTGTATAAACTAAAATTGAAGTATAGGTGAGGTGGTCACAGAAGGTGGCTGGGAACTCGCATTTATCTTTAACATATTGGTTACTCATTACTATGTCAATTAATTCCATAATGATGTAAATTTTTGCTGATGGTATGTTGGAGCTTTCAATTGACTGGGATGATACTCTGCTGGCTCTGTCTTCAGACCAGAGAGGGTATACCTAAGAAGCCGTTGAACTTGACGGGACAATAAGATGCTGGACTCTATGTTTGGTATATGCTTGCAATGGGGGAATCTCAACTGAACTTGAGCTGTGGTTATGCAACAAGGTGGAGGAATCCACCATGGTGGGAGGGTTTGGGGAGGGGTGGGGAGAACCCAAGTACCTATGTAACTGTGTCACATAATACAATGTAATTAATGAAGTTAAATAATAAATAATAAAAAAATAATTATTTTTAAAAAACACTTCAAAAAAAGGAACTGCAATTCCTACATAGTACACAGGTAACTTGTTAAATAAAGAGGCCTTAATTATACATTTGTTGGAAGCTGTTTCATGCCAAGTAAGAATCTTTGATTCTCTAGTTTTCTTTTTATTTCTCCTGGTTATTTAGCAATGAATAGTCCAGCTATAAATAAGGACTTGGGTTGTTTGTTTAGCAATAGCTACTTTATAGGGGGAATTAAATGCTTTTTTAATTTGGAAGCAAACCTAAAACAAATGATCATGTTAGTCAAAGTGCTTCCCTTGGGGGATGTGATAGGTAAGAATGGGAACAGGATTTGGCAGGGGGCAGGCAATTTTGGAATGCAGGGTAGCTAAGAAATATTTTCATTTGCTTTCCTGTTGATTTATTGGCAAAGATTCCTGGCACAAAATAAGGAATTTAATAGGAATATGTGAAGTTCTAATATTTCATTTTAAAATGCCATTTTAAAATTAGTCTAAAAATAATCAAATCTAGTTTGAATTTACTAACTAAAATGTGCAATTAGGTTTGTATCTTGTTGTGATGTTGTAGTTCCAAATCAGAACTTGAAGTGGAAGAAGGATAAGAGTAGCTGAAGCTACTTAGCTTGTCCATGGATGAAGAGAAAATAAAATAATTAGAAGAAAAAGCAAATCTTATCCAGGAACTGCTATCACCCTCTAAACAGGATTATTCAAAACTATGTTGTCCAGAGGTAGACCGTTAAGGTACAGCTTAGCATGCCCACAGTCCATTTTAGTGTGCCCGAGTCCCAGCTTATCTTCACTTTATAGTTCAGATTTAGTTCCTGGGTGCCAACTGTTGTCTGGCCAACCCGGGCTATTGCAGGCATTTGCTCAGTGAAGCAGAAGATAGAAGAGCTCTATCTGCCTCTGTCTCTCTCAGACTCTTTTAGTTTCAATTAATGATATTAATAATAGGTTTATCATTTAGATAAGGCTCTGGCACCTGCAATTTAGAAATGTAATGACACAGGGAGCACTGTTGAAGGGTATACAGCTCTTTTCTTGACTGACTTAGGGAAAATGCCCTGTGCATATGATGAGATGGCCATTGGGTTTCCTAAGGAAGCACTGGAATCCTTAGTAGGATTTGGGTGAGCTGACTTTCTGTTTGTTAACCTTGTATAAATAGGGAGGAGGAGAGTCCATGAAAACTATCATGATGCTCCCAACACTGTGAGTATGAATTACATGAAATTTGTCCAACTTATATAAATATAATAAAATAAAAAATAAGAGTTAACAAAAAAGGAAAGGCATTTAACACTATATAAATTAAATCTCAGTACAATGTTTTTAAACGTATTAATGGTACATTTTATTATGTACTGCATTAGAAATATGACCTAGGAACTAAAGCCCCTAAAACTTCACAGCTTAAAGTTATGAAGATGCTATGATCAAACTTCTCAGTTGTCACAGAATGATTCTCAAATGCAATGATATTACATTGGACCACTTACGCTTTCATCTCTTGTGTGGGCAGTTAGTCATCCATTGTTTTTGGCCTTTCTGACCTTGCCGCACTCATGAGGGTGTCGTACACTGCACCGCCAGGAAAACAGCAGGGGACTTGGCAAACTGAGACCCAGTTTGACCTGATGGCTGATAGGTGGCCTAGGATCAGACATACATATCCTGTTTTCCTTGCTTGGAAGGCCCTCACCTTGCAGTGGGGAAATAAGGGAATCCGTTATGGGCTGGTGTAATCAGATCAGGCTTGCAGATTGCTCTTCTCAGGAAGGACTGTATCTAAAATTGACCTTTAAGTTGTTTGGTGGCAGTGTGGAGTAGGTGGGCCACAGCTTACTGTTACTAATGCTCTGGGCTTCCTGTTTATCAACCTGTGCATAAACTTCGCTATTAGACTCAATAAACAAATTGTCGGTAACTCCTGGTCGTCTCCTTTCTCTGGTGGTCTTACATGGGGCCTCCATTGCCTCACCTTGGGATCTTCCAAAAGGATTGCAGAAAGCAGCCTCACCTTGGTTTCTGGATCCACACATTGTATTTGAGTTTCAGCACCGTACGTAGAGATGGCATTTACAAGGGACCTTGAAAGAGGCAGATGTATCAAGTTTGCAAAATGAAATTTCGAGGCAGAAGAACTCCCAAGAGTAAAACTTTTGAAGGAGGAAAATCCAGGCATTTTCTTTAAGCTGTTTGGAGCATTAAGCACATGTAGAAATGTGTGGGAATGAATGGCTGTAAAGAATGGGTGGATGCCCTGATGATGCTGTGTTGAAAGGATTGCTCTGACTGAAAGGGGCTCTGATGGATAGCCTGATCATCATAACTGTCCTCTAGGGAGATTCGTGGGCTAGCAGTCCGTAGGATGGATTAATAGGGCTCATGAGAAAAAGTAGTTCTTATGACTGCCATGCTTTCTGTCCATATAAAATATCTCCAATATTCTGAGCCTTGGTGTTTTATTTTAACAACATCTCTTTCCCTCTAGCACTTTAGAAATAATTATCTTCCTTGCTGGATGAAATTTAAGAAGACTTTAGTTCAGCATTTTAGGTAAATTTTTCATGAAGGCACTCTTTCATTTTCCCTGGCAGTGACCTTATGCTTAATTATCTAGGTGTCTAGTTTTTTACATGACCAAGATTTAACTTTGAATCATTGTCAGAACAGTTAATTTTTGAACTACAGTCTCATTTCCGATAATCTACACTGTTATCTACTCTGAAGTTTCCTTCATTGACTCAGAGATATGTGGGCTCTCATTGTTCTTTATGCTCTTGAAGGCCATATCCTATTCATTATCTGTTAATCAGTTACCAAAGCTGGGCATATGCCAGACATCCTGTATAGAATGTCATTTAGTTCTCCAAATAGTCCATTGGAGATAATTTTGGCAAGACCCTGTCTTAGAGAACTCAAGTGGCTTACCCCTCTTTGTAGGTAATGTGATATTAATGGTTAAATTAATAATGGCTAATGATAGAATTAAAACTTAAATTTGACCATGGCTATTGAATTGGTCTGAAAACTACAATTAGGATCATGTGAATAAACTTTTTTTGTCGCACTATTTTTAAAGACATATATTTAGTTATTTGAAAGTGAGAGAGAAAGATAAAGGGCTCCTGTCTGCTGATCTACTGCTCAGATAGCCACAGTGGCCAGTGCTGTAGGTAACTAACCCTGGAGGGTTTCCTTGAGGTCTCCCACGTGGATGGCATGGACTCCAGTATTTGGGCTGTCTTGTGCTGCCTCTCCCAGCCGTTAGTATGGACCTGGATCAGAAATGGAGCATTTAAATGGACACAAACCAGCATCCGTATGGGATGGTAAGATTGCAGGTGGTGGCTTAGCCTGCCACAATACGTGCCATAGCTAACTTTTCTTTACATAGTTTATAAGCAGTTGAGTGACAGTTGTGAAGTGGTAATTGGACTCCCTACCCTGCGTTCCCAGACTCTCAAATGTCCAAGTAGCAGCCATATTGAAACAGGCTAATGCAATGCATTGTCATCGTTAGGACTGGTGGTCTGTACTTTCTGGAGCCAGGCTTTGTCGATACCAAGAAGTACAAGCTGGCAGGAACAACCTCCAATGCATAGAGATCAAAGTTGGGTTACAACTCCAGGGAAACTGGGATGAGAGTGCAGGACAGCGATAAAGAAAAAGCAAAACATGCAGATTGAACAAACACAGGGATTTGAGAAGGGGGACTATATAGTTGAATAAGAACCTAGATGCTGAAGTATCCCCAGCATGCTAGTTACGGAACCAGTTACTGAAGCTCTCCTCTCAGTGGTGATTACTAGCTCATTTTGCTGTCCAGATGGTCAGCATAACCCTGGAATTCAGACTTTCACATGCCAGAGTACAATGATTGATCCAGGGTGAAGAAGATAGATGTTGACAGATACGTGCCATGTTCAGTGATTTCCTCCATTTATAAAGTCCATGCTTTTAAGCATGAGTGGGCTTTGCTCCACTTATTTATAGCAAACAAGTTCCAGAAATCATTAAAACCTGACAGAGCAGCATAAATATAGCCTCAGGCTGTGTCGACCTCTTCCAATCATGTAAAACGGCTTGCTTCATAAGTGAATACTAAAGGTATTAGTACTCATTAAGTGAAGTTAACAAATTAGAAGATTGATAGATTGCACTTGTCTTTAGCCTTTTATTGTCAGGGTCAGTGCTGGTGATTGTCATTGGGTGACAACAAATTATAGGTGTGCAGCAGAACTAAGTGTGCAAGCACAGACACGGTTAATTCCATACTAGAGATTTTTGTTGGTAAGACCTGAATCTTAAAACGATCATGAAAATCTTATCAAAAGGAAGTTCATTTGATTGGAGATTTCCCAGTATTAAAAATCTTTTTTCTGTGTTTCTAGATTCTGAAAAATAATGCTAGTGAATTTATTTTAAACAAACAGGAGAAAGAATAATTTTTTTAGTTACTTTGTCATTACCTTTCCCTCCCAATTTTATATACAAAATGTCTAGTAATTGATACAAATTTTGTACCTCTTTTTTCTGGTAACAAAAAAAAGAACTTATAAAATAAAACCATGAAGCAAACATTAAAAACAAATCACAGTTGGCAATCCAGATAAAACCTTTAATGATTGGGTTTATTACTGTTTTTAGGATTTGTTTATTTTTATTTGAGAGACAAGAGTTACAGAGAGAAGACAAGACAGGGGGAGGGAGATCTTCTAGCTGCTGGTTCACTCCCCACATGGCCAGTTTGAAGCTCGGAGCCAGAAGCTTGTTTCCAGTGTCCCACTTGGGTGCAAGAATCCAAGGATATTCTCTGTTGCTCTCTCTGGCTGTAAACAGCTGATTCAAAAGTAGAGCTAGTGGGACATGAATCAGTGCCTGAATGGGATGCTGGCATCCCAGGCAGAGCTTTTAAACACTATGCCAGGCTGCCTGCCCCTTGGCTTGCTTTCTTGTATTAATTTTTCCTAATGCTTGTGTCGTTTGTTATACATGATCAAATGAAGCTCTGTATGCATGTTGAATTTACCTATGAATGTAACGTATTTATTACATATTTTTATCATTACACTTGAATTATACATTTCATTTGGTGTTTCCTGTTTCATTTTTTACTTAATATCATTTACCGACAGTTGTTACAGGAAGTGACCAGTTGAGGCTGTCATCCTGGATGGTGAGAGAACTGATAACACGAGAGTGGGCAGAGCTAGATTTTTTAGTGTGCAAGAAGGGGGCAGTTGGCAAGCAGGCCTGCTGGAGTCTTTTGTTGCAACATTGGACTACAAACTAAAAGACATACTAGTAATTACAGCATCTTCCCAGGGTGATGCAATTTTCCCCATAATCCAATTTATTTTTCCAGGTAGGTGATACACATTTCTGTGCAGAACTGGAGGTACTGCACCCCATTGCTTTAGGACTTTTGTAGTACCCAGTCAGCCTTCCATGATATTATCATTCAAATGGGGAATCTTGATTTAAATGAGTATTATATTGTTAGCTTTATTTTTGTGCAAATGATAGCTTTATGGTTAATTGTATTTTAATTTACCTCTGGACTTTTTCTGAATCTTCTAAAATTTTTTTCATATTTCTTTCATTGCTTGTAAAAAAGGCTTCAAAAACTAAGCTTATCTGAAACTATGTATGCTTGTTTAATCTTTAATTTCAAAGTTCAAGTGTGCTTCTTGCAGAAAAATCAGAGTTCATGGACATTTTATATAATTCATTAATCTACCCATCATATCATTAGTATTTGGGTATATATTTTTTCATATATACATATTTATATATACACTAATACATGTTAACTTATTCACCAAGCAGTGTATCTTAAACATAAGTAAGAGATCAATTTTGTGTACCACTTTAATACTTAAATCATAAAATGAAATTTTTATCATTGCATGTAGTTTCCAAAACATTTTTAATGTATAGTATCCCAGTATATCCTAACTTTTCATTAGTTCCTTTAGCTACATTATTTTCATTTGCTAGATTAGTAGATAAAATATCAACAAATAATTGTCGACATCCTTCACGAATCAACCATTATTTAAAATTTTTAAACTTATTTGCAAGAGATACACAGAGAGAATTCATGAGAATACCTTCTATCCGTTTGTTTATTACCTAGTGGCCACCATGGGCAGGGCTGGGGCATCTGAAACAAAGAGTCTAGAATTTCTTTGACCTCTCTCGTGGGTGTAGGAGTCCAATAACTTGGACTATTTTTTGCTGTTTTCCCAGATTCATTAGCAGGTAGCTGGATCACAGGTGAGCCCCTGGATCCGGAACTGGCATTCATATGGGATGCTAGTATAACAGGTAAAGACTTTACTTGCTACTCCACAATGACAGTCCTGTCAATTATTTCTTCAGAATAAGTCATTAGAACTAAAATTTTGGAACAAAAATATGAAAAAATTAAAATCAATTGATAATAAAAGTTATTGTTAATTCCTTCTGTTTTCATGGCTACCTTTTCCTTTTTTTTATGAAAGATTTATTTATTTTTATTGGAAAGACGGATATACAGAGAGGAGGAGAGGCAGAGGGGAAGATCTTCCATACAATGATTCACTCCCCAAGTGTCCGTAATGGCTGGAGATGAGCCAATCCAGAGGTAAGAGCCAGGAGCTTCCTCCAGGTCTCCCACACGGGTGCAGGGTCCCAAGGCTTTGGGCTGTCCTCGACTGCATTCCCAGGCCACAAGCAGGGAGCTGGATGGGAAGCAGGGCTGCTGGGATTAGAATCGGCGCCCATATAGGATCCGGGTGCATTCAAGGTGAAGAGTTTA
Source organism: Ochotona princeps (assembly GCF_030435755.1). Lineage (NCBI taxonomy): Eukaryota > Metazoa > Chordata > Mammalia > Lagomorpha > Ochotonidae > Ochotona > Ochotona princeps. The sequence continues at coordinate 14,895,539 of NC_080838.1, forward strand.
ACTGTTATGCTATTGCGCCATGTCCCATATTTACATTTTCATTTTCCATGGTTTCTTGAGTTTTCTCAGATATCTATTTTTCATTTCTGTTAGTGCTTCAAAGAAATTCTTGAAAATTTTTCAAATTGTAGTTAAAATTCAAGTATGAAAGTATTTTTGCTGCTCTTGGGGTTTGGAATTCTGAATAAAAGGAGCATCAGCTTGGTAGAACACTAGACACAATGTTGAAAAGGGACATGGTTTCAGAGAACATATATAGTAAGGAAAGCCAGGGACCAACATGTTTAGAAAAGAGTTTGGTTTAGGGCCCGGCGGCATGGCCTAGCAGCTAAAGTCCTCGCCTTGAAAGCCCCGGGATCCCATATGGGTGCCAGTTCTAATCCCGGCAGCTCCACTTCCCATCCAGCTCCCTGCTTGTGGCCTGGGAAAGCAGTCGAGGATGGCCCAATGCATTGGGACCCTGCACCCGCGTGGGAGACCCAGAAGAGGTTCCAGGTTCCCGGCATCGGATCGGCGCAGCAGCAGCCATTGCGGCTCACTTGGGGAGTGAATCATTGGACGGAAGATCTTCCTCTCTGTCTCTCCTCCTCTCTGTATATCTGACTTTGTAATAAACTGAATAAATCTTTAAAAAGAAAAAAGAGTTTGGTTTAGAATTAGGGAATTTGTCAGTTAGGGAGTGGCCTAGATGGCTACCAACAAAACTTAGGCCTGGCTGGCATGACTGGCCCTGATAGTGGTAAAATGAGAAAAGCAGATTGCTAAAGGAATGTGTGTTCCAATCAAAGACCTCTTATGCCCTTCCTCTTCAGCCCAGATGGATGTTGCTCAATGAGTCAGGAAGATCCCCCAAGTAGACGGTTTGGGTTTTATGGGAAGACAAAATACAGTAAGTCCTCAAAGAATACATAGAACCAAGATTCTGATGTATTTCATTCCTTTGCCACCTTTCAGGATAAGCAGAAAGGAAAGAATGCACATGAATGAGAAATCCCAAATTAAACTGTGATTTGCAGTGTGTCCGTTCTGATTCCCATTTTTCTTAAATTCTCATGATTAGCTGCACCACTCATTCACTTCAGAGTCCTTTAAGTCTTGTTCCATGACCATAGGTCCATGCTAGTTAATTATGGAAAATGAGATGCAAAGCAGCTTTATTTTAATAAATAGAATTCATTCTGCTGCTTTAAAGTGCTTAAAACATAGAGTACAAAATCGGTTACACTTGTCAGATAATTTTCAAGTCAGTTACTAAGCAAGAGCATGTGAAGCTTTCTCTCAGACTTGGATCTGAAGAGAAACAACACATTGAGATCATGGTGTGTTCTGTGGAACAAAGGGGATTCCATAGGGACAGAAAGTGTTACTTGACATTTCTCTGTAAATGAAAATTTAGCAAATAAAATGATAGCAACTGTCTAATAGTGAAGATAATGGGGCTCACCTACTGAGCTCAACCACCAGGCAACATCATTTTCTTAAGTAGCATTTTAAGCAGGAAAATGATGTACAGCATTGAAAGGATTCATTGGAGAGGGCTTTTTGTTATTGTTGTTTGAAGATCATTAACTTCTGGAATCATACTTCAATGCAGTGCATTAGTAAACAGAAAATCTGAATTTTAGACTAAAGTTCTGACTTTCCCCTATTTGTCATTGTTGTCAGGGTTGAGATGGTATAAGTGACTGATGCATGTTCTAATTTCAACAATTCTTCCAATTGTGCTTGGTCTCTTTTTGGAAGTTGTGGATCCTGCCTCTGATGATGGAACTAGTTTGACCTGTATGTGGTTCTTAATGGATGTTTGTGTCACTCTGTGCTTTGGAACATTATGTTGTGGACAGGGTACTCCATCATACTTATGATTTTATATATATCATTGGAGATCACAATTCTTAAGTATCCCTGAAAATGGCTGACTGTAATTGTTTGTGTGTGTGTGTGTGTGTGTGTGTGTGTAGCAAGGGAGATTTAGACAAAGAGGGAAATGTGGCTTTGAAAAGAACTTTGGAAAATCCAAAATGTTGTCGACTAGGAAATAGTTAAGATTTGTATTATCAAGAAAGCCTTTTGAAATTGTAAAATTTTAATTTTGAGCTTATGGAGGCCCTTAAGATTAATTTGTTTTCATTACCCTGTATAAAACAGCATAGAACAAAGAGGTCAGTGGACATCACCCTTTATAAACTGGTTACCTTAATTAATTTTACTTATTTTCCTGTGAATTTAGCAGTTCAGTTCCATAGCCTTGTAATGAAGACAGATACTGCAATTTAGCTGTGCAATAGACAAGCTAATTGAAAAAACAATTTTCTGTACATGGGATGGTGCAAATAGTGTTTTCTTTGTAGAAATTTGTTGAAACTTATTTCAAATTTTCATGAATTTGGAAGTTTAGAGTTGAGTTCAGTAGGATGGAGGGGAAAAATGGAGGAGGAAGGATTTGAAAGCATACAGTCAGTCAATAGATAGTTATTTACAACTTTCTAATCAGCTAATTAATTGCCACACACAGTGGGAAGCAATGAAGTGTAGAGGACAAGAAGAAAGTAGCGCTTATCAGCACCTGCTTTGGGCAAGGCTAAGAGTTTGAAGCTTCATAGATTTTGGATGTTGTTTCAATACATTGCAACTCTAGTGTGGAAGATAATCATTAACTCTGAATTACCCAAAACAAATTTGGTGACGTAATTTGCATCCCAGGACTGTCCTGCTAAGGTAAGGAGAGGAATAGAGTTCAAGTGCAATGACTTCAGTGTCCATGGCCTTTCAGTTGCACTGTGCCCCTCACCTAGCTACAAGTACAATAACAGGGGGAGAGATTGTTTCTCACGGGTTGGGAGTGTTGTCAGCAAAAACGTGAAAACATCTGTGAGGACAGCTAATGCTTTTATGCCCACAGCTGAGTAGGAGTTTGGGGAAAATGTGGTGGATGTTGTTTCTCATGCCTGGAGTTAGTGTTATAGCATTTCCATGCATTTCTTGGTGTTTTTGTTTTGTCTTCTATTGATAGACAATGAGAACAGAAAATAATTGGTGTCAGGCACTACATGTTAGATAAAACCACACCAAAACAGTGGGACTATCCAGACCAGAATGATGATAAATCAGGCTTTATTGGGTCCTGGTCCTGTGCCAGGGTCACCAGTCTGCAAGGGAGTGGGCCGGTGAAGTAGTGCCTGAACTGAGGAGTGCCTAGCTTAACAAATGGTGATGATGGGGTTTGAGGTAAAGGTGCGTGTTATCTTCTGATTGGTTGGCTTCAAGTGAATGAGTCTGGGACAGCTGTTCTTGGAGGGAACTTTTGGTGCCACCTAGGGACTTTCTGCCAGCCCCTCTGGGCTAAATTATGCATAAAGTTTTCTGTACAGGGCTCAGCATGATGGCCTAGCGGCTAAAGTCCTTGTCTTGCACATACCAGGATCCCATAATGGCACCAGTTCTAATCCTGGCAGCTCCACTTCCAACCCAGCTCTCTGCTTGTTGCCTAGGAAAGCAGTTGAGGATGGACCAAAGCCTTGAGACCCTGTACATGTATGGGAGATCTACAAGAGGCTCCGGGCTCCTGGTTTGGGGAGTGAATCATTGGACAGAAGACCTTCTTCTCTATCTCTCCTCCTCTCTGTATATCTGACTTTCCAATAAAATTTTAAAAGTCTCTGTACATTCATAGGCAGTTTTAACTTGTCTATTAGAATTGAATAAATGAACATCATTTTGAAATGTACTTCCCAAAGAGCAGGTCCCTGTTCTACTCCACCTCTTTCCTCAGTCCTCAGTCTCACTTTCCTGAAACAAATATTTTTAGTTGTCTAAGCCACTTATTTTTGCTATTTCCTTTTTTTTAAAAAAATAACAGACCTATCCAAACACATCCTTATTTCTGCTTTGAATTTTAGAATTCTCTGTGAAACCTGGGCTGATCATTTTACATGAACCACATAGTGTGTTAGAATATTCTCTTATAAATCTGTTTTCCCTGGTGTTAATGCCTTCCCTAGATTTGGTTTGCTAAGTTGTTTATGCAGCCAGAACTTTGAAAAAGAAGAGAAAACTTCTTTTAGTAGGGCATACATGTTGGGTAAATGCTAAGTCAGTACCTATTCTCCGCACAGCCTGTAATTGGCCTTCCTGGAGCTCCTTGTTGTGCTTGAACTGCACTGACTGCTCTTTGTGCGGGAGGCCCAGTGGTGCCATGCTTTCCCTTCATCATCGCTCAGGAGAGTCCTTTGTCATCTTCACTGGAATCCCTATTCCCAGGATCTTACGCATTCATTGCTTGGTGTCCTTATCTGGTGGAGTACCTTTACCACCATTTTCAGACAAAGTTGTCCATCTCCAAAGAATGGGGAGAAGGCAATTAGTGCTTTCCACCATGTATCCTACTCTAGTGAAAGAGGATTTATACTTAGGAAGGTTTTGAATTCTTGTTTCTCTGAAAGTGTCAGTATTGCATACAATAATCAATTGATAGCTGGTTGGGACTGGAAGATTTTTTGTGGGATTTTGAATGTGTCACTTCACAGCGTTGGAATGTGTGTCAGACATTCTCCATTGCCGTGGTAATTCTATACTGATTCCTTATTTCTTTCTTATGTATATATTTTTAGAGGATTTATTTATTTTTTATTGCAAAGTCAGATATACAGCGAAGAGGAGTGACAGAGAGGAAGATCTTCCATCCCTTACTGCCCAAGTGACATCAGTGGCCAGAGGTGCACCAATCCGAAGCCAGGAGCCAGGAAATTCTTCTTTTATAATAACATGCATTTAGTTTACTTTATAGTCACAGGAAATATCCTCTATCAAATAAAAACTTAAGCTAGTAAGTAGTAGAATTACCAAAGTTCCACAAGAGTATAGACAAGGACTATTAAATATAACCAAATCTCAAGACATCAACTTCATTCACATATATTATATTTTTGCATCAAAAATATTAAATTTCATAGAAAACATAAGGTATTTGCCTGTTTAGAAATGGTTTATTTCACTGAACATTGTCTCACATTACATTTATTTTGTGCAGAAGAAAGGGTTTACTTTTTTATGGCTGAGTACATTCCCTCAGGTACATGCAGTACTATCTCTTTATCCAGTCATCACTTGATGGGTCTTTGCAGTGAATTGAGTTGGACATAGATAATTGTTACATATCCTGAATACATTTTCTTTGGGCAAATTCCCAGGATTAGGATGACTGGGTTATATGGTAGATCTATTTTCTTTTTTTATTAATGATTATTTTATTCTTATTATCATTTTATGATACAGTTCCATAAACTCCTGAGATTTTCTTTATCCCCTCCTAATCTGCTCCCCACCTAGTTCCTCTATATTATTACTAAAGTATAGTTATTTATACACAGTCATATGTCCATCATTGCGGGCATGGACAATGGCAGAGAGTCCAGAATCCTATTGTCAAGATATAGTGAACAGTTTCATTGTAAGTCCATCTTTATCTGGAAGTAGAGATACATACTACATTGTATCCTCACATCTGGATTTAGTCTCCATTTCACAGTTACTGTACATCCCCTTAAATGAAAAGTCACAATACAAAATCAACAATAGAAAGAAAAATAGAAGTTTACAATGCCATGAAGTTGAATAACATGTTACTAGATATGACAGTCTCCATCACACAGCTACTATACATCCCCTTAAATGAAAAGCCACAAAACGAAATCAACAAATGGAAGAAAAAATTAACAACACCATGAAGCTAAATAACATGCTACTGAATGATTAATATGTCACTGAAAAAATGAAAAAAGAAAATCAAGAACCTTCTTGAAGAAAATGATGCTACTGCATGATCTATGAGTCATTGAATGATTTAGTCAGAAAATTGAAGACATGAAACTAACAAAAACAAAAACATCAAAATCCATGAGATACACCTTCCGCTGATTTTTGTTGAAGTGTGTCTCTTCTAGACAACAAACAGACGGGTTTTGTTTTTTAATCCAGTCTACCTATCTGTGACGTTTGAGCTTAAGCCACTTACATTCAGAGTTTAATATACATGGATGTTACTTTGGTCGTCTTTTTAGGAATGGGTTGTTCATTGGTTTAGTCTTCTGTTGTTATTTTACTGGGATGTTCTTCCCATTTGCGTTTGGTTTTGGTAGGTGCTATCCTTTTCTCTGTCAAGAGAACATCTTGAAGTATCATTTGTAGGGCAGGTTTGAAAGAGGCAAATTCTTTTAGCTTTTCTTTACTGTGGAAGAATTTTATTTCATTTTCAAAGACGAAAGAAAGCTTTGCTGGATATGTTATTGTAATTGTAGGCCGACAATTTTTTTTCTTTTAGAATCTGGAATATGTCCCTCCATTCTCTTCTTGCCTATGGAGTTTCCTGTGAGAGATCTCCTGTGAGTTTAATTGGCATTCCTTTATATGTCAATTGATTTTTTTCACGTGCACACTTAAGGGTCTTTTCTTTATGTTCAATTGAAGAAAGTTTGATGATCATGTGTCTTGGTGAAGATTGCTTTTGATCAAGCCTGTTGGGAGTTCTGTGCCCCTCCTGGATCTTGTTTCCCAGTTCTTTCTGTAGATTAGAGACATTTTCCTTTATTATTTCATTAAATATATTTGTAAAACCAGTTTCTCTTTCTGCACCTTCTGGGACTCCCATAATTCTTATATTAGGTCTCTTAATGGTGTCTTTCAAATCTTGAATACTTTTTTTTTTTTTGCTTGATCCAGCTCTGCTTCCAGGTTTTTGTTTGCTTCCCCGTGGTGACAGGAAGTATCTTCCAATTTTGAGATTCTTTCTTCTGCTTGCTTCATTCTATTTTGGAGACTCTCCACTGTACTTTTAATTTGCTCTACTGTGTTCTTAATTTCTGATATATCAGCCTTGATTTGCTTTCTTGCTGCTATTTATTGTATAAAATATTCCTTAAATTTTTTGAACTCTTGTATGTGCTTCTCATTGTTGATCAGAATCTTTAAAATGAGTTTTCAGAATTCTGTGCCCCCCATTTTCTCGATGTCTGCCTCAGTTAACTCTGAGGTTGGCATAGGGTTTTGCTCCTTTGCAGGGGAGTCTTCGGTAATATTCATTGTGCCTTTGTCTCTTCTTTTGCTCTCGGTCATTGTACTTCTGGTTAGCAGAGTCTTCTCCTTGGGGCAGGTTTCTAAGCTGTGTCACCCTCAGGTCTACAATGCAGTTTTACTCACTGCAGTTGGTACACAACTCTTTGCTTGCAGTCACTTGTGCCACAACCTCCAGTGAGTTCCAGGTCTGGATTCTTATGTTAGATTTCTATCATGGTCTCTGTAGCCCCAGCTCCTGGCTCACAACTCTCCACCTCCTGTGCTATCATGCAGAGGTTGCACTGTTGTCTATATAACCTTTCTCCCACTTCTGGTTGGAGTAGGTCCCAGGATTAGGGAGACACCAGGTTTCCTATATAATTAGGTTGTTGGTGGTGTTAATCTCGCTTGAACCTGTTTGATGTTAGGTCTGGGTGCAACACAGACCTATTTCGACCCATATGATGCCACAGTCAGTATTACTTTCCTGTGGTACCAGTGCAGTCCACGGAACTCAGTGAGTTCCTACAAGCTCAGCACATACACAGTTCACTGTTGTCCCCTGCAGTCCTCAAGCTTTTGCCACAGTGTGCAAATGGTACCTGACGTGTTTCTACTAGAGTTCTTGATCTGCTGGCCATCAGGTCTGAGGGCTACCCCAACCTGTCTTGGGTGGAACCTGAGAAATGCTGCATTGCTGCAGTTCACTGAGTCAAAAATGAGTTCACTCGCAGCTCAGTTTCTGCTCAGTCCTTTCCCTTCCCTTTGCCTCCTTACCCCAAATGGCGCCCAATTCAGCCCTAGGGGGCTGACTGGGCTGTGAAATCCACCTTGTTCTCACACTGTCAGTCTGGGATCTGCTGCTCTTTCTCTGCTCCTGGTCAAATCAAACAGACCAGCAGGATGGACAATTCTTCGTCTGGGTTCACCTCCCAAACTCCCAGTGGAAGTCCCTTCCCACCTGGTTGCTGGTGTAGTTCTGGCTGCTCTTGGAATTGGGATGGCCATTAGCTGATTGCCGCTGGAATATCAGTCACTGCGTCACCACACCGTTGTGTTCACTGCTTTCCTGTGTCTGTCAGTCTCTAGGTACCCCTCTGCTGCTTTTCTGTCCCCTCCTATTTCCTGGAATGTATCCTTTTTGCTTCATCCTGATTAAATGTTTTCTCTGTCCGTTTAAACGTTTCCTTACTGTATTCCGCCATCTGGATTCTCAGATCTATTTTCAAATACCCAGGTGGTTGGTGGCACAGTAGCTTAGTGGCTAAAGTCTTTGCCTTGCACACACTGGAATTCCATATGGGTGCTGGTTCTAATCCTGGCAGCTTCCCATTCAGGTCAATGTGGCCTGGGAAAGCAGTCGAGGATGGGCCAAAGCCTTGAGACTCTGCATCAGCATGGGAGACCTGGAAGGATATCCTGGCTCCTGGCTTTGGATGGACTCGGCTCTGGCCATTGTGGCCACTTGGAGAGTGAATCAATGGATGGAAGTTCTTCCTCTCTGTCTTTCCTTCTCTCTGTCTCTCCTCTTCTCTGTACATCTGACTTTCAAATAAAAAAAAGAATCACCAATATTTCCATCCTAAAAATACAAATTCCTGAGGGGTCATCATGGTGTCTGTCTTGATGATGGTTTTGCTAGTTTAAATTCCAACCAAGATTGTATTAAAGTACTTTTTCATCCACATCTTGGCTGACATTTCTTACTTTCAATTTTTGGATAATAACCATTGTAACTGTATTGAAATGAAACCTCATTGAGCCCTTATTTGTTTTACCCTAATGGCTAGTGATCATGAACATCTTTTCATGTGTCTGTGGCCATTGGTATTTCATCCCTTGAAGAATGGCTGTTCATATCATCAGCCTATTTCTCAGCTGAGTTTTTTTTCTTTTGTTACTCTCTGGGGTCTTCTATCCTGCGGGTTTTGAGGACACTGAGGGGTGAGGCGACTGTGTTCTGCAGCAGAAACACTGGAGACAAACTGGTGGTGAAGGATGTCCATTTATTTGAGAGAAGTCACAGGCTCTTATAAAATGAGAGTCTGGATTTTTTATGCGGTTCATGCTTTGCTGTGCCAGTTTAGTTTCTTGGATCATCATGGGTACTTAATGATGCTTCTCTTGCTAATTCCTTGCCTAGTCTCTTCTAGTTCCTAGTTCTAGGAAATTTTTTGGTGATTCTATTTTGTACCTCCAACCAGGTAATCACGTTGTCTTTCTTCTTGCAAGCAGTTTGCTTACTATGACTGTATTCTGTAGATGTCCTCACTTGATTTTGCCTTCTGTGGCCTCTCTACCCAACTTGCTGTTGTTCTAACAGCTGTGTACAGGTGTCCTGTGCACATGGAAATATTTGGGAACATTTGAACATTTGGGTCCAAAGCTCAGGAGAAAGGGTTAAGAGCCTAACTTATTAAACAAAAAGGAATCCTTTACTTTTGAATCAAATCAGCACTAAAAAGAGATTTCCAGCTGTGTTGCATTGTTAAGGGGAAAATGAAGAGCATCAGTGTTAGCACAATGGTTGTATTTACTTCATTAACATTTGCAACCTTTGCAATCATTGAGTTTTTTGAAGTCTGGTGAGATTAGTTTGCCATAAAAATTAAATTCTGCAGGTACAGTAATAGTAATTAACTGAGCATCTACTCTATGCCAAGTTGTTTACATATTAGGTAATCATGGTGCAGTTATTCAAAGTAGATGAACTCTGGAAATGGAATGTCTGGTCAAAATATCCATTTTCAGTTTGCTAATTTTATGACCTTTGTTAGGTTATTTAATCTGTCTCAGTTTTCCTATTTACAAAAGTAAGATAATAGTGCTCCTAAATTGTGCAAATAAGATATGCTTATTCTAAAGAACTTTTAGCCTACTGATTTCTATATGGCAGAAACAGAATGTTTGCCTATTATCTTTTTTTTTTAATTATTTATTATTTAACTTCAGTAATTACATTGTATTATGTGACACAGTTACATAGATACTTGCCTATTATCTTTGTATGTTTCTTCATCATATTTAATCCATATACGTATATAAACAACAAAGTAGAATAGATTTTTTTCATTTATCAATGAGAAATCATTTTCATGGGCGTTTTTGGAAAAAAAAGAAAGAGAAAACTTGTTAACTGTCAGCCTGAGAAGAGAGTGAAGTTGTAATCTGACTCCCATTGAGTGACTCTGGCAGTCATGTCCTTTCCTCTCTGCCGAGATCTTCTGGATTGATCGCCCCTGCTACATTCAGATACAGATGATTGACATTCTAGAGTATTCCTTTGCTGAATGATAAGTCTGGCAAGATATAACTGACACACAGCTAATGCAGTGTTTAGTGTACAGGGATCCTAGAAATGTTGAATCTGCATGGTTATTATCTATTTCACCTTAGGCTATTGAAGACTTTTTCCTTAAGTTTAGTAGATCATATATTTTACTTCTCTACTTGTAAGTTTTTCACAATCAGCATTTTCTTTGGGGAAGATTTGCTTTTCAAATAGGGAGAAATATTTATCCTACACTCTTTTTTAAAAGTTTTAATTATTTTTCCTGATATGGTTCCACAGGCTTAGGAATTTGCCCTCCCACCTTCCCCATTTCTTGTATGGCCCATTGTACTTCATCTGTATTTCCTTTTTTTTTTAAACAATAGTTTTAGTAAAGCAACTACATATGGTACAGCTATAGGTCATCAAATAAAACAACCAGTGAATAACAGAGTTGATTTGTAATGTTCTTTTCTTGTATTTTAGTAATAGGAAATATAATGCAAAGGATCACTAGACAAACATTTTAGCTTATTTAATAACATTTCAAGGACACTTTTACTTTTTGTTCTCTATGTTTGTATGAATTTTAAGGCAAGTGTAGACTTAGCCAACAATCTATGTAATCAAGATACTGTGCATTTCCATAATTTCCAAAAACTCCGTAAAAGCTGTGTTTTATGTGAGTCATTGAAAAAATGGTTATACTTGAAGATGTGAGGAAAATATGAAAGTAAAGAATAAAATAAAACTGGATAAGATCTGAAGAACTGATTTCTTGTTACTCTGCCACAAATTATCTGTGTGCTTGTGACTATTTAAAAGCCCGGATTCTACATCTTTTAAATAGGAGGTTAGGTTAAAGAAGTACTGCTGTTATCTCCCATTTTCAAATTATAGTATGATTCCACATTAAATTGGTTGGTACAGACATTTCAGCAATAAGCCTTACTTTATTTGTAAAATGCTTTTCTCTCTTCTTTTCTTGTGATCCTGTAATCCCATGTTTATGCCTACTTCTCCATTTTCTTTGTAATCGTGATACAAATGGTGAATTTGAAATGTAACCTCAAAACATTTCTAAGTAGGCAATACATTAATGCTAGCTGTATAATCATGTAGGCACAGTGTGGATAGATGTAGTGCTGTACATCAGAATTGTGGGACTTAATCATCTTATACAGTTGAAACTGTTGGATATGTGTGGAATGGCAAAACTCTACATTCCCTACCTATTATCCTCTGACAATTGCTATTTTACTATCTACTGCCTTGTGTTTGCATATTTATGTGTCTCATCTAAATGTGTTCATACTTCTTTGACCAGCTTATTTCACTTAGCATAATCACCTCAAAAGTCACACATGTTGTTGCGTAATGTTGGGATTTTCTTTTTTAAGGGTGAATAATATTCTACTAGATGTGTGCCACATTTTCTTTATCCATTCATCTGTGAATAGAGTTTTTTCCCCCCTCTTGGCTACTGTCAATAATGCTGCAAAGAAACAGGTTGCATCTGTCTCCTTAAGATCCTAATTTTAAGTAATTGAGTAAATATCTAGAAGTGGAGTTGCTGGATCATATGGTATTTTATTTTTTAGTTTTTGAAAAACCTTCATATGCTTTGCTATAGGAGTGGGACCATTTTACATTGGTGTGAAAATATCAGATTTTCCATGCGTGTATCAACCCACAATAAGTTAATTTTTATTTTTTGGCAATTGCCACTTTCAACAGTGTCAGGTGATACTGTGGCATTGTTGTAAGTTTCTCTGAATGTTGATCATCTTTTCATATGTTTTATTTTGAGCATTTTTGTGTTGTGTTTGGGGACTTGTGTTATAATTTGTTACTGGATTACTTTTGTTATTTCCCCTTTGATATTAAAGTGAAGCAGTCCTTTATCTTGAATACTAACACCTTGTTGGAAAATGGCTTACAAATGTATTCTCCCATTATGTCTGTGGATGTTTCATTTCAGGAATTGCTGACTTTATTGAGCAGAAGCTTTTTAGTTTAATGTAGTGCTGCTTCGTCTACTTTTGCTTGGTTGTGATTTAGAGGCATATTCAAGAGATGAGTATCAATGTATAGAAGTTTTTCTCCTATTTAGGCTTTTGTATCTTATATCTATAGGTCTTGCTTTAAGTTGTTGAGCTATTTTGAATTGCTTTTTTGTGCATGGTGTAAGTGAAGGATCAAATTCTTAGTGATTTTTATGTTTTGTTTTGTTTAATTTTGATTTGTTTTTCTGGTGGAGATCTAGTTTTCCCATCAGCATTTATTGAAGGAGCTACTGTTTACTACTGTGCATTTTTAATGCCTTTGTCAAAACAGCCAAGTGTACGAAGATGAGTTTATTTCTGAGGTCTCATTTCTCTTCTATGGTTCTGTTTGTATCTTTTTATCAGTACCATGTTACTTCATTTGTAGTCGCTTTGGAATGTATTTAGAAATCAGGAAGTGTGAAAAATATGTCTATTTTTTAAAGATTTATTCATGTTTGTTGGAAATGCAAGCCAGACTTAAAGAGTCAAGGGGAAACACAGAGAAGAATCTTCCATCTGCATATACATTCCCTAAGTGGCTGTACTAAATAGAGCTGAGCCAGTTTTGAAACCAGGTTCCAGGAGTCCCCTCTATGTCTCCCACTTGGTTGCAGGGTCTCATTGCTTTAGATCATCCTCCACTGCTCTTCTGGGTCACAAGCAGGGAGCTGGATGGGAAGTGGTATAGCTGGGGCATGAACCGGTGTGCATATGGGATCCCAGTGCTTCACAGGGAGGATTAGTCAATAGAGCCATTGGTCCAGTACTGGTATTTGTTCTTTTTTTATATATATCTATTTGTATTGGTAAGGTTGATATACAAAGAAAAGGAGAGGCAAAGAGAAAGAGCTTTCACCTGCTGGTTCACTCCCTAAGTGGCCACAGCAGCTGGAGCTGAGCCTATTCGAAGCCAGGAGCCCAGAGCCTCTTCTGGGTCTCCCACATGGGTGCAGTGTGTTTTGGGCTGTCTTCGACTGCTTTCCTAGACCACAACCTGGGATCTGGATGGGAAGTGGGACTGCCAGGATTAGAACTGGCACCCATATTGGTCCCAGCACATTCAAGATGAGGACTTACGCTGCTAGGCTGCAACACTGGGCCTGGCATTGGTTCTTCTTAAGAGTGTTTTGGCTGTATGGGACATTTGGTGAATTCTCCAAATTTTAAGATTACTATTTTTCCATTTCTATAGGTTTTTTTTGGATTTTGATAGGTATTGCATTCAATCTCTAATTTTGGATAGTATTACCTTTTCCAATATCATTTTCTTAACGTACACTATTGATAATATGGCTTATAAAGTATATAATATCAAATTTCCTTGAATTGTCATTAGAAAGTATTATTGAATTATCATCTAATCAATGCAAAGACATTTTACTATATTGCAACTTAAATGTGATATTTTGATAAGTTATAGTTGGGATGGCCCATCTCAATAAAAGAAGATAGGATCTACAGAATGATACTTAATGCGACAAACTGCCTTTCATGCTGTTTCTTCTCTTGTCTTGCCTGGAAGTTGTGTTAGTTTTAGCCTTGTGAAGGCAGAATGAAAGATTCTGAAGGATTCTAAGTGCATTTTCATTCCAGGATTTTCTATTGGATTTATGTTCTAGGCAACTGTTTTAATTGATAATTTAAAATGCTCCTTTTTTCCTTTCATCTGTGCGGTTTCCCCTGGACACCAGGAGATTCTGTGCCTGAGAAGAAAACTCTTCGTGACTGGAATAATGTTGCTTTTTGTTTACTGCTTGACCTTTAAGCTAAATTTTGTGAAATTCGTGACAGAGCCTTTTTTCATTAAGTCATCAAGACTCATTTCTCCTGATGGCCATTTCGGATTCATTCCATGTTTAAAGATTGGCCTCATGTATAACTTTCCAGTTGTGGAACTCTTCCCCTTGATTCTGTTAGTCTTGCTATGAGGTGGGGAGATTACAGCCTGAAAATCCCGCAATGGGCCCTCCCCTCAGGCATTCTGACTCCCAGGTGAGATCTCTCTGAGAATGTGTCCCACAGGAAGCTGGATATAGTTAGGCTGTGCAGGCATGTGTACTTGTTGGAGTGAATGTAGTCACCCACGCTTCCAGGTTCACAGTCAGCAGAGGAATGACAATTGCCTGTTTTGTCATCAATTTGCCAGTAGAAACAGTTGCTCCAGGCATAGCACTTCCTGGCAGGCTAGACTTGGCTGTTACTCAAAAAAAAAAAAAAAAAAGAAAAAAAAAGCCTCTAGTATGAATGAACGGTTAGGGATCAGGAGTGTGAGAGCTATTAGCTTGAGCATGCCTGGGTCAACTGAGGGCATTGTTTTGCATTTAGCTGTACTTTTATATACCGTTATCACTGACTTGGACTATAAGGTATTGTAAATTGATACTTGTTTTTAGACTATTTAAAATTCATTTTATTATGTTATAATACAGTTCCTCCACCCCCTTCACTGATTCCCCTTATGTCATTACAATAGTCTCGTCCTTCACAATCAGCCATAAGTCCATCATTCTGCTATTGAAGTGAATACTGACAATGTAGGTATGGACAATGGCAGAGAGTCCAACATCCTTTTGTCAAGATATATTTAAAAGTTTCATTGGGAGTCCATCTTTGATCTGGAAGGACAGATGCACACAGCATTGTATCTTCGTATCTGGAGGTAATAGTCTCTATTACACAGTTACTGTGCATCCAGTTAAATGAAAAGCCATAATACCAAATCAACAACAGGAAGAAAAATAGAAAACTTACAACAATGTGAAGTTAAATGACATACTACTGTGTGACAAATGTGTTGCTGAAGAAATGAAAATCAAAAACCTTGAAGCAAATGATGCTACCGTATGACCTATGACTCAGTGAAGAAAGAAAACTTTTTAAGTAAGGGTTTTTTTAATAAGAAAAAACTTTTTTTGAATAAATGAGAATAAACTGAGATATCATTCTCCTGATGTGTAACAAAAAAGTGGAAAAGCTGTTGATCTTATTATAGCATGGTGGGATAGAGTGAAAGTCTGACTTCTTAATGGAACAACATATTGATATTTATGGATTCAACTTGCAGGAAGTCAGCCGTTTACAATTTACAATGAACTTTTAGGATCATGACATGATTTTTCACAATTTAATCCTGGCATATAAGCAGCAGCAGCCTGAGACTGATGCAAGGGGCAGTTTAGTAGCTGATGATTGTTTCTAGGCAACCATCCAGCATCTCAATGCTAATGCATTTTATACTCTTCATTTATTGTGTAGTATTTTTTAAAATGATTTATACATTTTTCTATGTAATGTGTTTGAAACTTGTAAGCAGAAACTCAGGGCAAAAATTAAATTTGTGAATGTCGAGGATCTTTGCAAAAATACATATGTTGTGAAATTTGGATTTCCCAAGTATTTGTAGCCATAGCTCCACCAACACTAAGCACCCACTGTAGCATATACTTAGTGTGTGTGTGTGTGTGTGTGTGTGTGTGTGTGTATCAAGCACAGTGGGTTCAAATTAGGGATAACTTCCTGTAGCTTGCAATAGTCTCCCAACTGTTTTATACATTAGGTCATCAGAAGAAATGTTTTGTTTTTTTTAACTTCTGCTTGCAACATGGGTCTTCTACCTTATAGTTCAAAGTAGTTACTAGCCTGTAAATTTACACTCTAAACAGCAGAAAGGAAGAGAGAACAGCACTTCAGTTTGAGGAGGTTTCCTGGATTACCACACATTTTTTTCTGATTGTATCACACTTCCTAACTAAAAAGAGAATTTGTAAATCACACCTTGTTTCCCAAATGGTAGCATGTTGAATTAAAAGTCGTGAGTTCTACTGCTAAGAGAGAAGGAAAGGGGCCCTGGTCAACAGCCTAGCAGCTGAAGTCCTTGCCTTGCATGTGTCAGGATCCCCTATGGATAATGGTTTGTATCCTGGCTTCTCTGTTTCCCTTCCAGCTCCTGTTTGTGGCCTGGCAAACCAGTTGAGGATGGTCCAAAGCCTTGGGACTCTGCACTTATGTGGGGGACCCTGAAGAGACTCCCGGATCTTGACTTTAGATCACCTGAGCTGCAACCATTGTGGCCACTTAGGGAGTGAACCAGTGGACAGAAAGTGTATCTGACTTTCAATAAATATAAAAAATCTTAAATAATATTAGTAATTATAAAGGAAGAAGAAAATATCATAGACTTGTTTATTCCTTGTTTATTCCCTTATATCCACCTCTTCTGGACTCCTGATTCAGATGATAAATGCTCACCCTCATTGTGATGGCATTAGGAGATAGGGCTTTCCCGTGTGCTGGGAAGAGGGCCCTCCCCATATACCTTGATATTGAATATTGCAGCCTCAAAAACTGTAAGAAATACAGTATTTCCACTTCTCCCCATCCAAAAGCATTTTATTCAGTTTTATTTAGTTGAAAGCAGATAAACAGAAAAAGAGAAAGAGCAGAGAGAGAGAGAGAGAGAGAGAGAGAGAGTGTGAGTATGTTTCTTGCACTTGTTCACTTCTAAAATGGCCAAAGTGACCAGAGCTTGGCCAGCCTGAAGCCCAGTGCTGAGAACATCATCTGGTTCTTCCATATGCCTGGGAAGAAATCATGTACTGTGGTGATCTACAGTTGTTTTCCAGGAGTATAGCAGAGTTGTATTTGAAATAGTGTAGCAAGGACTCAAGCCCACATTAAGTTATGTGAAGCTAATACAGCAAGTTGCGGTTTAATCTGAATATACTAGACCCAATTCTATTGTTTTTAAGGCACCGAGTATATTGTGGTTTGGTTATAGTAGCCTCTCAAAGCTAAGACAGAAAATACGCTGATTATTAAATATTTTAAGGCCTAGTTTCTTCTGTAGTTTCATATAACAGTTACAAGAAGTTTTAATGTGTTCCTGCTCATAGGAAAGGATGGATTGTTGTATGTATGTACCTAGATGCGAACCCCAGCTTTTGGCAGATGCAGCAGATAGGTTGAGACTGTCTCACCCAGTCATTGACCACTCATAGGAGAGAGCAACCCAAGAACCTCCTCCTGCAGTGCTCCCACAGCTGGAGCGTGGTGGTCAAGCAGCAGTGCTGACTTGGCTGTCCTGCTGGTGTGTAGGACCCAAACGTGTGGTACAGTGAGCTGCAGAAACAGATGCTTTATGCAGAACTTTTCAGAAGAGAAAGGAGACATTTGAGAAACCAATTTACTTCTTACTACATGCATTTTTATTTTCATAAATGAAAAAATAAAAGCATGCGTTTTCAAAGTACTCGGCCAAATCACTCCTATATATCATCTGTTACATAGGACTAGTTCAGTTCACAGAATTTGAATCTATTTAATGTAACTGAATGAGTTTTATTTATTTATTTTTTAACTAAAGTTTTAATCACCCTTTTTCATGAACCTTTTGAGGCATGCTTGTATGCTTGTCACTGCTTGCTTCTCCTGGAAACACACATACATACACACACACACAGAGTTCTGAAAACTTTAGCATTTGGTGATAAAATATGAGCTAAATTTTTTGCATCAAGATTTAAATATATTTCAAAACTGGTGATGCTGCTTCATGTTTGTGGCTAATTTTGTTTGTCTTTACAAGCAGCTTTCCATCTTGCTAAGTATTCACAAATGTGTTTTTTCCCTGTTGATCCTCAAAGATATCCTTAGGGTAATAAGACTGAGACTAATATAAAATCAAGTAACTTCAAAGTTAGTGATCTTCTTTTGTAAAGTTTGGATGTCCTAAGAAATGAAGTGCTTCTCACTGCCACAACAACCTGGTTAGGAATAGAGTGGCAAACATACACTTTTCAACCTAAAGAATAATGTTTCTTTTTATTTACCCAAATATTAACAAAAAGTGTGGAATCATTTACTGTTAAAATGAATGTCATTTTATTCCATCCTCTGTATTATCTATTGTTAACATCGTTCATTATATTATTATTACATTGCCTAATATGGCAGTCACTGACTGCCCCTTTAATGTTGAGTGAACTAAAACACAAAGAGCCTTGCCTTATTCCTGCTCATCAATTTGAAGTGCTTCATGGTCCAGTGTGGCTTGTGGCTACCGTATTTGTCAGTATGAATTATATATTCCTGTTATCATAGAAAATTCTGTTGGACAGGGCTGTTAGAAGGCTATTATAGTCTCTCCTTGTTGATAAGTTATTATTACATTCATCTTTCAGTTGATGCATGGGATGAGCAAGAAAACTAGCAGCATCCAAAGGCCTTAGCAAACAGTTGACTATTTAAGAAGCATTTTTTTTCCTATCCAAGAGAAAATGAGTATGTGTGAAGTGAAAATAGTAAGTGCTGTTGAGCAGATGAATGGTTTGTAGGAAGTCATCAGCGTCATGAATATTTATAGAGGGTACCCTAGATAAACCATTCTGGGGAAACTCTGCGTCACAATTCTTATTGACATGGAGGTATTTTTGGAAAGCATGTTAATAATTATTTCAGGGCTTTATCAGTAAGGTTTTAAATACTTTAAGTTGGTATGATGTCTAATAATGTAAGATTGAACACAAGAATCTTTTAAGAGGAAAGAGAAGTACCCAGAAAATAACAAGAGAGAAGCCTAATTTTTTTCCTTAGGATAAAAATGTGTATGGGCCTGGCATGGTAGCCTAGTAGTTAAAGTTTAAGTCCTCACCTGGCATGCACCAGGATCCCATATGGGTACCAATTGGTGTCATAGCTGTTGTGCTTCCCATCCAGCTTCCTGTTTGTGGCCTGGGGAAACAGTAGAGAATGACCCAAATCCTTGGGACCCCATATTCATGTGGGAGACCTGGAGGGGACTCCTGGCTTCAGATCATCTCAGCTCCTGCCACTGTGTCCATTTAGGGAATGAACCACTAGGTGGAAGATCTTTCTGTCTCTCCTTCTCTCTGTATATCTACCTTTCCAATAAAAATAAATAAATCTGAAAAATACATATAGAGAAAATGTACTTGCATATGTACAATCATATACTTAAGACATTCTGAGTTGTACCATTTGAATTAAATTTCGTGACTTTTGCTGATACTTGGCAATATTGTGCGTTTGACCAAATTTAGATGGCTATTTAAGGTAGTCTACCAGCCAGTAGTAGGCAGCCTTAGACGTTCTTATCCTTCCACATATAGCCCTTTGGCCTTATTGTTAATTACATTTGCAAACTACAGGAAAAGCACTGGGAGGCATGAGCATGAATTTAAATGTAGAGAAGCCATAGATAAAAGGGAATAAAATAGTAACAAAATATGAATTCAAAGGCAGAAAAATGCAACATGGAGTGAGACAGGAAAGACCTTTCATCAGGCAAGATTTGAATGTCTCTTGATTTTGAGAAGAAAAACAGAGTAGACTGTTGAGAATCAGGAATGGCCATCATGATTTGAATGTGCCTGTAATTATTTGAGAGTGGAGATTGGGAAATAGAATGTGTGTTTGAAGTTGGTAAAAAAGACATTGATAAGAGAAGCAGAAACCAGCAAAGATAGGATGTTGTAGGCAAGGATTGTTGGCTATGGATATAGTTATGGATTACTATCTCCACTGATTCTGGATTGAGGAGGGGTGTGGTCACAGTGAACTTTCAACATGGAGTCCTGAAGAGTTGTACAGACTGGAACAGAATGAGAAAGATAGTGGAGACCAGAGAATACGGATGTCACCTATGGGGTTCAGATACTGGCAGAGCATCCACTATCTCCCAGGCATGGTTCTGAGCACTGAGAATCAACAGTGAACAAGGCAGTCACATGTGTTCAATGCAATAGATCCAAGATTCCAAACATCTGAGAAAGGAGAGTAAGTGATAAGGAATAGGAAATCTACAAATCCTTCATATTCCAGAATGTTGACCCAAAAAAGTGATTCTCCTGAAAGGAGACCACTTACATTATTGTTTTCAAGCATGTTTTTCTCTAAACTTTTAATGTTGAAGGTGTGACATTTTCATAGAAATAACCAAGGAATGGTTTTACTTCATACAGGTCAGTCAGTGAAGGAACCAAGTCCTGGCAACTCTGTTAGGAGGCTCAAAAAAAGGAAATCTCTGCCTTCATTTTTGGGAAATCATTAACTAATGGGCAGATGCAAAGCTGTGACTACAGCTGTTTACAATTAGGAGTCAACAGGCCCTAGGTGGTGCAGCCATTCATTAAGGAAAAAAAAAACCAACTAAACTTCCGTAATGGTTACTCTGTAAATATGTCACACGATGGGGTGTATGAGGTGTTGGCAGAGTGCTGGGGAAGCATAGACCCACAGTGTGATGCTAATGTCCTGGGAGCGTTGCATGGTGCCCTGATAATTAGACCGTTGGCTGCAGGAACATAGCCATTCGTATTAAAGCCAAACTTATCAAAAAAACAAGGGCTATACTAGAAGGCCATTTCTCCATCCCTAGCAGGATATATGACATGAACCCTCCTTGTTCTGAAAGTTAATGTGCATTATTTTTTACATTGTATATTTCTATATAAATTTGTACATCTTTTAAAAAATTTAACTGTTTTTTTAACTTTATGATACAATTCCATAGGCTCTGGGATTTCCCTCACCCTCTCCCCAAATCCCCCACCCCTGTGCCCCACACACACTGATTTCCCTTGTATTATTACAACAGTACAGTCCTCCATAAGCAGTGATAAGTCCATCACTCTGGTGTTTAAGTGTGTATCCTGACATTGCAGTTATGGACTATCGATAATGCTTTTGCAAAGCATGCTTCATGTTCGTGTGTCAGATGAAAGGAAAAGTCCGTGCCAAATTATTGATGATGCATTTGTTTTGAATGTAACATAGAGCAACTCAGGAATTTCCTTCTTCCTGTTATGAATCCTATCAATAGACCTGAATCCAAGGTTCTTCTCTAGAAGTCCAGGATCCAAAAGCAGAGCAGTATTGTTTTCAAGGCTGTGGCAGCCAGGACCAGCACACTTAAAATAAGTGCTTTTTCATTGCTTTTGTTTAGACAGACATAACAAGTTGTAAATACTTGGCATTAACTAAATCGATCATGCTCTGAGTGTGTATTTAACAAAAAGAGTTATCCAAAGTAAACTTTAACATAGTTCATTTACATATGTGTCTCTGTTTACTTCTATAGATAGATTTATTTCGTGGTATTTCAAAATATATATCATATGTAAATTACATATTATATACAACCTATATAATATAAACAAATATATTATTCATTTATATTTCATTCTATTATTCATATTATGCTATTTGTGTTATTTATATCTTACGTATGATATAAACTATGTAAATATGTATTTTTACATATCAGTAAAATTGGTCTCCTCATATTTTAGAAGACAGGGATATACATATGCAAACAATGCATAGACAAATCAACATTACAGTGTTGTTTTTTCCTTATTATATATGTAAGATTGGAAAAGGTATTAGGAAATATGAGTTAAAAATCATGTTCATGTGATACTACATGGCTTTATTTTGCTTTTGTGTTGGATTTACTTATCTTTTCTAGATTGTCTAAGAATCCTTGGAACTGGTTATACAATTTTTTATTAGGAAAAGACAAAACAAGGATTTTTTGAAAAAAATCAGCATTTTTCTTTGTATGTTTGAAAGTTTACTTCTGATTTCCATATATTTAAAGAGTCATACATGTGCCAGATATAGTTGGCATTGCTGTCTGCAGAACTTTTCACTTCATTGTTTGATCTAGTCTAGAGTTAGCTGATTTCAGTGTTCTTTCTATAATATTTCTAATAATGAGAATATTGCCGGCAGCTTTCTTACAGAATTTTAGCACTTTGTAGACCAGAATCTTGAATTTGAAAAGGCTGAAAATTCCTTTAGGCAAATATTCTTAACATTCAAAATATTTGAAAATATAAATTTGAGCAGCTGTGATTTAATCTGAAATTTTAAAATGATTTAGCTCTTTTCCGTACAGGAAAGTTCGCTTGGTCTTTCTTCTTTGCCTTTTTCCTCCAGTATCATGTGCACATTGTCACACGAGATTCTCTGGGGAAGTAGCAATAGCTGATTTTCTAACTGCAAGTTTTTGTTTCCAAAAAAAATTTAGCTCCTAGCATAGTGGTGGTATTTTATTTTCTGTTGCCTGTTACAGCTCTTTCCATGGAAAATCACAGTAGCCTCAGAGAGAGATTTTTTTTAAAAAGATTTATTTGTTTATTTTTATTGGAAAATCAGATATACATGGGGAGGAGAGACAGAGAGGAAGATCTTCCGTCCTCTAATTCCCTCCACAAGTGCCTGTAATGATCTGAGCTGAGTCCATCTGGAGCCAGGAGCTTCTTTCAGGTCCTTCATGCAGGTGCAGGTTCTGAAGGTCTTGGGCCGTTCTGTACTGCTTTCCCAGGCCACAGGTAGACAGGTGGATGGGAAGTGGGGTTGCAGGGATTAGAACTGGTGCACCCACGTGGGATCCTAGTGCATGCAAAGTGATGACTTTAACTGGTAGGCTACTGCACTGGGCCCAAGACAAAAGTTATTGATCAGTTACTTCACATTCTTAAATGGAACTAACAGGGTAGTAATTCCATTTCTGCAAGTGGGAAAATGCATATTGATAAAGGGATTTGTTTGGTGGTAAGTCTGCTTTTGAAATCTGCTGATAGCCACCATTTAGAATTTAATCATGTTTTAGAGGAAGGCCATTGTGGACTCACCTAGGCCTCAATCATCTAAATCTTCACACTTTAAATATTTATTTTTGTTCCTTCTGACATTATCTGAAAAGCCTAGAAGGCTTACTCCAAAGTGTTTTAAAACTGAGGTTAGCCTCATTAGCATTTCCCCCCTACTAAGCAGTGGTATCATTAATACGCACATTTCTTACAGTTCTATTCGTTGTTCTCACTGTGTGGAGTAGGACATCTGCAGGTCATGTGGGGAAAGTTCTATGAAGATGTGAGAATCAGGCAGGAGCTTCACCTAAGTGGGTAAGCCACCAGTGAAGGTGCCTGTCCTCTGTAGGAGTACTCGTGTCCCATGCTTTCCGCAGGCTCCTGACTTCAGGTTCTTGCCAGGCACACTGGGCAGCAGTGATGATGGCTCAAATGTTTTGGCTCCTGGTTCCCCAATGGAAGATCTGAATTTAATTCTTTACTCTTTTTTTAAAAAAATATTTATTTATTTTTATTGCAAAGTCAGATATATACAGAGAGGAGGAAAGAGAGAGAGGAAGTTCTTCTGTCCAATGATTCGCTCCCCAAGTAACCACAATGGCCAGAGCTGAGCCAATCCAAAGCCAGGACCCAGGAACTTCTTAGGGGTTTCCCACACGAGTGCAGAGTCCCAAGGCTTTGGACTATCCTCGACTGCTACAAGCAGGGAGCTGGATGAGAAGCAGGCTGCCAGGATTAGAACCAGCACCCATGTGGAATTCCAGCACATGCAAGGCAAGGACTTTAACCACTATGGTACCTCACCGGACCTGAATTCTTTGCTCTTATCTTTGGTTTTTGATGAGCTCCAATTGTAGTAGCATTTTGGGAAAGAATCATGGGAGTCCTTCTCTGTGCATCTACTTTTCTGTGCTTGTCTACCAACAGTAAATTAATTATTTAAACAGGAAATCCTGTTTCTGGTGTAAGGCAGTCATGAAGTTGGAGACAGGAATCTATTATTTTTAGGGAAATCTGAGGCAGGAACTTGTTTTCTTCCATGTAACCCACAACTTGGTGTTGTGAGTGTTGGTGATATGGCAAATTCTTTTTTCATTACAATAGCACATTTGGATGAATGAGCATTAATCATCAGCTCTGAAAAATGCTGCTTCTTGGGCCTGGCATGATAACTCAGTGGCTAAATCATTGCCTTGCATGTGCCAGGACCCATGTGGGCACTGCTTCATTCCTAGCTGTTCCACTTCCCATCCAGCTTCCTGCCTGTGGCTTGGGAAAATAGCAGTGGGTGTCCCAAAGCCTTGGACCCTGCATTCGAGTGGGAGACCTAGAAGACACTCCTGGCTCCTGCCTTCAGATCAGCTCAGCTCTGGCCGTTTTGGCCACTTAGGGAGTGAACCAGTGGATGGAAGAGTCTTCTTTCCATAAATCTGATCTGCCTTTCCAATAAAAATAAATAAATCTTTAAAAATGCTGCTGCTTTGGGGGTAACCAAGATGATACTGATTTTGGAGGCAGAGCAAAAAGCAGAAAATAATATGCTTAAATCTGTAGAGTTTTAAATGTGTTTGGAAATGATGGTGGTCCCTTACTTGTTGCAAATCATGCCTTCCTTTTTAAGGATGTTCAAAAAGAACAGGCTGGGACATGTTGGTTGCAACAACAGTGCAGAGAGATCATTTGTTAAGGAATATTATGGTTTCAAAAACTACACTGTCTTTAAAACTGGTATCTTTATTAAACTACCGATAGTGACAGGAAAACATAATTCGTAAGCATTTGTTTCAGTTAACCTTTGTAGCAAATTAACCTCATGCTTAACTGGCTTAAAACAAACCATATTTGATTATATCTGTTAATTGTATGTGTTGCCTTGATGGCTCTTCTGCTGGCTTAGCCTGCATCAGGCGTCCAGCAGATAGATAGTGCTAAGCTTGCTGGGCCAGACTGACCTGGCTGGGGAGGCTGTCATCCCGACCCTCTTCACATGAAGTTCATCTCAAGGCAGCACTGCAATTAGAGTGCGGACAAAGCTGGGCAGTGTCTTAAGATAGTATCAACTCTTCCACACTGAAATAGCAGGAATAATTCCTGTGGCTTCTTTCTAAGGCAGCGTCTAAAAGGCAATGGGGATGACTCGAGAAATTTGATTCCTGTCACCCACATGCAGCTTGGCTCCCAGCTTCAGCCTCTCCCCAGCTTTGATCATTGCATGAGTTTGGCAATGAATCCACAAATGGAAACACAGTCTCTCAGTTTGTCTCTTTTTCTCTTGGTCACATGGCTTGTGAAATAGTTAAGAAATTAGCTAATTAGGAGTTTTGATCCAATTCTGATTCTTACTGGGCATAAAACTTTGCACAAGTTACTTTCTCTGTCTTGGTTTATCCCATCTGAGATAGGACTGTTAGCTTTAGGCACTGATGTAAAACTTTAAAATGTAAAGTGGAATCACATATCAAACTTTGTAATGTTCTTCACTTTGTCCTGAAAAAGAAAGTTTTAAAAACTTAAGAAATAATTCAAAAAAAGAAAAAAGATCATCTGTGCTGGACAGTATCCAGTGCAGTGTTATTCCTTGGTTGTAGCCAATACTGGCAGATTTTCAAACATTGTTGATAATGCTCGAGTTACATGAGATTATTAATATTTTTTCTCTAGCTGCAAATTAGGAAACTGACAGTTTGATTCTCACTGGTAAATTTGTGTATATCTTATGAGTGATTTTGAATGACAGTATTATTGTAATAATATAGAAGAAATCCGTGGAGGGAAAGGACTTTTGGGAAAGGGGAATGGGAAATCTTAGGACCTATGAAACTATCATAAAAAATTAATAAATTTGTATGTATCCACCAATTGTGAACTAGCTAAATTTACCATGGTGTGTTTATGAAATGGACATTATGTAAATGTCTTTTGAAAAATGAAGAAGATGCAATTAGAGATGATAAATGTCTAAGATATAATAAGCAAGCAAAATGGCTTAATGCTATATAAAACATGAATCTATGTTTTTGTGTGTGTTTGGGTACTTCTGTGCTTGTATCTAGTTGCATTTGTCTTGAAATATTGTGGAAGAACATGAAATTAACTGTGATGTAAGGAATAAAACAGAGATATTTTGTCTCTTTATGTACTACTTTTTTAAATGAATATGGAATACTTTAATAACTATAATAATTGTTAATAAGGAGAAAACTAATAGGGAATGAAGAGGTCTGCAGAATGAAAAATCTGCAGTATTAATTGTTCTGGATTCTTAGTGGTAACAGTTTGCAAGGTGGTGAGTTTTGCCAGTCAGACACTACCAGTAGCCTAGGTTTTAGTGGTGGGAAAGTGGATAGTGGATTGATATGGAGGTTTTTTTTTGTTGTTGTTATATGAAAAAATGCTCAAGTTCCCTGGCAATAAGGGAAATCCAAATTAAAACATCAATGAGGTACCACCTAACGCCAGTAAGACTGGCCCACATGAATAAAAGCACCAACAACACTTGTTGGCGAGGTTGCGGGGAAAAGGGATCCCTACTCCACTGCTGGTGGGGCTGCAGGCTGGTACAGCCTCTATGGAAATCAGTATGGAGAATATTCAAACAACTCAAATTCAACATACCGTATGATCCAGCAATAGCACTCCTAGGAATATATCCAGAACACTTGTTTTATGAGAAACCAACATGCACTCCTATGCTCATAGCAGCACAATCAGTAATTGCAAAAACATGGAAGCAACCAAAATGCCCATCAACAGAGGATTGGATAAGAAAGCTATGGTTCATCTACTCCATGGAATACTACTCAGCTATTAAAAAAAACAAAATGCAGTTCTTTGTGGCCAAATGGGCCAAACTGGAAACCATAATGCTAAGGGAAATGAGCCAATCCCAAAAGGTTAAATACCACATGTTTGCCTTAATTTAAGATGATATGATGTTATGTATAACATGTTATGTTTTGAATGTTATATGTTGTGTATAAACTAAAATTGAAGTATAGGTGAGGTGGTCACAGAAGGTGGCTGGGAACTCGCATTTACTTTTAACATATTGGTTATTCATTACTATGTCAATTAATTCCATAATGATGTAAATTTTTGCTGATGGTATGTTGGAGCTTTCAATTGACTGGGATGATACTCTGCTGGCTCTGTCTTCAGACCAGAGAGGGTATACCTAAGAAGCCGTTGAACTTGACTGGACAATAAGATGCTGGACTCTATGTTTGGTATACGCTTGCAATGGGGGAATCTCAACTGAACTTGAGCTGTGGTTATGCAACAAGGTAGAGGAATCCACCATGGTGGGAGGGTTTGGGGAGGGGTGGGGAGAACCCAAGTACCTATGTAACTGTGTCACATAATACAATGTAATTAATGAAGTTAAATAATAAATAATTAAAAAAAAAAGAAAGTGAGACCAAGAAATTGGGAATATTGACCAGAGACAAAGAAATGATCGATCAATCTGTAAGAATAATAATGGATAAATTCTGGGAAGGATCAAGAAATGGGGTCAAGGGACATAAGATTAAAGAACAGATCAGAAGTAGCTGAGTGGGGAAATCTGAAGGCTAGCAGTTTAGTTATAGGTTTATAGTAGGTGTTTGAAATGACCCCTTTTGGCCTCCCTCTACCCTGGATCATCATTCAGAATTTTGTTCCTCTGCCTCTCAAGCTGGCTGTTAGCCCCTGCATGTCTCAAATAAACATCTAAGATGTTGCAGAATAATGTTTTCTTCAAAACCTTTCTATACTTCAATTCACAGGACCACCGATTTTGATCATTTCTATTCATTAGTACTTTACTCCAACTACTTACCAAAAAAAATCAGACTTTATGAGAAGTTTTTCTGAAGGAAACTAATTATTTTCCTGCATACTCCCACCAATTTTTTTTAAAAAATATATACACCTAGTTTTGAGGCTCCCATACAGTTTTCATGAAATAGGAAATAGTGCATTATTCTAAGAAACAGGAGTAAAAAACTTTAATACATACACTTTTGCCTAAATGTGTTTACCAATCTCAACTGTGTGAGAATGAGATCTTTTGAACTTGTAACAAGGATTGTGTTGTTTATTGATTTTTGAGGAAATATATTGCTATTGGAAAATAGCTCTCTCTGGAAACATCTATTGAGTTTTTTTATTTTTTTTGCCTTGAAGAACAAAACAGAAGATGGCCAAATAATAACATTAATTTTCAAATACTACTTTTAAGTATTAAAATAGTGAAGGCAAATATATGAAGAAGCTATTCTAAAAGTAATGGTATGTTGGAGGTTGTAAGAAACAGTTTAGACTTTGTTTTTGTCATTTTGTTGTTTTATGATAAAATACATTGCTTTAAAATATACACACTTATTACAACCAATATTTATATAAGATTGAAAGTGTAAGGAATGAAGAATACCCTTCTTCTCCACCATAGGTTTCTGAAAGTTGGGGAAAAAGAGATATCTGAATTGATTGAAATATTGATATTTTCATTTTTATTGAAAGAAAATTGTTAAACATCTAAGAATGCAGTGGCATTTTTTCTTAGATATTTTGAAAAAATTTATTTATTTTTAATTGAAAGGCAGATATACAGAGAGCAGGAAAGACAGAGAAGATCTTCTGTCCAATGGTTCACTCCTCAAGCAGTTGCAATGACTGGAGCTGAGCCGATCCAAAACCAGGAGCCAGGAGTGCCTTCACAGTCTCCCCCACAAGAGCAAGGTCCCAAAGCAGTCTTTGATTGCTTTTCCTGCCATAAGCAGGGAGCTGGATCGGAAGCAGGGCTGCCGGGATTAGAACCAGTGCCCCTATGGGATCCCATGTATTCAAGGTGAGGACTTTAGCTGCTAGGCTGTCATGCCAGTTCTGATCTTATTTAATGGAAGAAATTTACTGGGAAGAACAATTTTTTCATTATTTTTCTGCATGATATGATTTTGTAGGTATAGTGATTGCCTCCTCCAACTCCCCTTCTTCTTCTTTTTAAAAGATTTGTTTATTTTATTTAAAAGGTAGATATACAGAGAGAAGGAGATATAAAGATTTTCTATACGCTGGTTTAATCCCCACATAACTAAAAGTTGACTCCCCAGGTTTAATCTCCAAGCTGAACCAATCTGAAACCAGGAGCCAGAAATTTCTTCCAGGTCTCCCACATGCAAGCAGGACCCCAAGATTTTTGATCATCCTTTACTGCTTTCCCAGGCTACCAGCATGGAGCTTGACAAAAACCGAGCAGCTGGAATATCAACTAGCATCCATATGGGTTCCTGGCAGATGCAAGGCAAGGATTTAGCCACAAAGGCTATGGCTCCAGGCCCTCCCCTTCCTCTTTCACCACTCTCCCCACCCCCAACTATTTTCTCCTCATATTATTACAATAGTATTGTACTTGAGCAACAGTCACAAGTTCAGCATTCAACATTCTGTTAGTTAAGTGTAGCATGGCATTATAGGTATAGGCAGTGGTAGAAAATCTAGTAGCATAAGATCACGCTATATTTAAGAGTTTCTTGGGAGTCCTCCTTTCATTTGGGAGTAGAGATGTCTACTGCAATGTATCTTCACTTCTTGATATGTTAGTTTCCATTATACAGCTCACCTATGAGGATATATATATATAATATCATATATATATAAAATATGTTATATATAATTGATTATATATGTATAAATATTTGTTTGGTATTTTACATGAACATTGCCTTAAATCACAGAGAGCATATGATATTTGTCCTTTTGGAGCTGGCGTATTTCACTGAGAATTATTGTCACCAGACAGCATCATTTTATTGCAAACAGTAGAATTTCATTCTCTTTTATTGGTGAGTAGTATTTCATAATATTCAGTGGCGTAGAGGTACCACTGTTTCTTTACCCATTCCTATTTGGTCAGGCATTTAGGTTGTTTCCATGTCTGCATTTTTGTGGATTTTGCTGCTATAAATATAGGGTTTTGGGTCACTTTCTCATATGCAAATTTCACTTCCTTTGAATATTTTCCCAAAAGTGGCATAGCTGGCTCATGCAGTAGATCAGTTTTCAGTTTATGAGCACTCTCCATACTGACTTCCGTATTGGTTGCACTAGCCTACACTGCCACCAACAGTGAAGTTAGGGTACCTTTTCCCCGCCCCCGCATCCACACCAGGTGTTATTTGTAGATTTCTGAATGTAGGCCATTGTCACTGAAGTTAGGTGGAACCTAAGTGTGGTTTTTATTTTCACTCCTCTGATAGCTATGGAGCCTGAGGATTTTTTATGTATCTGTTAGCCATTTGAATTTGGGAAGAACAGATTTAAAAGCTATTTTGTAAGAAAATTAATATTGTTTCTTGATTCTACTATAAAATCCAGCAAGTTCAATAAGCTTGTTTCAAAAAAATGGGGGAGGGGTGAGTACATCCAATAGACAAACATTTGTTCCAGTCAATTGAGCTATCTCCTATGCTGTTTGTATATCCCAGTATCCATACAGTCATCACCCATATTTGGTTTCTCAGAATCTTGTGTCTGGAGCTCAGAATTTTATAGAGATTTTGTTTGAGGTGAGGAATAAAGAAGACAGATGGGTGGAAAATGCCAAATCATCTCCTTTCCCATTTAGCTCCTTATTGTCAATTGATCCTCTCTGAAAAGGGAAGGGAATCTTAAAATAGTGCACCACTTAGGCCCCTTGGAGAGTCTAGGAGAAGGAAAATTATGACTGTTGAGTTGTTCCTGGGCCAATTTCTTATTTAGTCAGCGAGGTTCTGAAACTCGTAATTTTTGCCTAAAAATAAGTATGACCTCACTCAGAATTTTAAAATTGTCAAAGTTAACAACAGCAGAGACACAGATATTTTATTTGATTTATGGTAGTATAAGGTAGAATAATATTCTTACACTCATTTTATGATAAAATATGAATCAGAGAAGTCCAAGTGTACGTATGTGCTAATGAACTCATGAAAATGAGACTCAAACTTAATTATTTATTGTCTGCATTTTGTATGTAAAATCTATGTAGCTCATTTTTGGTAGAAACAAATTGTACATTGGTTAAGTGTCCTGTTTATCAAAATGAATAGTAAGTTAGCAAAATGCAATACTCCTCTTGTGTTATTACATGACCATCCAGACTAATTAATAATTTTGGTTTTATGAGAAACACATAGAACGCAGATGTTTATTGCTTGATGTTTTACTTAGCAGTCACAAAACTGCTGTATTGAAAAGCCAAATGAGGAAGTGAGTGGTCAATGCGTTGGCCAAATGCTCTGGTCTCTGCCCATCCTATGAAGGGCTTGATTTCATACTGGCCAAACTTGCTATCAGAAGGCTTTCTCATAAGGTCTGGCCCTGTGGCATGGCAGGCTAAAGTGTTGCCTATATTATCAACATCCCATAAGGTGCTGATTCCAGTTCCAATTGCGCTACCTATGATCCAGCTCCCTGCTAATATGCCCAGGAAAGCAACAAAAGATGGCCCAAGTGTTTGGACCTCTGAACCCACATGGGAGACCCAAAGAAGCTCCTGGCTCCAGGCTTCAACCCTGGCTGTTGTAACCATTTGGGAAATGAATCAAAGGATGGGAGATCTCTCAATTTGTACCTGTCAATAATTCTGGCTTTAAAATATAAAAAATAGCTATATAATAAGAGTTTTACAAAAGCCCTCCTTTCCTCTTGGGTTAGAATATATCATTCACAAATTGTTTAAGTTACTGTGAATAACTAGCTACTTCCCTTTGTCAGTCACTGGATTCTGGGAACAGCTGGAGTTCCAAGTGACACAAATTGCAATTTGAATATTTTGTAACATCTCCTTTGTTTTAGAGCTTTTAGCCATGTGTGAACAGATTTATTTTCTTAACCACTAGATGAATGTGTTTCACCAGATCAGGGAGATGAGTAGAAACATGTTCAGGACCACTGTTACTTTTAGAGCAAGGACAAATTGACCAATCACATGTGCAGCTTGCGTTTGCCAAGTTGTTGGATAATAAATGAATGCTGACTCCTGACACAAAGAGTCATACGGTATCTTTTTATTTTCACAAAGAGAATTTTTCATAGCATGATTAATAACCTTCTGTTTTAAGTCAGTTACGGGAGATGATGAGCTTCTTCTGTTAGCCATTGCCTCTAGAAATTTCCAAGTAGCATCCACTGCACCCTCGTAGCTTTCTTTCCCTTTGTAGATTCAGATCAGCCAGTAGACCAGCCTTTTCCTGGAAACACTGAGATCATGTCTTAGAAAGGTACAGTATGTCTATGCTGATGCTGATTTAGATTTGTTGTGATGGTTTCCTATCAGGTATGAAGGTTTCCCTGATAATCTGAAGGAAGAGAAATTATTGCATGGAGAATTGTGATCTGTTAACATTGATGATGTGTAATTTGCCCCTTATATCCAAGTAGGATTTGGAAAAATAGTTCTGAGAGATGATGGCTATACTTTTTATAGCAAAAAGAATAAAAAGAAAAAGAAAAAAATTGCAGAAAAAGTTCTTATATCTCTTTAAGGAGTATAAAGTATGTCCTTGTGTTTTCCCCTGGATTTCATATTCTGTTTTCAAACAGCAGACATGGCATTTATTTCTAAATGTGATGCATTTTTTTCTGCTCTCCTTTTTTTTGGTCCTATTTTTAGTAACTAAAACAATGAAAAGACATATAATTCTTCCACTTCTTTTAGCCAAAAGAATACGCTTACATTTGCTTCTCTCAGGAAACTTTCAGTGATAACTCTAGAAGAATCTTGAATTGCCACTAAATCTGAAGGTAAATCCAATAATTAAAATAAAAGTGGGAGATATCCTGAACTTGGGACAAATTTCATGTAATAATGTAAGTTCCATGTAACAGTGTATGTGTCAGGCCTGATAAATTAGTGCAACTGTGAAAGCATGCTGTCATTTGCCTCAGAAGCTAAAATTGTGTAGGAGGTAAATTAAATTATTTTTACTCAATTTATTTAATATTTCTCTCTTTTCCTGGCTTAACTTTATCTTATAAAATTGAAAAAAGTGTGCTTTCCCCAAGTTCTCCAAAATGTGTCAGGATTTTTTTAATGGAGCTGTAGCTGAGAGAAGTTTTGATATTAAATACATATTTGAAGATCAAATAGATTATGTCTTAGAGCCATGGTTAAGGTTAAAAATTCATGTTATAATACCTGGTATCAGAGAGATGCCACTGTAACTCTGATTTCAGCTTCCTGCTGATACAGATGGCAGGGATGAGGGCATTTGCCAATCACATGGGAGGCTTAGATTGCTGTCTTGGTCGACTTCAGCATTAGCCTAGGCCCAGCTATTTTAGGCTTTTGGGGAATGAGCTAGTCTCTTCCCCCCCCCCAAAAAAAGTACCGTATAAACACATTTACTGGCAGATTTTTCTGGGTAGAGGTACATCAAGTTTTTAACCACAACAGTTACTAAATTCTTTGACTCAGTAGTTCCCAATTAACAGTATCTCTTAAAATAGAAGGTTGATAATCTTACTAAGCTTAAGTATGTTCCAGGTATTAAGACGTTTACATAGTTTGACATATGTGGTCCTTGAAAGACTTATAAATGTTAGGCATCTTTTTGCTTTGGAAGTTAAACAGTTAAGTCTTGGCCAACACAGCTTGTGGATGGCAATTATGGTATTTCAATACAACCACATCTATACGTTAGTGCTTCTGTGTGTCAAGTCTATACTAGGCAGTAGAGCAGCCACAGGTGGGCTTTCTGTATTCACGCTGTTACCACTTCCTATATTCTATTCTCAGGCCCTGAGACACTGAAGTACACTGTTTTGCTCTGAGGATCTTTGATATGTTTTTATCTATGTATTAGGATTTTTCCACAGAAACAAAACCTATAAACATCTATCAGAAGTTTTCAAGAAGTTTACAAAAATGCATATCATGAAAAAAGCAATGCAAGAATTTCAAATTTTTTTTGTTCACCATCATAAGCTTCTCTTTTAATACCATTTCCATGAAGCTGTTACTGTAATTTTTTGTGTAAACATATGCAAGTTTCCAAAAAAGTGTGGGAAATGGAATTACGAATTCATTTTGGTGCAAAACGTTTTTCATATTCATGCATAGCTTGTGCATAATGTGACTCGTCATGAACCTTTTGAAGCTCATCATACCTATACATATACAGGTACTCACTCATACATATAAGTATAATTTATTATAAGGAATTGGTTTGCATGATTACTGGGGCTTTGAAGTCCCATCATCTGAAGAGTGAGTCAGGAAGCTGGAGTTAAGGAGAGCTAATGGTGTACTCTACTAGTCTAAGATTAGCAGTTTTGAGACCCAGGAAGAGTCTGCAGTTAAAGTCTCATTTCAGTGGCAGACGGGCAGGAAGAATCCTGTTATCACGGTGAGAGTTTCCTGTTTGCTCATCTCCCTTAGTGATGCCCCACCCATCTTAGGGATGGATGGCTGCCTTATCTGTTGATTTAAAATGGTAATGCCTTCAAAAATCACACTGATATAAACATCTAGAATAATGTTTGGGAAAAATATATTGGCAACCATGTCTCAGTTAGTATGACTGACACATATAAGTAGGTTTCAGTAGTTGGTTTGGAACCACTTTTCCTTCATACTTTACACGTTTTTCTCTTCCCGTGGCCCCGAGGAAAATGCCTTCATCTCCGAGACCATCTTTCACTGCCCTGTAAGAAGTGAGTCTCTCCTTCCCCATCAAACTGGCATTATCTTGTTCATATCGTATTTAGTCACATTTTCTGAATGAACCCATGAATAAAGGTACCACTTAGATTTTACTTTAGAGGCTCAAAAATTCTTTTTTTAGATTTATTATTTTTATTGAAAAATCAGATATACAGAGAGGAGAGAGAGAGAGAGATCTTCTGTCCATTGATTCACTCCTCAAGTGGCCACAATGGCTGGAGCTGCACTATTCTGAAGGCAGGAGCCAGGAGCCTCTTCTGGGCACCACACACAGGTGCAGGGTTCCAAGGCTTTGGACCATACTCTACAGCCTTCCCAGGCCACAAACAGGGAGCTGGATGGCAAGCGGGGCTGCTGGGATTAAAAACAGGGCCCATATGGGATCCTGGAGCATTCAAGGCAAGGACTGTAGCTGATAGGCCATTATGCTAGGCCCTCAGAAATTTTTAATAAATGAATTGGATTTAGAAAAGATCACAGTTTGTATGAGGTCCCCCTTTTTGTAGAAATAGGGTAAACATAAGGCACATTTGCTTTCCAGTTCCAGCACAACACAATAACAAATTTCCTGGGGAATTAAATGTAAGAGGACTATAATTTCTTTCTGAGGGTTGAAGTTTCATTTGAAAACATATTAGATCAAAAGTCCAAATGGGAAAATCGCTTTAAAGAGGTGAAAGACAAGTGAGGCATGATTGTCGAGTTGTTTGGAGCTGCAAAATCTCTTAGAAAGTACCTTTTATGAGTGCAAAAGTGTGCTCTCAGTGCCTCAGAATATCACTGTATTTGGAGATGGCCTTTGAAGATAGGAGTGAATTAAAATGGATCATGACTGTTGGCCCACATCCAGTTTGGCAGATCTGCTCACAAGAAGAGGACATTTAAACAATCAAAGTGTGGGCTGCTGGGTTTCCAGAGGAAAGGCCTGTGAGGATTCAGGGAGGAGGCAGTGAAGTGTAATCCAAGGAGAATGCCACAAGGAAGACAAACCTACCAATATTCAGTCTTGGATTGCTAGCCTGCAGAGCTGTGAGGGTATGTTTCTGTTGGTTTTAGGCACCCGATGTGTACTATTTTGTTAAGCAGCCCGAGGAAACTGACTCAGCTTCTATAAATTAGAGGGGAGTTATACACCCATGGAAAGATGACATAGTCATGCAGAGAAGTCTCATCCTGTCTAAGGATTGCTCAGGAAATGAAAGTCCATGGAGTGTGTTTATTCTCCTTTGCTGAAAGATTCTAGTCACAGTAATGAGCTGAGTTCATCAGCTCTCTTGTCCTGATGCCATCACTTAATTTTACCACTACTCACAAAACAGACATCCTTAGGGGTGTAGCCAGTAGGATTTTACTGTGGTCTCCTGATCCTCTTCTTTAGGTGGTCACAGCTTGTTTGATCTGTTCCTTTAGAATATGGCTATAACCTGTGACTTTCTTCCAATAGTGTATTTCTTCCTATACTAGCCAATAGCATAGGCTAGACAGAGGTCATAGTTGATACTTGTAAATCACAGTGGACTGTCATGTGTTAATGTTAGGTGATTGCATCTCTCAAAAATCTCTTTTATTAGTTTTTACAAATTAAATAGCAATTTTGGGAAACCTCCTGTAACAATGTTTGCAAGACCTCTAGAAATTGAGTGAAATCTCTGGTCAGTAGCCAGGAATTGGTGATTTCAAATTAAAGTGATTATGTAGAAAATCAACATTTATCATGTTCAGAACACTTTTCTCTTCCTCATCCAAAAACAAACTTCAGTTTTAGGAATGATATCAATATTTTGCAAATGGAAAAAATTAGCGTTGAAATATGAACTAAAAGCTGATGCTGTTGTGAGTGGAAAATGATAGGGTTCAAATTTTATCTAACTATGCTTTCATGCAAAAAGTTCTTCAGCAATTTAGTCAGCCTCCTGCTAACTTTTGTCCCAGTGAATTTTTTTTTTTTTGCTTTCTCTTCCCGGATGTGTCATGTGGTTTTATATTTCCCAAAAAGACTATCATTGAGTTAGACATAACTGATAAACCGAGGGCTTTTTTTTTCAGCATAAAAATCACACAGTGACATACCATTATTTCATCTCAACCTTGCTTTCAATGGTTTCATATCAGTGCCTAGAGATTGGTGGTAATAGGAAACCAAAAATATCAAAAAAGTGTGCATAAAGATTTGACTTATGTTTTGTTAATTATCTAGGCTTAAGAAAATGATAGAAAAGGTATTAATCATGTAGATTAAACTGAAAATGATTAATAGAATCAAAATTGGTCTTAACATAGTTGAATTGCAGTCAGGTTAATAGGAATACAAGAAAAGGAAAAAAATCAGTAACATTATTTCAGAAATCAATGGCTGTATGACATTTAATAGAATACTATACATTTTGTTATTTGTAAATTGTGAGCTCCATTTAGTTTTCTTGGGTGTTTGTATCTATATACTTATTACTGTTATTGTGGATCTTCTGTTTCATATACATATGTGTTATAATGCACAAATTTACATTTATATGTCTATATTAACCAAAGTCTTCAGTAGTCTAAAAAAGTATTTTTGTGATTCTTGTTTTGATTTTCTCCTTAGGTGGACTTACTGTTTCTGTTCAGTGGAAACTCTCATCATTTCTCTTGTTTCTTTTTGTTTTTACCCATTTTATTCAGCCTTACATCATGATTCTTCTGCATTATGAATCAAATGGGATTTCATACTGAACCAAGAACAAACAATATACCTAACACTTCCTAGGAGAAACTATTTTTGAAAGTTAATTTCTCTATTTTGACCCTTCTGAGAGTTGAAAGCTGTTTCAGCTACATTAAGGATTAGCAAGGTTTTTTTTTGTTTTGTTTTTGGATGGCTTGAGACTCACAGTGTTCAATGAGTGATATTTAGGGAAACTGTGTTCTGATTTCCACTACATCTACATTTCCACTCATTCATATATTTGCTCATTCATTTCTCCAGCTACACTGCAAACATACAATGAAACCAGCCCATCTGGAGCTAATGCCATTGTGCATCACGATGAATGCCATTGGCCTTAGTTCAGCTGAAAGCAAGAAGTTGTGGTATAAATGAACAAACCAAAGGTTTAGAAGGATGTTGTAGTAAGTGATGTTTGAGAATCATGCCCTAGTTATCAAGGAGCTGTGAAAAAGCTTGCTAAATTATGAATAAATAGACCTGGAAGTTGTTATTAAGGAGATGATATTTGAGTTGATTCGTAACAATCAACAATTCGTAACGTTATTTGGTGAATACGCTGCTGAGTATTTTTGATCCTAGTGGACATGGGAAGAAGTGGACATGAGAACAGGGTGTATTGAGATTCTCTCATATCTAACCTTCATGTAACATTCCCTGTTAAGGTAATTCTGAAAGTGACTTGCAGACAGTACTTAATGCTAGGAGGGCCTGTCTATAATATCTACTTGAACGAACATTCTGAAGCAAGAGAGACCATATTGGGCTGCAGCCAACTGGCAGACCTTGGTAGAGAGTGAGATTTAAACTGAATCCTAAGCAGATACAAAACTAATATATTCTAGGTCAAGAAACAAGTCAGAGAGAATTTGAGGAGTATTTCATAGGGTAGAGAGGAGGGAATCGGATGTACCAAATGAGGCTGTTGTGAAGACGGGCTTTGTCAGAGAAGACTAGCTGTGAACTGCCTGTTATTCCTAAGTGAACTCACCAACAGGGCAGTATGTGGTCTTCAAAGACCAGAAAGCTTTTTGAACAAGATAAAATAATGAAACTTAACACAACTCCGTTTTTAGCATTGATCAATTATATACAACTGATGAGGTTAAAAATGGCTACATTTTTACAAAGGTTGTAGTCCTGGTATAATAAAACCCGAAAAACAATGTTTATTTTATTCATTGACTCACATATTGTTATTAACTTTTTACTAAATACTTTTTTGTATATCAAGTGCAATTAGGTACTGTTTATCAACATAGTTTTCCACAATGCCAGTTGGTTAAAATAAGGCATATTTTTTTTCTTTAGCCATGTGATATTCTTTTTGCTTATAGAGTGATCTTATTCAAATTAAGGCTTTAGCACTCCTCTGCCAACGTTTCATAATTATTCATACCTTGGACCCTAATAAAACTTAATTTTTCACTTGTTGGGACAGTATTTTCAATCTGTAGATAGGTGTGGAACAGTATTTGTTTCTTTTATTGTGAGGAATTATATCATTTGTGAAATAATATATAAAGACTCAGCACCTATGGAAAGAATACTGTTATTAAATACAATTCACAACAAACATTCTCAATCATAGATAAGGTAATATGATCATTACTGGCCTATTTGAAGCATAAAGGATCATCTGTGTATCTGAATAATGCTTAGCCAGTTTATTTTATCCAACAAAATCAAATGGAAGATAATGGATTGGTTTATTTGCTAGACTGTTGGAATCATCTGACAGTGATTCAGTAAAGACATCATGTTACATATGTTAAATATATACTTTTTTTAAAAATTAAAAGCATTTCTCAAGTTAAGGTGGTGGCCAGAAATCAAGGTATAGGATCAAATTGAAAAATCAGAAGGAAGAAGGAGAAAATAAGGAAGATAGGATATGGGGAATGGAGGGTTTTTGGATTAATGGTGTAAAGTTCCCTCCTGGGGCTACCAAGACTGCAATTCCATTTTCCCCTCCACTTCCTACCCCTCTTCATACTCTTCTCTTTTGGAAAAAAGAGGTGCTGATTGAGGATTTCTCCAGTTCTTCGGGTGAGCAAATCAGTGTTAACATAAAGCAAAAGGGAGGCTATGCCCTGATCTCTAGTGTGAAATAGGAGGAATTTGTCGCCTTTGGATTAATAAGATATGTTAAAATTTTGAAAAGAAACTTACAACAATGCCAACGACAAAGAATAGCAAACTTTTTGTGTGAACCAGGCAGAAAAACAAGAGAATAAGATTAACTTTTGGATAAGAGAGATTTAATGAATGATACTGGATTGTCATAGACAAAATGTTTTCTTTTGAGGTTTACGGATTGAGTGGGTGAAATGTAACAAAAAAGAAATTAGGTCTTAAATGAATGGACATGCTAAGTGAAATTCTAATGAATGGAGATGCTAAGTGAAAATCATTATCCCTTAGCTGTCGAGTGTGGTGTGCCACACCTGTGCTATGAATAGTGAAATAAATGATTGAATTCAATTGTGACCTGTTGAAACATTTAATTGTTTGCAAAAGTATTGAAAGCATTTAAATTATTTAAGCAAATACCTGATTTTGGGCCTGGTGCCATAGCCTAGTGGATAAATCGTCACCTTGTGTCTGCCAGGATCCCATCTGGGCACCAATTCATGACCCAGCTGCTCCACTTCCCATCCACTCCCTGCTTGTGGCCTGGGAAAGCAGCAGATAATGGCCCAAAGCCTTGGGACGCTGTACCCGTGTGCTAGCTACTGGCTTCTACCTTCAGATTGGCTTAACTCCAGCCATTGCAGCCACTTGGGGAGTGATCCATTGGTCGGAAGATTTTTTCTCTATATATCTCCTTCTCTGTATATCCGTGTTTCAAATTTTAAAAAGTTTTTAAAATCTGCAGTTTTTCATTCATTTATTTTTAAAATTTTTCATGATACAGTTTCATAGGCTCAGGTATTTCGTTTCCATCCTCCCCATTTCCCTTCTCCCTATTGTTTTACCCTATAATAAAAAAGTTGCTGACTGATTTCTTTTTCCTCTGCTTTTACACATAGTTTGAAGTGATCTAACCATAGTGTCTCTTCTAGGTATTAGATTTTCTGTCAATTTCAGAGACAAGTTGTGTTCTGCCTTCAAGTAGCTTACCGTCACAATAGAATAATGAGTCTTCTATCTCAAATTGGTTGCAAATTACTTTTTCTTCAAGATTTCAGTTTGTTTTTATCCCTCTGCCATAAAATCATAACACATAAAAATGTTAGCTCTGTTACTTCCTAGTGAAAAATTATAGTAAACTACTAATTCTTATAGTTTATTGAACATTTTCTGTGTCTCCTCACAGTGGTTTTTGGATAGACTTGTTTTATACTAGTCTAATAATTTTATATTCAGAAAATATTAAGCAGATTTGGCACACAGTAAAGGACTACATAGTTGTTGTATCTTCCATGTGTACCTGGATATGCTGTCTACTGCTCAGCTTTGACACATGCACTCCATGGTCAGACCATGGAGCCTGCAATTCTCTTCATGGTTGGGGTTCTGAGTCGAGCAGTTCAGTTGGGGGATCCCCAAAGAAACTTCGTCTGAGATGATCCCAGACCTGATTGTTGTGTGTGCTTACCAGTACATGGTCCGACGTAGTCCATCACCCCCATCAGCTTATGCATAGTTTGGTGGTTGCAATTGCTGGGTCAGTTCTACCTTCAGCCCTATCTACTGCACAAACCAGTGGGTGTTGCAGCCCAGCCCGAACCTGCCCACCCTGGCGACCCTCACACAAACCAATGGGAGCTGCAGCCTTGTTGGGGAAACTCCCAATACACCTCAACAGGCCTGACCCCTTCCCAGGTTCCCCATGCTTGCCATTATGTACAGAAAGCTGGTCCAGTCTCTCCCACATCCCATTCAGCTCTTATACATGCCAATGGGCATTGAAGCCTAGTTCCATCCAATTTTCATTAATTTCTTTGAAACACTTAGAGATTTACCTGATAGTAAGTAGACAGATAAATGGTGTGTATAGCAATGAAGCCCAAAGTCTACATCCATTATTTCTTCATTTGGTTGTTGCTTAAATATTTTCTAATACAAATTGTATATGATGAAAAGCAGAAGTATTCCATGCCCATCCACTGATTTCTGGGTGAGTCTGGCATTCAGATGGTTTGGTAGTAGACTGTGCGTTGGTGAATCATGAGAAGTGATGAAGGTGAAGATATCTACACGAAACCCCGGACTGAGAACCAACTTGGAAATGCAGGAAATGATTTTAGAAAAAAAGTTGCTTTGGTAAGTTCAGACTGTGCTTTGCTCATACAGTCTACAGTTCTACTCAATGGGTGAGCGGAGAGAAAAAGGAAAAGACGGCGGGGGTGGGGGGCGGGAATGAAGGATAATCCAAATCCAACTAAAATGAGAGGGAAAGAATGAGGGGAAGATTCAGCCCTGAGTTTACAGTGAGTCACATTTTAGCTCAGGGATTGTGATCCTTTAATTGAAGTTTCTCCTGACCTCATGCATCCTGTGATCTCTTATCAATCTCCTAGAGGATCTACGTTGAAAATACGGTCATTTGAGGTGAGCAGTAGCTTAAGTAATTTCATTTTTCAATTACGAAAAGGAAGAGGATGATTTGAGAGTTCATGGATTAGAAATGCTTTGTATTGTTTCTCAGGAGCATAGATAAGTAAACAGCAATAAGGAAAAGCCTGTTTTAGAGTATACAACTCTGGCTTGAGGTGGATTCAAGAATGTGATTATTTTTCCTGTGGCCATTTAAGACAAGCATGGTGTTGGTGTGAAGGATATGCCCTTTCTTCTTTCCCTGTTTATACTTATCTACTTCACTGCTGTTACAGGGACTGGGAAACAAGAAAAAAATATTGAATGCCAGTAAGCTT
Source organism: Ochotona princeps (assembly GCF_030435755.1). Lineage (NCBI taxonomy): Eukaryota > Metazoa > Chordata > Mammalia > Lagomorpha > Ochotonidae > Ochotona > Ochotona princeps. The sequence goes on from NC_080838.1 coordinate 14,937,794, forward strand.
ATTTTAGCAGATATCCACTAAAACTTTTAATGTATTTCCCAAGATAAAGGAGAGGGAATTGTGAGAAGAATAACTGAGTTACAGTTAGCTTCTGCGACTCATGCCCCAGCCCTCATTTCCAGGGAAGGCCGTTATGCCCTTGAACCTAATGTACTGAGTTCCTGCATCTTCTCTGCACCCTCAGGGCTAACTTGGGTTGTGCTACTGTATGCATTACAAGTTATTCAAAGGACCATGTGCTTCTTCAATGTAGTTATTCAGCATGCATCACTTTTGCCAAACTATACAGGGAATGGAGATAGAAAGCTCTTAGCTTCACTCTGCTCTTAAAATAGGTTTGAGAGACAGTGAAAATTAAATGATTTTCAGGGCCCAGCAGCATGGCCTAGCGGCTAAAGTCCTCGCCTTGCATGCCCCGGGATCCCATATGAGCGCCGGTTCTAATCCCGGCAGCTCCACTTCCCATCCAGCTCCCTGCTTGTGGCCTGGGAAAGCAGTCGAGGATGGCCCAATGCAGTGGGACCCTGCACCCGCGTGGGAGACCCGGAAGAAGTTCCTGGTTCCCAGCATCGGATTGGCGCGCACCGGCCGTTGCGGCTCACTTGGGGAGTGAAACATCGGATGGAAGATCTTCCTCTCTGTATTTCTGGCTTTCCAATAATAATAAATCTTAAAAAAAATGATTTTCAGTGTATTTCCCATCTAAGCCATATGTAAATATCGGAATGTGCAGTAACAGGTACCAGTCTGCAATGGAGTGAATCTCCTCTGAGGCTGACTATGCTCTGAGAGGCTCTCAGGGTGGCTTTGAGAAACCTTGGGATATTCCTGGAACATGAGATTTGCTTCCTTATAAAGCCCCCAGAATGTAAAGGTGAAACAGAAGCATATTTATTGTTTTGATTTGATTGCTTATAATTTTCTTCATTTATCTGTTTGCTTGTAGACTTAGACACTGATAGTTGAACAGGTTTACATTTCTTTCTCTTTTTTTCAAGGTTTATTTATTCATTTGTAAGGCAGAGTTACAGAGTGAGAGAGGAAGAAATCTTCCATCTGCTAGTTTACTCCCCAAATGGCCCTAACAGCCAGAACTGGGCTAGTTTGATTTAGGTGCTTCTTCCAGGTCTCCCTTGTGGGAACAGTGGCACAAGGACTTGGCCTGTCTTCCATTGCTTTCCCAGGTGTATAAATAGGGAATTGGCAAAGAAGTAGAACAGCCAGGACACGGAATGGTGACTGTATGGGTTGTCAGCGCCGCAGCGGCTTTACCAGCTAACCATGGTGCTAGCTCCTGCATTTCGTTTTAATCCCTTGCCTAGGTACAACGTATGCAGAATTTCTTTTGGACCACGAAAACTTCTGATCTCAGAAGGATTAGCTTTAAGCAGAAATTCTGTCTCTGAGAGCTTTTATACATATTCTACATGAATGCAATTCTGTGTCGATTGCAATTTTTTTTCCTGTGTGTTATCCTTTCTTCCTGGACTGTAATCTTTCCTTTCTTGATGCCTGTATGACACTGCAGTTAGTATATCCTAGTAATATCTTAAACATCTGCAAGACAGAACTCCCTTCTCTTTCCCTTTGACTCACCTTTTGTCTACTCACCTGGGTGCTCGGTTGAACAGCCAGGTATCTTTCTTTCCCTTCTTCTGATTCCTTTCACATACAATGAGCAGAAACATCATTTTTATTCTTCATATTATTTCTCTATTCACTCTTCTCTTTTCCACTTTTGTGACCATTACCCTAGTTGAGATGATTATGACAACGTGTCTGAAATAATGTAATAGATCCCTTGCAGGCATCAGCGCCTTCTGAAGCTTTCATTTCCACCCCCTTCATTTTATATCTTACCCGCTGCTGTCAGTTTAATCTCCTTGAGGCACGGTTCTCATTCTGTAATTTTTCTTCTTAAAATTCCCTAAATGAATCTTTTCATGAACTGAATGAAGGTCAGACTGAAAATGCACCTAACACCTGAGTGTACATTACTAGGTCAACTAGGCTCTGACAGTCAATTTGTTTTCTCTGATGTTTCTCCATGTGGAAATTCAGCTTTGCATTTTTGGCAAGGATACCAAAAATGAGATTGTAACCTTCAAATATCATCTCAAGAGGACACTTGATGTCAGTTTGCTCCATGACTGAAAACATTAGCTTTGATCACTTGGTGATGATGTTGTTTGTTTGATATCCCCATTGCAAAGTACTGTATTTGTTTGCACTTGGTTAGTGTCTTATGAGGAAATAACTTCATATTGTTTAAATATCACCTGAAATAAATATTACTACAATGTTTACCAAATTGTAATTTTTGATTGAATTATTTCTTAATCTATAGATAGTAGTAGAATTTAAAGTAGGCTATTTTTTCTTACTCATTTATCCATCCACTCATTTGAATCTCTCTGTGCTGGTGTTAGTCCTAATCCGTTATAGACATGTCTTACTTTGATTACTCATGGTTCTCAAATTTGATCTTCAGAAGTTCTGTTTACCTTAACTCCTGTGTCTTTTGAAATGTACTTATCCATTTTATTTTATTTTTGTCATATTTTCCCTGCCTTAGGACAGGATGTAGCTATTTCTTCCATGAGTGCTGTTTTTTTTTTCAATTGGAGAATGGTGTTCATCAATCAATAAACAAATAGTGGTGTTACTCGTAAAACAGTATCAAAGTGTCTGGCTAGCATTCATAAAAATTGTTACGATCACAAAAGATCAAGAATGACAGATAATTATTTCATTTTAAAATTATAGGGAGATGTGACTACTAAATATAAAGTGTGTTTTCCAGATGGGTTCTGGACCAAAGAGAGCATTAACGGGACAAGTGGGAAAATTCGAGCAAGTTCTGATTTTAATCTTCTGTTGTCTGCCTCTTTTGTCAAATTAAAATTCATGACATTGTGTAGTGCAAATTGACAGGTCTGAGCTGGAAAAAATGTGAACAAAGATAATTCAGGAAAATATTTTAGTTGTCTAACTCTACCATTTAGGATTTCTGAAATAAATTTTGTGTACCAAAAGTTATTTGATTATCTCTATTTGATGAATATTTATTTTTTCCTGTTTTTTTTCATGTTAATAAAGGTGGCTGTCTTAAACATTTATGCATTCATTGTTAAACTTTGAAATTCTCCTTCAGATACTTCTTAAATACTTTATGAAATATCCATAAGCAATGTGAAACCATGAAAACTTATGATGTAAATAAGAATTTTGCAAATGATAACTTATGAACCATCTCTCTCATACCCATTCATTTACATTTTGTTTTAGACTATTTTGATAAAGCCATTCAAAGAAAGAAGCGAGTAGCTGAAGCAGAGACTATTTAGGTTAAAAAGCCTGAACTAGTAACTATATGCCCTTTATGGATAGTGTTTTGCTAACCATGATAGAGACTATTAATATATATGATGACTATTTCATTGAATGATAAATGCATTATATTACATATACATATATTTAAATCCAAGAACCTATTTAGTTAAAATTGTATGTGGAAAGAATCTCAAAGGTTGTTCACCAAAGCTTGTAAATGGTTGATGTTTATTTGTCTTCTTATTTTTAATTGTCTCCATACTTTACATTTTCTTCAAAGCGTTATATAAATTTTGTTTTCGTGATACTTCCAGATAACTTCTCAACACACTCTATTAGTTTAGTCTTCTGTGAACAAATTCCAATTGAAGCTGAGCTGGCAATGGTCATAGGGAACTTTAGATGCCACATTTTAATTTCTAGGTATGGCAACCGCATATTTCAGCTTGCTGGGAGTAATGCTGATTTCTGTTTGTTGTACTTACACCATCACTTTTGCCATGCGTATCTTTTATAACAGTTTTTATTCCTGATCCTGAAACTGCCCTTCATCTTTTGCATGTCTTTTAGCATATGTGCTGCCAAAGCGAGCACATTGCATGTCTTTTAAGTTTTGGTGTCCATCTGATTTCCAACCCTGACTCTGTTCCTCCTCAATCAGCTCACTTTCCTGGACACTCTCCTTTACTCTGCTGGTCTGATTTGCCATGTAGATACTGATGACTTGTAAATGTCTATTTCTGACTCCTAAACTCGTGATTTTTTGAACACCTTTGACATAGCTCAGATCTAATTTCATCTGGATGCCATAGTGACATTCCACCAGACACAGTCTCCTCCAATCAACAAAACTCCCTGGAAATTTACTCTATTAACATAGTATACTTTTTGTCTTCATTCTTACTACTACTTTCTTATTTCAGGTTTCTTGCTTTTGCTTCTCTGAGTGCCTTAAAATATTCACAAAATCACATCTAGAAAATGTATAAATGCTGACATGAAAATAATATGACAGTGTCTTATCATCCACTCTGTGTGAAATACTTCAGGAGACCTCCCATGGCCTAAGTGATATTTAGTAAAATGTGATCCATTAACAAATTATATCAGATTCTCCAAGGTTACACATAAAAAATGCAGCATTAAAAATTTTGAAACCTAAGGTCACAGATCCAATAAGGAGCCATTGAATCAGAATTTATGGCTAATAGAGAACTCAAATTTTTTTATTTTTAAGAAAATAAAGGAAAAAATAACCTTCTGGATACTATAAATCCCTCTGTTTTCATGCTTATCCTCCTGTATTTCATTTCCACATACTACCATTCTTTTTGCCTGAAATACTTCTCTCATTGTACATCACTCAAGTGTCCCCTGCTTCAAGTCTTCTTGGGATTTCCAAGTGGATTAAATGCTCCAAGGAGTTACGTCTCCTGACAGTGTTGTAATAATACTGGGCCATAGGACTCATCCTCCGGAATTCAACATGATCTCGCTGCTTGTTTAAATGCAAGTTAGTGAGTTCTGAGAAAGGTACAGAGAGGGAGAAGTTGGCAAGAAGCTGCAGGGTTTTTTGAGGCACATATTAAAAATAGCCAAAATATTATTTCTGCTACTTTCTGTTATTCAAAGCAAGTTACAGCACCAGCCCAAATTAAAAGATAAGCAAACAGATAACATGTTTGTCTTGGAGGAAGCACTAGACAGTGCTTAACACATTAAACCTTTTTTTTTTGCCTAATGTATATTGAAATTTGCAATGTGTCAGCTGGATTATGATTTTCTATGGCCATCTCTGCTGTTACCTTATAAACAGGCCTCATTAAATTGTAAACTGAAAAGCATTCCATTGACAAATGTCACCATTTCTTTTCCGGGTTTGTCAATTTCTCCTCGTTAGTCTCTTCAAGAGTAACCTTTGCATCTCTCCATAATAAATATCTAAGAATACACTATTTAGCTAACTGCTTAGCTAACTCATCAAATGAAGCCACCATTCCAAGATACAGTATACTGTAGACAGAAGTCTGGCAATGGACATGTTGCTTTAAAAAAAAATCGTATCATTTTTGTATCATTGAATTTTGTCTTATTTTTTTCAGTTTTACTGATTTAACAATTGACAAGTTTCTCATTTAGGCTGGCATACATTCTTTTTCAAAGCAGTATTCAATTTTCTGCCTGGTAGAGGTGTTTTTCTTGGTAAGCAGAGCTTCCTTTAAAGGGTAAAGCCATGTTGGGAGTCTGGTTTTTCCCTCATCATAAGTAAGGTGAAGGGATGCTTTAGAATTCATTATTCCTATCTGCACCTGCTTATCTTGGTTTCCATAATTGTTCTAGAAACTACCTGTATATTGGTATTAATCTAATTTACTCTTCAGACCCGAAAAGGAAACATAGAAATCGTATCTGACAATAATATGGGAAGAGTGAATGGCATGGAAATTATTTAGTAGGCTTTGTGTGTGTATGTGTGTGTGTATTTCTGTGTGCACGCGTGTGTGTTAGCCTGGGAACCACTTTTTAAATTTTACTTCTTTTGCACTCTGAAATCATTATTTTTAGTGTACAAGAAAATGCATATTATGGAAGCACAGAGAAATGGGACAATTCTGCTTGGCTTTTTAAAGCAACAAGATTCCTTTTGTGTTTTCAAGGACACCTTGGTCACAGTGCTCCCCTGCTTTTTATGTCCTTGAGACTTGGCATTCAATCCTGGTATTCATTGAAAGGAAAAAAGAAAAAAAAATCCTCAAATTTGCAATGTGACCTGGGATACATGGGATGTAAAATGTGTTGCAGAGTTTAATGCACAAAGCTGCTGCTTCTGATACAGTCTGACTTGGGGAGAGATGGGATTTAGCTGCTTGTAATGAGAATTTGATGTGACTAGAAATTGAACAGGAGCATCTTTTTATTGAAGGTGCTGAGCCTTGTAACAATCATTCCATGGCAGACGTTATTGTTTTTTGCATTAGTTCTCAACTTTAAAACTTTTCAACACCTCGTATAAAATCTCTATCCTGTTAAGCATTAAAAAAGAGAGAGAGAGAGAGAGAGAGGGAGAGAGAGAGAGATTTTCTTTTACATCCACATGGAGCAAAATGCTGTAGTGACTCATGATTCCTCCATTTTACAGATGTCCCTGCTTTTCTCTGCATTAAAATTCTTCTTTTCCTGATCCCGATTCAGGATAAAATTTACCTTTCCCATCTTCTCTTTCTTTTCTTTAATCTTAAGGTAAAAAAGTAAGATGAGTGAAGATATGATATTGAAGATTTAAAATATGCAAGATATAAAATATGTGAGAAACTGTTGCTAGAAAGTAAGAAAAAAATATTCTCACAGAGTTTTTGAAACTTTTCTTATAGTAGGGACATGCATTAACATTTCTTTAGTGATTTCCAGAGGAAAATGAGCTCCTCCAAAAATCTCAAATCAGATGTTTTCATTGATATTTGAAGAAAAACATTGTATTTGTTGCTGCTCTTGCAAATCACTTTAGAAATCATGTTACACAATTTTTCTTTTTTTTTTTTTTTTTTTGCTTTTAAGACATATCTATTCAAATGAAACAGCTTTGTAGACTGATTTTTGTTTTGGAAGCACATTTTCATCTGAAGTCCCCTTTTAAGCAGTATTATTGTCATTCTCTAGTGGAACATATATTCAAAAAATCAGCAAAAATAATTTTCCACTTATGCTTTCTGTGTTTGACAGCATCAAATAAAATTTTAAATCTCATCTATTGAAAATTCATAGGTTATGTTATTAATATAACACATTTTCTGTTTCTTTTAAATGCTTATATTAAGCCCATTTTGAGGGAGTTTATATCACAATTTTGGCAAATATTCCCTGGAGAAATACAGGTGCTATTAAAGGGGTCACTTAAGCTTTCACTAAAATGACAGTCAGGATTTTACCAATGGTGTGAGGCTGACTTTTTAAAAATCAATAGTAGCATTTATGAGCTTTTAGGATTAAGCAGTACAACAGTCCTCTTCTAACCACAGTTCCCTGTCTACAGTTCAGTTTCAAATTCTCTTCTGTGGCCTCAAAATAATAAATGAAAAATTCCAAAAATAAGCATTTCATGCAATTTCATGATTTTTTTGCAGTGTTGGTTAATATTGCCTAAGTCATCATTTAGGATTTATTGTAGGTATAAGTCCAGGAAAAAACATAGGACATAGTGCTACCTAGTTTGAGGTGTGAATAGGGGTCGTTGAGCCTACCCCCGCAGGTAGATTGCCATACATTATGCTGCCCACACAGGGCTGATGACTGTGTGCCTATGCATTCTCAAGGCTGTGGACAAGAAACTGGCTTCAAGGATGAACACTTCTCAGGAGTCAGCTTGCTTAGAAAGAGGCACATGACCATGGCAGGGAAGGTATTCAGGTGTCTGACAAACCACAGGCTTCAGGGGTTCGTTTTGGATCTTGACAAGGTATCATTTCCATAATCCGTACAGAAAACAAGCTCGATAACCCTCATTTTGTAAAATAAGAGACATTTATCTAACTTTGTTTACGGATGCTTCTCTGATGAAATATCATGAGCTTTGAAAAGACTTCAAGAGTTTCCAGTCCTTGCATGCCACTGGTGTGGCTTCAGACATATCAGATAGAATGACATCCACTCTATTATGTAGAATTTTTGGAAGTATGCAAGCTGTGCTCTAAAGCCAAATGCAAATACCCCCACAACTTTTTTCCTCATATAACATGAGTAAATTTAAGAAGTTATAATGGGAAATTTAATATCTCTGTTCTCAGTGTTTTTAGTGGACTCTCAGCAAAATTTTTAGCACGAACACTGAGAATTTAAAATATTTTAACACCAAATCTAGTTAAACTTCTCCCATGATTAGTATATGGATTAAGTTATGGGATTTTATGTAAAAGTGATATGATTACAACTTAAATATGTATAGAATTGATATATATATGTATATATAATTTCACTACAGATCTGCTATCATATTGAAATACTAAACGTTTTTTAAAAATCATCTTTGCTATTTTGTGCTTTAGATTACTATGTGCTGTTACATATGTAAATGCTCCATTTTAAAACTAGTGTCACTGAATTTAAAAAAAAATGATAGTTTACAAACTAGCAGTTATTTAAGACATCCACAGCTGGTATCTGTATATCTCGTTTTGATTCCCAGCTATGGTTTGTGACTCTGGTTTCCTGCAGGCAGTGGTGATGGGTCAAGTAATTGAGTTCTCCCACCCCAAATGGGAGACCTGGCTTGAATTCTGAGCTGGGGTTTGATCCAGCCAATGTATTTGGGGAGAGAACCAGCAGATGGGAGATCCCTTTTTTTGCCTGTATGTCTTTTTTCCTCTATCTTGCAGAAAATAATTTTAAAATCCAAGTGTTGGGAGGTTTCCCTCAGGCCATCAGAATAAAAGAACAACAAGACAATTAAATAAAATTGTAATGAAATCACTTATTTTGATATTTTGTGTGCATTTCATCATATCCATTATCATTAGTCTATATTTACTTTATGGTCATGTTTATAATGAAACCCTGCATTTTTAAAATTTAGTTTTATTTACATATTTATTTTTATTTGAAATACAGAATTTATAGAGAGAAAAAGAGAGATTCCTCCATCTGCTAGTTCACTCCCCAAATGATCTCAATGGCTGGAGCTGAGCTAATCCAAAGTCAGGATACAGGAGCTTTCTGGGCCCTCCACATGGGTGCAAGGATCTGGATTCTTGAACTGTTCTCCGCTGCTTTCCCAGACCATAAACAGAGAGCTGGATAAGGAGTGGAGCAGTCAGAACACAAGCCAGAACCCATACGAGATTCTGGCATTGTGGGTGGAATATTAGCTTCCTACACTACTGCGCTGTCCCTGAACCATTATGTTTAATATCAACTAAAGATGATATGCATAGAAAAAGTATTAATCCTTTGAATAACAAAATTGAAAAATTGTTTTTAAGTTACATAAGCCAGAATTTTGAATCAGAGATGACAGCATTCCCAGCTTCTAATTCTTTTATTCTCAGCTTCATGGAGAATATGGGCTACTTATGGTCCTTGCAGATGTGTGGACCCTGGCTATGTCTGTGCAGTGATCTGAGAGAGGAACCAATGGCAAGTTACAAGCTGAAGTAGTTCAAACTGTAACGAGCAGAAATAGTGAAAGTCCCCTGTGGTTTTCCAGTTTCTCTTAACCTTCCAGGTAATCAAGTTCACGCAGCTCTATGAAGAAGCTTCCAGAAATTGGATAATCCTTTAGTACATAGTTTCTACCCCAAGATTAGACTCTACCCCAAATTCTCACATTCATTAACTGTATGCTAAGAGAAAAATAAACCTCATTTTAAAATAAAGATGTATTTATTTTTTATTTGAAAATCAGACTTACAGAAAGAAGGCGATACAGAGAGAGAAGATCTTCCATCCGCTGGTTTACTGCTCAAGTGGCTGCAATGGCTAGAGCTGAGCCTAAGTCAGGAACCAGGAGCTTTTCAGGGTCTCCCACGCAGGTGCAGGGTCCCAAAGCTTTGAGCCATCCTGGACTGCTTTCCCAGGAACTGGATGGGAAACGGAGCATCCAGGACAGGAACTGGTGCCCATGTGGGATTCCAGGCATTCGAGGCAAGGACTTTGCCACTGAGTTATGATGCAGGGCCCCAACTTCTTATGTTAATCCACTAAAATTTCCAGGTGAATTTGTTGTCATGCTGGCACAGCCTAGCTTACCCTAAACAAAACATTAAAACTGTAGAATGTGTTCAAGTTTAGACTTTATGTTTAGGTCTATTAGCAGTAACTGTTTCCAAGAGAGCCCCCCCTTTTTAACTTTTGGTTTATTTTCTTATTTTGTGCTGCCGAAACAAAGTTACAAAAGTCATGTCTTACTTGGGACAGGATGATGAAATTATATAGATAAAGGGCATAATGAATGAAGCACTAAATGCTGTCAGCCTCAGGATACAGCAGATTTAGAGCATGTACCAAGCACAATGATATGAATAGACACAGAATCTCTTTGGGACCAAGGGACTCAGGTTTTCATCGTGGGATGAGACCATGATTAGAACCAGTGGGCTGTTGCAGAGTTTTGAGATGATAAGGAGAATGTAGCATTCAGAATCAAAGATTGGTACCAGCATTTCAGCATAGAAATGCCTGAATACAGTTGTCTTAGTTGGCACCAGGGACATGGGTCATGAACCTGGCAAGGAAGTGGAGTCAGTGTGAGGTCATTACTTGTCACTGGAACAACTCTACTTGAAGTACTGATTTTGCTTTAGAACTACTGGTAGAGAGGCAGGAGTTCCTTGTGGCTCTGGGAGAGCCTAGATGGCACAGCGGCAGACTGAGTTCATTGGAAGACCAGGAGCTCTGCAAGAGCAGATAAGAGGGGTCATTGCAGTCTGAAACCTAGTATTCCTGATAGACCTATATGGGGGGGGGGTTAATTTCATTTTATATGGAATATAAGTTGTCTCAGTTCCATATTATATTCCATTGCAGATATTTCTGATTCTTGCCTCTAAAATGTGTACTACTATGCACAAGATGGCTATCATGACGTATCATCATTGTTATTCACTATGACTGCATTTGCAATTTTGAGTGCACTTTTGTGTTCTACCTCCAGTTGCCAGCACATGGGACTGATGCCAGCAGTAGATGTGGCTTTTCTAGCCTTCATTCCTTCTTTAAGGAGGTTGTGTGTCTATGGGAGGTGGGGCTGGATGCTAGCGTGCTAAGATCTTTCTGTCTCTTCAGTTCTCTCAAGTGATTTGGCGCAGTGTATCTGATTTTCATGGAAGTCCCAATTATGCAAACTAAAGTAGGCTTTCACAGAGTCCTCTGATGTCCCTCTTTCCCATGTGGGTCTTAAGCTCTGAGCCTAAACTCCTTTGGGCTTTTTATTCACTCCTTATTTCTTCCACACCACAACACTTTCACAAGATTTCCCATCAGTAGTCACACCCTGGAAGACTGCCAGCCTTCCTACAGCTCTGCCAAAGATACCCATCCATGCTCGGGCAAGCCTCTCCAAGAAACGTCTGCTACAGGGTCTCTCAGGACTAACAGCTGCATGAAACCCTGGCAGGGATGGAATGTGGGAGGCTGGCCACCCAGCCCTGGCATTCCAGAAGGGTAGCTTGAAGGAGCAGCTTCTGCTCTGTCAGTTTTGCTGCACCAGAGAAGAAAAAATGGAAGCCCTCTTTCTGCTAGACTATAGTAAGAGGTAGTACAGGTTTCCCAGATATCAGCTTAGTTGACAAAAACTGCCATAGTTTTCTTTTTTTATATATTTGTGTACCTTTTTCAGAGCCTTGTCCCTCCTGCTATAACTGCTGAACTTGTTGTTCTGACTCAAAGTGGAAACAAAACTGTCTTGGGTGATATAAAACATGTTTTTCCAAATAACATGCTGGCAGGACATCACCACGTGTATATCATGCCCTTTTCAAAGCTAACATATGCTAGTCTGAATCAGTGAGCTTTCACCCTGTCATCTGCCTTTTCTTTCAAGGTGACCCAGTTTTACTAACTTCCTTCCAAGCTGATTAGTAACTTCCTCCCAAGCCTGAAAGTCTTATGTTCTTCATGTATTCCTGTTGTTATCTCTTGTAACTATTTAGGTATTAAATTTTTACATTTGTTTTTCCTAATTTGTCTTAACCATTGGTCTTTTCTCTCAGCTACATGGAGAATTTGGTCTACTATGGCTGTAATAACCCCAGTCTATTTCTTCATTTAAACAAAATAATTGTTTTCTTTCTTGCATATGTAAATTGAAAGGAGTCAGGGATTTAGTAATGTGCTGCCTTAGTGACACAGAGACCTGGAGGTGGTTGGCAGTGCCACAGTTGGAGTCAGTGGGAACGTAGAGGACTTGGGCCAGACAGGCTTCCTGGTCTATAGCAAGAGGAGACTTTGCTGGGCAGTGCACACCAAGATGAACCAAGCTTCAAAGACAAGAGTACCTGTGACCAAGCTGAGTACACAGATCCTCCCTTTGCTGGCTGAGAGCTGAGATCTAATGGCAGCTTTGGTTCCTAGTTTGTAAGACGACAAAGTTTGGAGGCTCAGTTTCTATGAGGAGATTTAAGTTCATCCCTTATCTGTTTCTAGATACACATAGCTACTCCATAGCTAAGTACTCTTATTCAGTATATAGGCAAAAAAGTGCACATACACTTTCTGATTGAATGGAGATGCAGGATACATTTTTTTATATCAGCCTCAGGGATTTATACTCTGTTAAAGTTTGTTATGTAGTTTATATAACTCAGTTGTAAAATGTCCATTTTCAGCTGTTTAGTCTTTTAAGAAATACATAAAATACATTGTAATCAAGTCTTGCAGCTTCTCCTTTCTTAACATCATTCAGGTTTGCTCTTCTCCGACTTTACAAGCTGCTTTTTTTTTCCTTTTTTTAATTTATTTTCTTTTTTTACATTTTATTATTCTTATTATCAATTGATGTTACAGTTGCATATTCCCTTATCCCCTCCCTAGATCCCTCCCGCCCCAGTTCCTCTATAGCATTACTAACATATAGTTCTTCATACACAGTCATATGCCCATCATTGCAGGCATGGACAATGGCAGAGAGTCGAGCATCCTATTGTCAAGATATAGTAAATAGTTTCATTGTAAGTCCATCTTTGTCTGGAAGTAGAAATGCATACTACAGTGCATCTTCACAGCTGGATGTTAGTCTCCATTTCACAGCTACTGTACATCCTCTTAAATGAAAAGTCACAATACAAAATCAACAATAGAAAGAAAAATAGAAATTTACAATGCCATGAAGTTAAATGACATGTTACTAGATATGACAGTCTCCATTACACAGCTACTATACATCCCCTTAAATGAAGAGTCACAAAACAAAATCAACATCAGGGAGAAAAAAGAAATTAACAACACCAAGAAATAAAATAACATGCTATTAAGTGACTAACATGTAGCTGCAGAAATGAAAATCAAGTACCTTCTTGAAGAAAATGATGCCACTGCATAATCTACGAGTCATTGAATGATTTAATCAGAGGAAGTGTTTTGAAGAGATAAAACCAACAGAAAACAACAAAACCCATGTGATATAGTTTCCGCTGATCTTTGTTGATGAAGTGTGTCTCCTCCAGACAATAAACAGATGGGTTTTGTTTTTTAATCCAGTCTACCTATTTGTGACGTTTGAGCTTAAGCCACTTACATTCAGAGTTTAATATACATGGATGTTACTTTGGTCGTCTTTTTAGGAATGGGTTGTTCATTGGTTTAGTCTTCTGTTATTTTACTGGGATGTTCTTCCCGTTTGCCTTTTGTTTTGGTAGGTGCTGTTCCTCTTCTCTGTCAAGAGACCATCTTGAAGTATCATTTGTAGGGCAGGTTTGAAAGAGGCAAATTCTTTTAGCTTTTCTTTACTGTGGAAGAATTTTATTTCATTTTCAAAGACGAAAGAAAGCTTTGCTGGATATGTTATCCTAGGCTGACAATTTTTTTCTTTTAGAATCTGGAATATGTCCCTCCATTCTCTTCTTGCCTGTAGAGTTTCCTGTGAGAGGTCTCCTGTGAGTTTAATAGGCATTCATTTATATGTCAATTGATTTTTTTCACATGCACATTTAAGGATCTTTTCCTTATGTTCAATTGAAGAAAGTTTGATAATCATGTGTCTTGGTGAAGATTGCTTTTGATCAAGCCTGTTGGAGTTCTGTGCCCCTCCTGGATCTTGTTCCCCAATTCTTTCTCCAGATTAAGGAAATTTTCCTTTATTATTTCATTGAATACATTTGCAAACTCACCTTCTCTTTCTGCACCTTCTGGGACTCCCATAACTCTTATATTTGGCCTCTTAATAGTGTCTTTCAATTCTTGAATACTTTTTTTGCTTGATCCAGCTCTGCTTCCAGGTTTTTGTTTGCTTTCCCCTGATGACAGGAAATATCTTCTAATTTTGAGATTCTTTCTTCTGCTTGCTTCATTCTATTTTGGAGACTCTCCACTGTACTTTTAATTTACTCTACTGTGTTCTTAATTTCTGATATATCAGCCTTGATTTGCTTTACTGCTTCCTTAAATTCTTTGAACTCTTGTATGTGCTCCTCATTGTTGATCAGAAGCTTTAAAATGAGTCTTATGGATTCTGTGTCCCCCATTTTCTCTATGTCTTCCTCAGGTAACTCTGATGTTGGCATAAGGTTTTGCTCCTTTGCAGGGGAGTTTTTGGTAATATTCATTTGCCTTTGTCACTTCTTTTGATCTTGATCATTGTACTTCTGGTTAGCAGAGTCTTCTCCTTGGGACAGGTTTCTAAGCTGTGTCACCCTCAGGTCTACAATGCAATTTTACTTACTGCAGTTGGTACACAACTTTTTGCTTGCAGCCACTTGTGTCACAACCTCCAGTGAGTTCCACGTCTGGGTTCTTATGTCAGATTTCCACTGTGTTCTGCACAGCCCCAGCTCCTGCCTCACCACTCTCCACCTCCTGTGATACCGTGCTGAGGCTGTACCATTGTCTCTGCAACCTTTATCCCACTTCTGGTTGGAGCAGGTACCAGGATTAGAGAGACACCAGGTGTCCTATCTATATATGTTGTTGGTGGCGCTGATCTTGTCAGAACCTGTGGGGTGTTAGTTCTGGGGGCAACACAGACCTATTTTGACCCATATGATGCCACAGTCGGTATTATTTTCCTGTGGTACCAGGAAATCCATGAAACTTAGTGAGTTCCTACAAGCTCAGCACATGCGCAGCTCACTGTTGTCCCCTGCAGTCCTAAAGCTTTTGCCACAGTGTGCAAAATGGCACCTGATATACCACCACTAGAGTTCTTGATCTGCTGGCCATCAGGTCTGAGGGCTACCCAGACCTGTCTTGGGTGGAACCTGTAGAATGCCACGTTGCTGCAGTTCACTGAGTCAGAAATGAGTTCACTTGCAGCTCAGTTTCTGCTCAGTCCTTTCCCTTGCCTTTGCTTCTTTATGCAAAATGGTTCCCAATTCGGTTCTAGGGGACTGACTGGGCTGTGAAATCCACCCTGTTCTCACACTGTCAGTCTGGGGTCTGCTGCTCTGTCGCTGCTCCTGGTCAAATCAAATGGAGCAGTGGGACGGACAGTTCTTCGCCTGGGTTCACCTCCCAAGCTCGCAGTGAAAGTCCCTTCCCACCTGGTTGCTAGTGGAGTTGAGATGGCCGTTAGCTGAATTCTGCTCGGGTATCAGTCACTGCATCACCACACTGTTGTTTTGCTGCTTTCCTGTGTCTGTCAGTCTCCAGGTACCCCCATGCTATTGTTC
Organism: Ochotona princeps; assembly: GCF_030435755.1. Taxonomy (NCBI): domain Eukaryota; kingdom Metazoa; phylum Chordata; class Mammalia; order Lagomorpha; family Ochotonidae; genus Ochotona; species Ochotona princeps. The sequence continues at coordinate 14,953,438 of NC_080838.1, forward strand.
TGTCCTTTCCTATTTCCTGGAATGTGGCCTCTCTGCCTTCATCCTGATTAAATGTTTCTCCGTCCATTTAAACATGTCCTTACCCTATTCCACCATCTTGATTCGAATCTGCTATTTTTTTCCATATTGTTTCCTTCATGTATCTGAGGTAAAGGGGGATATCGAAGGAGAAGCCCCACCCAGTCTCCCACCCACCCCAGGTACCAAATGTGGGACATGCTCTGAGATACTCACTCATGTGGTCTTGATAGTTCACCAGCCATGAATCACTGCCAATCTCGCCAATGCAAGCACGATGAGGTCATTGAAGAATCCACTGATTGACATAGTCCACCGTAGAGTCTCCATTTGCCCAGTATTTCGCTGCCAATACATAGCTGAGGTGGTTGATTGACTTGTTCTGTCCTCTGTCCTTTCCTGGCTCGGGCTCTGAGTCCAGCATTTCGATTGGGGAAATCCCCAAAGAAGCTTTGTCTGAGGTCTTCCCAGACCAAATTCTTGTATGCACTAGCAAGCCCATTGCCGGGAACAGTCCATTGCCCCTATCAGCTGGTGGTTGCAATTGCTGGGTTAGTTCTGTCTTCGGCCCCGACTTCCACTGGAACCAATGGGTGTTGTACTCCAGCCTGGTTCTGCTCATCACACACTTGGCCCCTGCACAAACCAGTGGGAGCTGCAGCCTAGTCAGAGAGACCCACAGTAACCCCCACCAGGTGCGTCCCCTACCCTGGGTTGCCAGTATGTGTAGCAGACTAGTCCAGTCTGTCCCACATCCCATTTGGCTCTAGTACATGTCAATGGTTATTCAAGCTTAGTTCCATCTAACCAGCTCAACTATCCAGCCCTCATGAATGTTGTTGAGTGCCTCTCTGTCTAGTGACCCTAGCCCCAATCCTAGTTTTGGTGCCCTCCCGCAGGAGTGGTAACCCAAGAGGGAGGAGCCCACTATTTCCCTCCCAGGTCTTTCTCACTCCCAGATTATGCACTCTCCAGGTGGTTCTGTTGTTTGACTTGACAGAATTAGCCTCCAGTGCCAGCTTCTGCCAGCTAATGCTGTGGCTAAGCCCAAACAACCCTCACCCACTCTAATTTTGTTTGCACCAGTAGGAATAATCAGCCCAGCCTGGCTTTTCCTTGATCTAGTCCACATGAGGCACACAAGTGTGGTAGCCCTGCCTAGTCTGGTCTACCCCCATTCCAGTTCCTACTCTCCAGTGGGAGTAGCTGTTCAGCAAGGGAACCACCCCTTACTTCCCCTGCTGGCTCTGTCCCCTCCCTTCCTGGTTCTCACGTGTGCTGATTGGGTGCTGCGGTCACATGTGGTACAGGCAACCTCACCTTAGCATTCCGTGTTGTGCACTGGTTTTTGTTGCAACCGAACATGGCTCGACCCACACTCTGTTCTGGTGTTCGGATTTGCCAGTGGATGACGTGAACTGATTCCGCCTGGACTGCCCCTGACCCATGCCAGATGTATGCCAGTGGGAAACTTTCCATGGCCTGTTCTTGGCTGTTTCCTATCATGCTTCTTGCACTTACCTGCAGGGTCTGTGTCCTGCCAGAGGAGTTGCCCAGGTTCCTCCATCAGAACCTCTCCCTGTGCCAGATTTTGCATTTACCAGGGGATCCATGAGCCAGCCCTACTCAGTTCACCTCCTGTCCTAGCAGGAACAGTGGCCTTCAACCCATTCTTCAACCCATTCTGGCTCTTGCTGTTGGATGTTTCAGCCCAGTCACAGCTCGTCCATATCCACATACAGCTCACATATGGCTCAGTAGGGGTATAGACCTAACAGTCTGTCCCACGTCTACCCTGGTCCTCCAGAACACCAGAAGGTGTTGGGGTCTGGCCCGGCTTGGTGAGTTCAGTCCCAGTCCACACTTGTGCCAAGGGAGACTACAACCGTTTTCTGACCAGAATGCAGCCGCCATTCTAGCCCACGTGCCTCTTGGTGGGAACTTCCACCCAGTTAGGGTGTCCCCTTTGCCCCCCAACCGGGCCTGTTCCCAGCCATAGATCACACGCATGCCAGTGGTTGCTCTGACTCAGCTTGGCTCAGCCCTTCACCTGTCCCGTCCTTTGCCTTAGACACTGTGGCTTAGTGTCCCTGACTCACGCAGACCAGTTGGTGCAAGAGCCTAGCTCAGCATGACCTGTGTTCCATCCTGGTTTCTAGTTTAGCTTGTGGGCTAAGGTTTGCTCAGTCCTGCCCAGTACATCCTGTTCCATTACCAATTCACATGTTAGCCAGCTGTTGGAGCTACTTTGCCCAGCTTGTCTGACCCCAGGTCTGGACCCCATGTTCACCAGCGGGAGTTATGACCCACCAGGGGAGTTTCCCAAGTCCCGCCACTTGATCCACTCCCAGACCCAGGTCTCATACATGCCATGGGTTTTTTTTTTTAAAGATTTATTTATTTGCATTACAAAGTCGGATATACAGAGAGGAGGAGAGACAGAAAGGAAGATCTTCTGTCTGATGATTCACTCCCCAAGTGAGCCTCAACGGCTGGTGCTGTGCTGATCTGACGCTGGGAACCTGGAACCTCTTCTGGGTCTCCCACTCAGGTGCAGGGTCCCAAGGCTTTGGGCCATCCTCGACTGCTTTCCCAGGCCACAAGCAGGGAGCTGGATGGGAAGTGGAGCTGCCGGGATTAGAACCGGCGCCCATATAAGATCCTGGCGCGTGCAAGGCGAGGACTTTAGCCGCTAGGCCACGCCGCCGGGCCCTGCCATGGGGTTTTATACCAGTGCCCGATGCAGTCTGGCCTTCCATTTGGTCTTGTATGTGCTGGTCTACGTTGTAGCCCGGCCCACCCCACACCCTATTCAGGATGCACATTTGGGTGCTACTGCCTTGACCAGTCCAGACTGTTGCGGGTTCCTTTACCTGTGATTGATGGCAAGATCCTTGATCACACCTAGCTTAGTCCATCACCACCCCAACACTTGAGCTAACCAGTGGGGCTAGAATTTCCACAGGGTGTAGCCCACACATCCCCCACAGAATCTACCCCCGATATGGTTCTCTAGTGGTAGTTAATGTCATGGCCCTGCCAAATGTGACCCATCTGCTGATCCATCATCATGTCGTGTAACAGGATATCCTGCTGGACAAGCTGCGGGACTTAGCTTTTGCATGGACTGGTGTTTGGTGCTCAGCATTGTTAAGTGATTACAAGTTCTTCAAAGGAAGAGTTACTGTCATTCGGAATCTTCAGGATTGATTCACATCCCAGAAGCACAGTGAGTTCAACCTGGAGCTACCTAAGCAGTGATTCAAAGAACCAAAACCCCAGAGCTCCCCGTCTGGGCATCTAGCAGGCGGAGCCTGACACCAAATGGCACACTGGCTGCCTGTGAGCAGTGGCTCAAGCTCAATGCGAGCAGCAGGTGGGCCCTGGCCCCAGGCTTGCCCTGCCCAGTCACCCCAAAGGCAGCAGCCCCCGGAGCCCAGGCATGCCTGGGGACAGCTCACCACATGCACGTGGTAGCTGGCATCTGGGATCCGAGCATGAGACGCACAAGCTGCTATCTTTTTTTTTTTAAGGATTTATTTTATTTTTATTGCAAAGTCAGATATACACAAAAGAGAAGAGACTGAGAGGAAGATCTTCCTTCCGTTAGTTCATCCCCCAAGCAGCCACAACAGTTGGAGCTGCGCTGATCTGAAGCCAGGAACAAGGAGCCTTTTCCAGGTCTTCCACATGGGTGCAGGGTCCCAAGGCTTTTGCCCATCCTCAGCTGATTTTCCAGGCCACAAGCAGAGAGCTCGATGCAAAGTGGGGCCTCTGGAGTTAGAACCCATGTCCATATGGGATCCTAAGTGCATGCAAGATGAGGACTTAAGCCACTAGACTACTGTGATGGGCCCACAAGCTGCTATTTTACCAATACATTTACATTTTCCTTCTGGGCTGCTGAACTAGTATTCTCAAAGTGAAATCCTTACCATAGCTTGTTTCTTTTTAAAAATTTTTTATTTTGTGATAAAATTCTGTAGGCTCTGGGACTTCTCTTACCCACACTCAGTCTTCTTCCCCCCTACTGATTTCCTCTATATTATTACAATAGTATAGTCCTTCACAATCAGTCATAAGTCTATCAATCTGCTATTTAAGTGTATCCTGATATTGCAGGTATGGACAATGGCAGACAGCCCAAGATCCTATTGTCAAGATATATTGAACAGTTTAATTCGGAGTGCATCTTTGATTTGGAAGTAGAGATGCATACTGCATTGTATCTTCACACCTGAATATGAGTCTCTCTTATGCAGTCACTATACATTCCCTTAAATGAAAAGCCATAAAACAAAATTGATAACAGGAATAAAGTTAAATAATTTCCAGTGCTCTGAAGTTAAGTAACATGTTGCTAAATGCTCAATGTATCAATGAAGAAATGAAAAAGAAACCAAAAAAATTTTCTTTGAGAAAATAATGCTACTGTATATCGTATGAGTCAGTGAATTTAATTCAGAGAAAAGAAACTATTTTGAAAAAATAAAAAACCAAACATATCAAAAGCCATGAGATATAGCAAAAACAATATTGGAAAGGCTATTCATTCTGCATGAAGCTTTCTTGTATCAGAGAGAACATTTGATATTTGTCCTTTTGGCATTATTTCACTGAGCATAATGATTTCTAGTTGGCACCATTTGGTTTGAAATGGTAGAATTTCATTTTTAATGGCTCAGTAGTATTCCATCGTGTAGATGTACCAGCACTTCTTTATCTACTCAATCTGTTGATGAGTATTTGGGTTGTTTCCGTGTCTTAGCTATTGTAGACTGTGCTGCTGTATATATAGGATTGCCGATTCCTTTTTCATATGTGCATTTTATTTCTTTTGTATATATTCCCAGAAGTGCCATAGCTAGGTTATATGGCAAGTCTATTTTCAGTTCTCTTATTACTCTCCATACTGACTTCTATATTGGTCATACTAGCCTGTGCTCCAACCAACAGTGAAGGAGGGTGCTGTTCTTTTCACAGCTACATCAGCAGGTGTTGTTGGTCGTTTTCTGAATGTAGGCCAATTTCACTGGAGTTAGGTGGAACCTCAATTCTGTTTTTCAGATTGTATTTCCCTGGCAGCCAGGTAGCCTGAATACTTTTTCATATGTCTATTTGCCATTTGAATTTATTCTTTTGGAAAATGTCTGTTCATTTACTTTGCCCATTTCTTCACAGGGTTGTTTGTTCTACTCTCACTGAGTTTCTGAAGCTCCTTGTAGATCCTGGATATTAATCCTCCATTGGTTGTGTAGTGCAGGATGCAAAGATTTTCTCCCATGCTGTTGCTTCTTCACTTTGTTGATCATTTCCTTGCTGTACTAAAGATATTTAGTTTGAAGCTGTTTTGATATTTTCGAACTATTAAGTACTGAATTCTTGAAAAGCGAAATGTATTTACCCGATTAAACACTGCACAATGTATACTTGTAACAAAACATCACGTAGTAACCCACCAGTGTGCACGATTTTATATACCTGACAATTTTTAATTCAAAAATACATTATTCAGTAACTGAGTACTATGTAGTACAGGGGTATATCTGCTGGTGACTCTAGTAACCACGATGGAATGTATGCCTCATTTATCCTACCTGAAGAATTTAAACGAAGCACACCTTTTATCACTTCAGGTCAAGGTGAACTAAACAGAAGTGAAAATGAAGCTATGGTATTTTCCAAGGGAGCTTTGCCTTGGACTTAGATAAAGTAGTCTCTAATAACTATTGCATTCTGTAAGGAACAATTTTCACATATATTTGGCATCCTCTTGGTCATGTGTCATTCTGAACAACTGCTCAACTGTGTTGGTTTAGCATGGAATGATTTTGCCACCCCAATTAAAATAGAACAGGAATGCTGTGGCAGCTCCACTGTGAAAGTGCTGCCTTTGTTTTGCAGCAAAACAGAGAACCAACATTCTTTTGTGTACATAATAAATGTTAATAGATTTTCAAAATAGGAAGGATTTCTAGCATTGAAGTGAAAGTGATTTTAGCAAGCAGCAGATTAATTCTCGGTCCTTGCATTAAAATTCTTCCTGGAACAGTTTTACTTGGGTTCCAATTTGCTATCTTGTCTCTCCTGCAACCCTTTTAGTATTATATCAACTCAGAAAGTGATTCACAAAAGGAAAATGTTCCTACTCATTCCTTCTAGATTTTGGTAAACTTTCTTTAAGCATGCATTCCTATTTTGAAGCCTAGACTGCACTAAAATCTTGAAAAGCCATATGTATAACTGAAATATACACATGAATGCAGTTGTAAACTCCCTCAAGAGCACATGAGCTTAGTAAGTGTCCCAGAAATCCTGGGAACACAAATTGGATGCTGTTGCCTATGAAGTAATGTGTGTTTCTTGGACAGCCATAAAACAACAGATGTGCACTGCATGAAACCATACATGCCCACGTGGCTGGCGTGCCCTCCTCTTACACGTGTGTATCTGTGATTCTCCCTCACTTCTTGATTAGAACACGGCTAGCTTGTACTGCCAATCCTAGGGTATATTAAAAATTTAATGTGTGTCTAATGCACTACTCAACAACTCAGAGCAATAATGCTTTCACCCCCACAACACTCTTGGCAAATTAAGTGTCATGAGTGTAATTTTACACTTAAAGAGACAAGGATTTCAGAACTTAGATATTACCCGAAGGGGCATGCCACTGGATAAATGCCATGTAACTTATTTGTGTGTTTTCTTCTACACTAGGCCATGGGCTTTTACTGAGGCAAGAATCCCATTGTTTTAATATGTGGCTTTGAGGTGGCTGGTCCTCTAGTATGTTGAAGGGTCTCAATAACTATTTGTAGGACATAAACACTTCAGTGTACATCCAGTGAGAGAAGAAAATGCAGTTCCTTGGCAGGAGAATAAAAATTCATTTATATGTGCATTTTGTCATGATGGAAGTGAGAGATCAAGAAGCAGGAAAAAACACTTGAAAAAAATTTCGATTGCAGTTAAGTGTCCTTATCTTAGAGAAGTCAAACTCTCTCACCTCGAAGGGATTAAAGTAAAGAATAAGGTATAGTTGCCCTTTTGAGGCACTGGTCTGCGAAGATTGCTAGCATTCTGGTTTGCCCATTTTGAGTTCACAGCTCTTAATTATGTACCACACAGCATGAATCATCCTGTCTGTAACTACAGAGAATACCAATTTGTCTTCCAGATTATGCAGCAAATCAAAGCATCCCTGAACCCCCAGTAAAAAGAGAGGAAGATCCACAGAATCTTCTTTGCCTGCCTCACAAGATAGAATTTCCTCTGAGAGCGTTCTAATTTGACCTGTGGCCAACAGTTGGCACACCAGCCTCTAAAACTTGATTGTGTTCATTACAGGCAATGGTCTCAACACTGTGCCACTCTATTGGTCATTTACCACCCCCATTCTCACTCCCACCCACTGGGATCCTCCTTCATCTCATTTGGAACAAAAGGGCAATTCTTACTGATTGTGGAAATTCATCACCCTGTTTGGAAAGACTCAAATGCATCTGACTTTTAAAAATGGCATTCCCCCCTCTTCTTAATACACTTAATTGACATGGAAATCAAAACATAAAGTAACACTATTACCTGGAATTTGATTGTTCTGAAATCTCCAGAGAGGCAAAGCCAGGGAAAGCTGTATATCAGGAAGTGAGCAATTAGAACAGCCCCAGCCTCCTAACCAATGTCTATTATTTCTTGTTCCAAGAAATCAGCCCTTTCCTGAGTGAAACTAGAGTGCTTGAGGGGCTATAAAAAATGGACAAATTCTTCTTCTTCTATTGTGCTTATTTTTTGCACAAAGGCAACCTTTGAATGGGTTAAAAGGAAGCACAGATAGTTCAGTCATTGGGAATTCACGCAGCTTCCTAAGACTTGTCCCTTTCATTCCCTCTGTTTGAGTTCTTGGCGCTTGTAGCATCTTCTTACTCTAGCTTTTAACCTCTGACTCCCAACAGTTGGTTTGACCTCTTCAGGCCCCAGGTTAGACTGCTGTCTAAATTCTGAATCACTCTCCACCTATCACTCTTGAATTATCATTGGGCTCCTCATGGGTCCTTAATTTGCAGTACTGACCCCACCTGCTCCCACATACCCATGTCCCCATTCCCATCATTGGAGGCTACAGTTGCTGGGTGAGGGGTTTTATCTCCAAGAGTGAGCAAGGGACAGGAGTGTGGGATCTAACTGTGGAGAACTCAGCAGAATCAAGAAAGCAAAACTAATGAAAAGCATGGGTTTCAGTATTGGGCTGTGCACTCACTGAATGGACTCTGGCTAAGAGTAAGAAGACTTGGGTTGTCCCTGTTTGTGTCCCTTCAGTTAAATCACAGAACTGCTCTCTTAACTTGTGTTCTCTTCTGTAATGGAGAAGGCTGGGCGGGCTCTCAAGCCCTGTTTGATTCTGACATGCTGTAATTCTAAAGACACTGAAGAGAGGATACCTTTCTGTGGGCTCACAGGCATAATTTTATTACAGCGCAGAACAATAATTAATATTCACAACGATGGCTTGGATCATCAAGAAAATTACATTATGCTCAATGTGCTTTTAAGGAAGGTCTCATAACATTTAATATGTTTTAGAATAATTATCTGCCAAATATTGAATGAAATACACACAGACATCCAGTATTTCGCACTTAAGAGTTAAATCACCTTATTTTTTCTGAAAACATGTCATGTTGAATGATTCATGTTTCAGGTATTCTGCAGAGGTAATCCTTAGTGTGTCTATAAAGCATTTGATGAAAACGATGCTTCATACTAAGGTCTTTATCAATACCAGGACAACTTCCCAAATTAATCAATTTAGATGGATTAGATGAGGTAATTTAAGTCTGGTTCCCCAAGAGTATGTGTGCGGAACTTCACAAAGTTGGTAGGAAAAAGGAATTAAAGCATAATGCACATTTTGAACTTTTTGAATAGTTCTAACTTTTTTAAAAACTGAATTTATCAGCATATTTTCCCTTTATATGATAAAACTACTTTCATTAGATTTTTTTTCTTATGGTTCATTTCATTATCTGTTTGAAGGGAAGCCAACTTTTCTTTAGTGGCCTTCTTAAGTTCTCTCTTTCTGTATTTATCTTCTTAGCAGTACTTTGGCTGTTATTCTATTGCTGAAAGAAAACCCTAATACACAAATTCCTAATTATATTTTTAGCAAACCCATGACTTGCCAGTGTTTGCCTCTGCTGGAGTGTTGCTTTGGAGTGAGTGGTACTCAGCAACTTGAACAACCTACCCTGGAAACATTTCAAGCAGATAGTGCTGCTGCCTTTGGAGAAGTTTGAGGGGTTGTTTCCCCTTCAAAGCTGTTCCTTTTGGCTTTTTTCCAAGCTTAACACAGCTCATTTCCCCCCTCAGCTGTGACCTATGGTAATTCTATTTTTAGCAGTTTTCTCCAAGAACATTTTTTTTTGCTTTTTTCTCACTGTTTGTATGTAACGAATTCATGAAGCTAGAGTGTTGCTACATGACTGTTATAGGGTTAATTCTTTTTATGCATATACAGAATGCTTTAATTTTAAGGATAGACAGGATGTGACAACGCAGATACTAATGGCTGTACCTGTTCTAAACAGGCATTCACATTTATTTTCCACATTAAAAAATGGCAACTCAATAGAAAATTAAGGAGCCATTTTTTAATGTAAATTTTTAGAGATGACATTGTCCTTCCAGGCAATGTAAGAGCAGCACTTCTGGGCTATCAAGTGTTTAAGCCTTGCTTGTCACACTGTCATTTTAGCCAGGTCATGTAATCTTCATGGTCTTGGTTACTGGCAAAGCTCTGTGGGTTCTTTCCTTAACTTAGTATAGAAATAAAAAGAGAGGAAACAAATGCAGTCATAACAGAATCTTTACTCAAAGCAATGCAATAGGAAAACACTGACCCATGAAATAAGGAAGTGGAGTGTCGGACTGCACATTGGCTTTAGGGGAAATGACTTGAATTTTGTAAGATTTTTTTTATGTTTTCTATTTCTTCTCTTAATCATCAAGATAAGGAAGGGTATAAGAGGACCCAGATATCTTGGTTGATAGAGAAGTGCCTTGAATTGAGAGTATTCAAGTGACTATGTTAGCCTACTCTGGGAGCATGGCCTGCAACTTCCCATTGCCTAAACTCTCTTCGCCTTGGTTGTTTTGGCAACTCCAAGGTCTTGATTTGCACAGCCAGCCCTTGTAGTGCATGCAGAAGGTGAACTGTGAGATGAAGTTCAAGTGAAAAAAAAGCACCTGGGTAACATTCTCATCTCTTCTCCTCCAAAGCAATTGATATGGCCTCAGGCTTGAAGTTTCTTGAGATGTAAAATGAAGTAAAAAAATCCTGTTGGGCTACTTTGCTTACTGATTTTCTAGTCATTTTCAAAAGACATTTTTCAAATGTTGCCAGCAGAGTTCCAGTTCACAAGGATTTGATGTGCAACTTTTGGCCACAACATCCTTTAAGACACAGGGACTCAGAAGTTGAAGTGCCCTTCCATGTATCTGAGAAATCTCAGAGTTCCGTGAAAGAATTAGAGCATACTGACTGTATATTATTCAAAAAGCACCTGGGTAACATTCTCAGAGATCTCCAAGATTGTAGAAATGCTGTTTGCACACAAAATACAGATTTTAGGGTAAGATCTCAGAATTTGTTAGGCAAAGCTGTCCTGCTTTTAAAGAGTTTATTTACAGTCGTGGCTGTCCGGAGAAAGCTTGAAAAGCACTGGCGTCAGGAAAAGGGAAAAATGCAGTTGGATGATACAATTGGAGATGCATGTCAAAAATGTGACTTTGAGGCTGAAATAAATTAGCAAAATGGTTAGTCGTGTGACCTTATTTTTTTAAAAGGTTTTAAGTACTCAAATGCATTTTCAAATTTCTTATGCCCAAATAAGTTAATCTTTTATGTTCATTGTTCCATGGACCTTTGAAAGTGTTTTTGAAGCTTTAGATAGGATCTTAAAAAAATAACAATGTATGGCAGCTTTATTTTGAAATATTCTTTGAGGATTCCCCTATGTTTAGTTAGCAACACTACTAAACAACTAAGTGCTTTCACTTTTGCAATCCAATGTAATCCTTTGAACATCTCCAGAGTGTGGCATTAAACTTTTTCTAAATGTCATCATCAGGGCAGAGAACTGGCATGCTGACATCATCCAAACCTGTGCTAGCTAACAACCCTAGGTCTAGTTTCAAACCTATGGTCTGATCAGAAGTACTACGCTGACTATATTGTACTCTCTCAAATAATTTTTAGATAAACTAAAATAAGTTGATTTTGAAAGATGAGTGTCTTGGGCCTGGCACCTTAACCTAGCAGCTGAAGTCCTTGCCCCGAACGTGGCGGGATCCCATATGGGCACCAGGTCTAATTCCGGCAACTCCACTTCCTATCCAACTCCCTGCTTGTGGCCTGGGAAAGCAGTTGAAGATGGCCCAAAGCCTTGGGACCCTGCACCCGCGTGGGAGACCTCGAGGAGGTTTCTGGCTCTTGGATTTGGATTGGTGCAGCACTGGCCATTGTGGTCACTTGGGGAGTGAATTATCAGACGGAAGATCTTCTCTCTCTCTCCTCCTCTATGTATATGTGACTTTCCGATATAAATAAATAAATCTTAAAAAAAAGAAAGATGAGCGTCTCAAATTCATTATTCCTTAAATTTGCATTCACAATTGTTTCAACTTTTTTGTATCTGTATTAGATCTAATATCTCTTGTTCTTTGCACAGATGAGATAAAATAGCCTGTGAAAATTGAACATGATGTCAGGTAAAGACAGCTTTCTGAGAAACAACAGATGGATAAGTAATTGTTCCCGTATGAGCTTGCTTTTTATGTCAAAGCAGAGGTTATTGTTGCAGCTTTACTCCTTTTTGCTGCGATTTCTCTTGGTTACAGATATTGACTAAGCCTTTTACCTCTGGACACCATTCTACCAGTTACCTAGCTTGTGACTCAATTACCTTTTCTTTAAATGGGATCATAGCATGACCTGCTTCATAGAGTTGATGACAGGATTATAGAAATTCTTACTGTTAAGTTCTCAGGCAATTTGGTATAAAACTAGTGCATTAGCTATGTTCCTTAAGAATGAAACTGCTGTGTAATTACTGCATTGAATTTTTCTCTGATTCTCTCAAGAGTTAATGTAATGCCGTCTTTCCTGATGGATTTTATCCTAATATCATATACCTTTTACCCTTTCGGCAATAACTGACATAAATTCACATAAACCAGTTGTTTCTTTCGTTTTCCTCAACAGACCCTAAACAATGTCTCTCAGAATCAAAATAGAGATTTATATGAAAAATACAAGTAACTGCAAAAGTCCAGATTCTGAAATTAACCACAAATAGCATATGATTTTTGTGTTCCCTGTTTATATAAAATATATTCAGTAGGAATTTTTCTTTCATTGCTTGATGAAAACTTCAATGAGTTCATTACTTGTGGTTAATAGGAAGTTCTAAGTAAATATCCTGTCTGCACAAAATGCATTCTCAGTTAGAAAATAGGCTGTCAAGTCTAATAGATTGGTCAGTACTCAGTTTTGTTCAGTCCCCTCTGGCTGGGAGAGTTTCAGCTGAACACATCACTTTGGGAACAAGTGGAGTATGATGACCTATTCTGTCACACTGGTCTCTTCTGCCCTCCTTCCCCTCTGGCTTCTAGACTTGCATGAGTCAAAATAGGATACTATGGAAAAAATCCAGAACCTAAAGGCCTTCATTCTTGGTTGAAAGTATAATATGCTCCATTCTTTTCTGTCCTGCCAATGATTCTGGAAAGTTTTCTCCCCTCACGGATGTTTTTGTGGGGTGTTTAGAGAGTCTGCCCTGATAATCTCCCCTGTGACTGGGGAAAAGCATCTCTTCATGAACCTGCAGCAGCATTCCTGGCCTGTGCTGAACCACTGCACATGGCTGCTTTCCATTCTCTTCCCATGATCTTTTTCCTGTTTGGAAGAAATCAAAGTGCCTGTAGGCCTTCTGACTGTCTTTTTTTTTTTTTTTTTTTTTTAAAGATTTTATTCATTTTATTACAGCCAGATATATACAGAGGAGAGACAGAGAGGAAGATCTTCCGTCCGATGATTCACTCCCCAAGTGAGCCGCAACGGGCCGATGCGCGCCGATCCGAAGCCGGGAACCTGGAACCTCCTCCGGGTCTCCCACGCGGGTGCAGTGTCCCAATGCATTGGGCCGTCCTCAACTGCCTTCCCAGGCCACAAGCAGGGAGCTGGATGGGAAGTGGAGCTGCCGGGATTAGAACCGGCGCCCATATGGGATCCCGGGGCTTTCAAGGCGAGGACTTTAGCCGCTAGGCCACGCCGCCGGGCCCCTGACTGTCTTTTAAGTCTCTGTCTCTGGATCCACAGAAAGCAGAGACATTTGCTACTGTGAACTTTGAGAATCACTTTTATGTTTAACACAGCTGTACTAGTGATTATTCTGATTATGTGGCCAAAGCATGTGGTTAAGCCATCATTCACTCTGCAGGCTTACAGGAAAGAGCTCTCAGTTCACTATGTTTTCTCTCTCTCTCTCTCTCTCTCTCTCTCTCACACACACACACACACACACATCACACATAAAGAATCCTTCATTGAGTTTCAGGTGTGTAGCACAGCATTGCCCAAGTAACACTCGCATTTTGAGTTGTCCTCACAGAAATCATTTATTCCACCTGTCTGTGACTTAATGTTGACTGGGGCTCCAAGGTCAGGAAAGTAAGCATTTGCAATTTGTTATGAGGTTTTCCTCCTTGGGAGGCCCCACACTTCCTTCAAATCTGTGGTCTTTTAGCATCTTATTCTTGGTTAAAACATTAGATTTAAATCTAATTGATAAACACTTAGGATTTTCTGACAATATTAAAAAAATATTTCAGTGACTATATAACATGCAGACAACCGAGAATCCAAGTTGAAAACCACTAAAGCCACATAATACCTAGTACAATTTAAACTTTGTGTAACAGTTGAAGATTTACAGAGCATTAACTGTGATGCAATAAAGGAGAGAAAGCAATACTGAACATCATTAGCAGAATTTCTCTTTAAACGCTGACTAGGCAATTGAATTCTATGATTAGGAAAAAAGAGACACTTATATTACAATAAAATAAAATGACCTTTTAGCTACACAGTTTGAAATTTCACTAATGGCTTTAGCTCTATCAGAAAGGAAAATTTCATCTTATTTTGTGCCTATTATCTAGAAATATAATAGATAGTAATGCTTGAGGGGGATTAATTGTGTGATAGTGAAAATGAGTTTGCCTAAAATTCATTTTCTTGAAAATAGAAGCAATCATATTTGTCAAATTTTCAGTTAGCTAAGAAGTAGGATGGTAACAACAGAGTTAAACTACAGTTAGAACAAAAGGCACCTATGAAACTTAATTGGAAATTGAATTTATTTAATGATCCAGCTGAAAGATTAAAAAATGTGAGCCACTATCATATAATGTTTTCTCTTTGTGTTCATATATTTAAATGTATGAATGTTATTCTTTAATTTCTAAGTAAACATAACGTATTTTAAATTTTCCACATATATCATTACTTTGAGTATGGATTTGCAGTTTTTAGTAATGTAATTTTCAGATGCCAAAACTATGACATTTTAGTATAACTTGGTAGCAAGGATACTAAAAAATGTAATTGGGGCGGGAAGGAGCGGGGGTTCTTTGGCTATCTGATAGAATTTTTGATTATGCGACCAAATTAATTGACACTCACTTTGAAGAAATAAGACTTACAGGGTTTACTCTGTGCAAAAAAATTAATTCATGCAGTGAATTTTCATTGGTATACGCAGCATCTTACTTAATCTTACTGAGTTATATGTTAGAAGACAATAATCCTGTTATTGATCAGACAAAATGGCTTCATTGCTTTACAGTATTCCTCATTTGAGAAGGAAATTAGATTTCTTATGAAATTGATTATTGAAAATACCAAGTTTCATGGAGATTTTTCCCAGGAAGCTGAGACCAATTTTTACTCATTTATTCATTCACATTTGATTCCATAGTCATGGATCAAGTTTCAGATATTGTTCTGAAGCAATTGCTTCAAATAGATAAAGGAAGATTATTTAAAAATGAGCAGAATCTGAATTTTATGTCAGGCATGTGATTCAAAGAATTTGTTAGGTTTTGTTCTTTTTTTAGTCTCCACATATGAAAAATGAGACGATTTATTTACTTTCTGATAAATATTGCCATCTGCTTCTAAATGAGGAAGAAAGTTTTTGATTATGTGTTAGAGTCTAGTCAGGAGATACAAATCACATATTAATTTGAACAGAAAAAATTTAATGCAAGAATTCTCAACCATGAGGGAGGAAAAAAGCAACCATGAAGACTCAGAACGATGTAGTCCGAGCAAAGGTCCAGATCTTGTTGTAGAGCTTAGACCTTTTGTGACAGAGTGGTAGCAAATTATTCTTGGCTCTATGCAGGCCAAGTGGCTTGAAATACGGAGAAAATTTAACCCGTAGGATTCCCAGGAAAATTGTTCACAGGCAAGTGGCTTCCAGAGAATGTTGGCTGCAGACCTCTCTGCAGGAGTACCGTGGATAATGGATGTGATTGGCCATCAGGATCTTAAGGACCTGAATACTGGGGAAGTCACAGTCAGTGCAAAAGCTGCAGGCTGGGAACACTACATATGCTGCAGAAACTGGGTGCTGAAAAGGCCCAGCTTGTAGCAGGTGCTGCCCACGTGAAAAACCTTTAGCAAGAGCCAGATCAACCAGTAGTCAAGAATCCCAGAGAGAATATAACTCTTCTGTGAATTTATGCTGCAAGGCAGTGAATTGATAATGGGCACAAATACTTAAAAGAAATAAAACTTCTTTTGGTGTAGGGCTCTGATTTTGACAGACTTTCCTAATCGTCATGGCTGTGTTCCTTAAGGCAGAACTGTTACTCTGTCTTGTGTCTTTTCTGAATTCCTGTCTACACATCTGTTCAGTTCAGAGTAAATTGAGATGTTTAACCAAGATTTCTGGCCAAACAGAATCCCTGGAGATATTTGGGACTACCCATCACTTTCCTTTGGAGAAATGTTTCCTTTTGGCTTGCCTTCAGCTACTTGGCTTTACATCTATGAGCTATATGAAAATTCCTTGTGCCTGTGTTTTATGCATAAAAGCATAATAATAGTTATGTCTACATCATTGTTTTTAGAAGATTACATCAGTTAATTAATTCAGTCTAAGTATTTAAAGCCATTCTTGGGACTGAGTGCTGTTTAGATATCATGGGGTAGATGTTGTGGTTAGATGGGTTAATCCACTGTATCAGAGTGACATTCCATATCTGAAGGCCTAGTTAGGGTTCTAGCGACTCTGCTTCAGATTCAGATTAAAGCTAATGCATACCCTGGGAATCATCAAATGGAATTAGTTAAGTTTTTCTTATCTGTGTTGGAGAACAAGATAGAGTTCAGGCTCCTGGTTTTGGACTGATTCATCCCTGACTGTTGTAGGCATTTGGGAACTAAAATAGTAGGTGGAGATTTCTCTCACTCTCCCACTCAATTTTTACCCATTCTCATTTTCATTCTTGTTCTACCTTTCAAATAATTACAAATAAGCATTAAATATTATATAGATGTGTGTTGATATCCACAGTAGTGGTTATTTTATTGCTTTTGACCTAAAGAGATATTGGCACTAGAAAATCTCTACCAAGAAGTCTGTAAATACTGACTATTAGTGTCCCAAACAGTATGAGTGTAATCGTAGTTGTAAATGATCATCCTTATTTTAGTTAATGGGATGAAGTGCGAAAACTATACAAAATATTGGTTTTGTGGCCAGAACATCTGACTTCCTGCTAGGGTCAATTATTAACCCTGTGAATGGTATTTGTTAGTCTATTTAATATTAACAGTCTTATCCATTAATATTATATGTGAGTTTATTGCCTTGCCAAATATGTAATATGTATATATGTGTATACATACATGCACACACACAGTTGCACCTGACTAGCATTGTGTGAAATATGATGATGCATATACAACACTAAAAACCAAGTGTTAATGTAACTAGTATAGTATAACAAGGAAGTGTAAAACATATTAGTCACTGTCAGGGAAAAGTGTAAGTTCCTATATCCTTCCTCAGGTTTCCACTGCTGTGTAGATGTGTATTCCAGTGTCTACTTTAGTGTTGAGCTTCAGTGGATGGGTAATTCAATCAGAGGAACACAGGGATATATAGAATCCACCAGTGGATTATTAGTTATCTCCACTCAGTGATTTCAGAGGTGAATGCCATACCCCCAAAAGTTATTCTTCTTCTCTGTACAATCCTGTGTAGATGTTGCAGAAAGACTTCATTAGGTCTAAGTAACAAAAGGTCCTTTTTGTCCTAAGTGACAAAAAGGTTATGTTAAAAAACTTCTTCCCTCCAAAAAGTAAATTGTAGCTAAGAAGAAATAGGAAGAAATTCAAAGTTAAGGTGTTGAAAAATGTGATAAAATTGTAAACGATTTTGTTAATGGTAACATGTTTAACATGCTACCCGGCATATATGCTAGGTTGTGAGTTTCTTTTATAATAAAGGAAAATGATTGGTTATATTCCAAAGAAATTTGAGGCCTGCATGTAATTAAATCCCAATCTTAGCCAGGATTCTCTTCTGAGCTATCAATGGATGTGCTTCCAAGGGAATGACTAAAGCTAAAGGGTTGAGCATTCATTAGAAGCTGGTGCAGTGGCACTGCATGCTAATCCTCCACCTGTGGTGCTGGCCTCCTGTATGGGTCCAAGTTCTAGACCTGGTTGCTCCACCTTTGATTCAAAATCCTGCTAATGGCCTGGGGCAGCAGTGGAGGGTGGCCAAAGATGTTGGACTCCTGCATTTATATGAGAGTCTGGCAGGAGCTCATGGCTCCCAGCTTTAGATCAGTCCACCTCTGGCTGTTGGGGCCATTTGGGCAGTGACCAATGGATGAAAAATCTCCCTCACTCTCTCCCTCTCTCTCTTTCTCTGTGTCTTTCCCTGTACCCCCATGTCTCTTTGTAACTCTGAATTGTAATTTAAAAAAAATTGAAAAAAGACACTGAGTAAACAAGAAATATACGAGAATTTCCTCAACTGATAAAGAACATCTACCTTACCAACCTAGTGCACTTAATGTCTCTTTCCTGCAAACTTTTCAGAAAAGATGTTGACACAGAACTCTATTTTTAGTTCCTGAAAACATAACTGTAGTTGTAATTGGGCAAGAAGTTGCCTTTCCCCCACAACCTTCTTCTTTTTTTAAAAAAAGATTTATGTATTTCTATTGGAAAGTCAGACTTACAGAGAAGAGAGAAACAGAAAAAGACTTTCTGTCCGCTGGTTCACTCACTACATGGCCGTAATGGCTAGAGCTTAGCCGATCCAAAGCAAGGAGCCAGGAGCTTCTTTTGGGTTTCCTACATGGGTGCAGGGTCCTAAGACTTTGGGCCATCCTCGACTGCTTTTCCAGGACACAAGTAGGGAGCTGGATGGGAAGTGGAAAGCCAGGACATGAACCAGTGCCCTTATGGGATACAGGCCCTTGGAGAGGGAAGATTAGCTACTTCAGACAATGCACTGTCCCTATGTCAATATTTCTAAAAGTCAGAGGAGGGGTGTTGAGGGAGAGGGATGGGGGAGGAAGAAAACATGGTTATCTACTTATAATTTTACCAGTGAATTGCATAAAATAGGTTCTTTTTATATAAATCAAAAGAAATAAATTCAATGTCATTGAAGTTAACACAGTGTTCCCTAAATATTCATAAACTAAATCATGTAATCATAATTTTGTAGCTCATGGTTCTCCTTTTTCCTTTCAAAGTGTTCATCCATATAATACCCTAAAAGCACAAAATATGCAATTGAATTCAAAGAGACATCTTAGCATGAATTCTGGGGATTGACATGGCAGTTTATTCCATTTGGCCCATATCTTCCTTTCCAGGTTCTCCCAGGCAGCCTGGGAGAACCAGCCAAGCAAGTTTGAGACCCACTGATGTATGTTAAAGAATGAAGGCCAGTAATTAGTACTAAAGATTTTGTTCTCACGAGAAGACTCAACCTGAGAAAGAATAAACTAAGGCAAAGATTGCAACCATGTGGTAAACTGTGTTCATTATCAAGACTACTGATCAAATATTTTGGTTGCATGAACTAGTCAATGCAGTCAGTGCAGGTGACTTCAAGGACTATGAATTCCAACTACTAGATCGGTGATTAGAACTGACTTTGTGAATGGGTTGGTTAAATTAACACAGATAAATTTGAAAAGGCAAAATTGTTTTGCCAGGTAAAATTTTTCGTTCCAGATATACTCTGAAGTTTGTTCATTTTCAGTAGAGAACATTTTTTGTTGTTGTTTTATTGTCATGTAAATCTGCAAAATAAATGCCATCTGGCTGTTTTATGACTTCCCCAGACACTCAGTTATCTGGGTGACAAATAGGCAAACATCTAGCAGTTGATGTGAGCAGCGTTAAGCAGGTCTTGTATTTCAACCTGCAGATTTTCCAAACTTCCTGGTTTGAGATTAAAGGAACAGTTCTGTTCACATTTGCCACCTGAGAACTGTGATTAACAAATGCATGTCTCCTGTTTGTGAGCATGTGTGTGATTGTGTTTTATAGCTTTTCCCCCCCACATACTGTGAAAGATGTTTGAAAAGGGCCAGATCAATTTTCGTAATTTCCTTTTCTTTCCTTTTCTCCTTCTGTCTCCCTCTCTCTTCCCCTCCCACTTGTTCTTCCCTTCTACTGCCCCGTCTCCTTTAAAAAAGTGTTTTGTAAATATATATGTTACAGTTATTTATTTTCCTTTTGTTTGAAAGGTAAAGAGACGGAATGCAGAGTGAACTCTCCCATCTGTTCTCTCCCCATATGCCCATGTCATCCAGGGCTGAGCCTGGCTGAAGCCAGGGATCAGGAACTCAATCCAGGGTTTCTGCATGCGTTGTTGGGACACAACCACTGGATCCATGATCTGCTAATTTGCCAGTGTGATCAGTCAGAAAGCCAGATCAGAAGCAGACTTGTCACTTGAAACCAGGGTCTCCCAAGCGGTATCTTAGCAAAGGCTGTGCCTGTGTCTGCTCTGGTATATGATATAATTTTTTGTTATTATTTTAAAGCATCTTATTTTTAACTTCATTGTCAAGAGAATAGTTGTTTACAATCAGAGAGGCCTTTTTACAATATCTCAGTTGACTACGTGTGATATAAAAAAGATCTTCGTAAGGGAAATTGTTTCATTAAAATAATTCGGGAGAAAATATTTTCATTTTCCTTAGTACTCATGCCCACAAAGTGCATATGCGGGTAGATTTTACAAGTATTGGAAACATTAGAATTGCAAAGTGTCTTTTTTGACTAAGTTCAATTTATAATGCATCTCACTATTTGAAAAACAAACCCATCAACTTTTTTCTTATACATTTTTGTTTGAAAGGCAGAGTGGCAGAAAGAGAGAAGAAGGGGTCTTTGATTTGCTGCTTTACTTTCCAAATGGCCACAAGAGCCACATCTGGGGAAAGCTGAAGCCCAGAATTCCATTAAGGTCTAACGTGTAGGTGGCACAAATGCAACAACATGGGCTATCTTCTAAAGTTTCTCAGGTACACAGCAGGGCTCTTGATTAGAAGTGCAGCACCAGGGCTTAGACTAGCACTCTGATAGAAGGTACTAGCTAATGGTGGCTTAACATACTGTGCCACAGAGTCAGCCCCCTCTCCAGTCCTTTAAGATCATATTTACTGTGAATTATCCTTTCTTTATATTACACAGAATTATTATTTCTAGTGTTCTGAGCATTTAGGCAAAACAAATGTAGTTTTTCTCTAATAGTTATTGCTCCAATGTTTATATTCCTGGCTGTCCAATTTCCTATATGTGTGCTTTATATGTGTTTCAGTGAACTTAGGGGAAAAACAGTATTAAAAGATTATTTTGTTGCAAAATTTTTGAAATCTATGCATATTTTTCATCAATTGTATTTTCAATATTGGAAATACACTCATATTTATATGCATATGTGTATATATAAGGCCAATGTGTTTAAGAGATCATAGTTATATTGTCAATAATTTTGCAAAAAAAATATTGCTTCATTTGAAAGGCAGAGAGAGAGAGAGAGAAAGATAGAGGGAGAGACGGCGATTCTTATCCACTGGCTCTTCCCCCAAATTGGCTGCAACAGCTGGGTTTGGGCCAGGCCAAAATTTCAAACTGGGAACTCATCCAGGCATTCTTTCTCAGTGGCAGAGATACAACTAATACAGCCATCACCTGCTATGTCCCAAGGTGTATGCTAGCAGGAAGCTGGAATGGGACGTTGGAGCTGGGACTGGAACCCAAGTGCACTGATGTTAGAGGCAAGTGGTCAAACACCCATCAGTGTCAACATTATCTTTATTAATTTCTTAGTTGTTACAGAGTTTGCAAGAAATTATTTACAATGAATTATGAAGCCATTTCTAACACACTCCAGGATTTTTGGCTGTACTTTTAGCCATGTGGATTAAACCAATTTAGCAGTTGGTGTTGAATATGTTCAGTGTTTAAAAAATAATGCTTACAAACAAGGAGTCTGAACTACTTACCTAAGGATTTATGTGGATGATTAGTAATGAAAACCAGACTGTGCTGTTTGGTGCCTATACTGGAAATGTCACGCATGAAGATCTTGGTTGTTTTCCAAAATCCTCAGATATAGAAGGTTTTGTTGTTGTTGAGGGTATTATTTTCAAAGTGGAAAACACTCTCAGCATTTTTAAAGCTAAAGAAAAGAATACAAATGTTATATTTTCTTGAAACCAGAGTGTTCATATTCTGAACTCTAGCTTAGTTCAGTGTTCCATGACATTCTGTTTGAAACAAACATTCCTAAGTACTATAGGTAATTTTTGGAATACTGGTTTTCTAATGTTTTACTTATATGGTACAATTATTGCATTTTGAAACAATTTCTAGAGTTTAGGTGAGAATGTTTTTCATTCCCTCTGATATTCTCCCTCTCTCTGTGTCTTGTTGAATTTTTTTATTTGTTCATTTAAACAATAGCTTAGAAACAGATCCTCTATATATGACTAAAGCATAAACTTCAATATTTCTTCAAGAATCTCTCCATGCAGCTTCTCACCCTGTCTAGGAACTGTTTCTCCAATCTGGTATTCCCGTCTCCAGTGAGTGTATTTACTGGATACCCAGCACCTAGCAGCTTCCTGTTTGAATACATATTACCCAAGTTTCCCCTTGTTACTTATGAATCATACTTACTGTCCAGTTAATTAATTACAGTTACTCAGATTGTCTCTTATTTCCTGGAATTTTGCCTGGTGAACTCCTTGAAAACCAAATAAGACTGGATAGTTTTGCATGAAGAGTGGGAAACAAAAGTATAAAAACACACGAAGGAAGGAGGGTGATACTTCCATACTTGCACTTGTGCCAAGTTAAGCATATTCCAGCCCCACCAAGAACGTTTCTGAGAGGTGGCTGCAGGTGCTCATGTCAGATGATTGCAAGACATCTGAAAGACATCTTTTATTTGATTTCCTCTCTGCTATTTGTGGTGATCAGTGACCAAGTTCAAGCAGCAGTAGAAGAATTCAAGAATTTTAAAAGATCCATCTCAGTCCCGACACAGTGGCTTATAACTTTGACCTTAAATCTCACATCAGCTCAGTGTATTTGGTTTCTATAAGAATATATCTTTAGGCAGTTGATAATGTTATTGACAGTTGCAACATGTCAATAGTTATGAAGCTAAAAGCATATTTCTAATTGGATCATTTACAAAATCAAAATGCCTGCATTAGAATTTGAGTTTCTTCAAGTGCCTCAGCTCTTGTACTGTGGAACATGTTTGAAATAGGCTAATTATTGACTACTGTGGTCAGTATGAGTATACACTCTGACTATCAGTTTCCATTCTAAAAATTGCCTCCAAGTACCGCAGTTTTATATCTTAACATCAATCCGGCATTCAAGAGAGGAAATGTGTTTTATACAAAGCATCAAGTATGGCTTGACCTCATAGTGGGTGCTTGAGTTAGCATAGAAAACACATTAGATAAAATTATTGCTCATTTCAGATGCTTTAGCTAAAAAAGACCTGGTTGTCTACGTTTTTATGTCTATTTTAAAATCATAATCATGGAGAGGAGTACAAATGAGATAGTTAACCTTTAGAAATTTTATGGAATAGCAATGAAAGGTCAAAATACAGTAAAAAGTGAAAATAGAGTTCATGACTTTAAGCAAAAGCATTTTTAAGAATAATTATGTTACTTTCTATGTAGTCACTAAATTATTATGTTATTTACTAAATTCTAAATCTATGCCCAATACTGTGTTAAATTTAGGAAAACAGAAACTATTGAAGTATGATAGGTATATGTAAAATTACCAGTATGATCTATTTTTATTATTCATATATATACTTGCAGCATATATATTAACACTTCCTGGAAATGTTCAAGGTAAACTCTAGGAAGTGGCAGTCAAGCTGCAACTCGAAGTGCTCATGAGGATATTCTTGAAAATGAATGTGAGGTTTTTTTAAAAAAAAAAACTATTTGGAAAGTTAAATGTGAATCTCAGTGTGCTGAAATGTACTCAACTACGGGCTGTACAGGAAGTGATTAGAGATCATACCAGGTCCTGAAATGCCATTTTGTCTAATTCCTTCCTTGGAATTTATCCTGCAACTATTGCAGCAGTGAACGGTGCTGGAGGCTTCAGGTCATCATTCAAGTGCCTGATTTGTTAGTTGCTATGTTGTGTTCTTTTTACCTGTATTAGTATATTTTCCAAAATCAAAGGTGGTTTCGTGAGTAACAAAGCACATGTAAATAAGAAGAACCATATTGAAAAACCATTTCTACGCATGATATTTGCAGTTTAAATTTCCCACAGTAGTGTGTCACACATATCGGGTTCAGAGTTTTAGATACGGGAGGACCTTGCATTTGAGAGATCTGGAATGTAGAATTTAAAAAAGTAATAATAATACATGAGCTGTTCAGTTAACCTCGAAGAGCTTTAACAGACAGAATAGAAATTTAATGTGAGTTCTTTTAATATCGGTTATTTTAAAAGCTTAGAGTCAGTTTCATTGATGATCAAAGGAGCAGGACTCCTCACAAGATTCCCAGAGTTCTGAGTCATAAGATAGCTCCTTTCTGTCATTGGTTTCATTGCCTCAACTACTAAGTTCTGATAGGAAGTGAGTGGTGAAGTTCAGAAAAAGATAACCTCAGCTATGGATATATCAGGACACGCTACCCAATGTTCAGCTGCCACAATTTTTTAAGGATTTATTTTTAATTGAAAGGCAGAGTTACAAGTCTGAAACCAGGAGCCAAGAGCTTTCTCTGTGCTTCCCACATGGTTACTGGAGCCCAGGGGTTTGAGTCATCCTCTACTTTCCCAGGACGTAAACTGACACCCATATGGGATGCCATTGCTGCAGGTGGAGGCTTAGCTCTGGCCATAGCTCTGGCCTCATCCCTGCCCCCTTTTTTAGATATTTAGATGAAAGCAAATAA
The DNA here is from genome assembly GCF_030435755.1 of Ochotona princeps. Taxonomy (NCBI): domain Eukaryota; kingdom Metazoa; phylum Chordata; class Mammalia; order Lagomorpha; family Ochotonidae; genus Ochotona; species Ochotona princeps. The sequence continues at coordinate 14,978,026 of NC_080838.1, forward strand.
ATAGTAAAAAAGCAGAAAATGATGAAACCAAAATGTTTTGATATTTAAGTGGTTAATTATCAAATGAATTAGTGGTGATGTATCTTCTGCTGATTCAGAAAATTTTCAGTTCCAATTATTGAAAGTTAAAGTCAAAAATACTTTTTGAAGCAGAAATTAGAAATACGCAATTATCAATAGTAGACAAAAAAGAGATGTAGTAAATCAACCAATGTTATTTATGGAAATAATAAACATAAGACTTTGATTTCAGAACTCTAAATAAGGTGCAAGGCCTTGCTTGCCCAAGCATTAGAGTTTGAAAAAATAAAGGGACAGGCATCCACTCAGAAGTGTTTTAGAAGAAACTGGAAATATCAGCATGGAAAGCAGAGATATGTAAATTGAGGTATTTTATTTCAGAGTTGACAATAGAATGAAGATAGGATAATGTTTGCATGAGGGAAGATTTTATTGAAAACAAAGGTGGATGACTGGGGATTGAACATAGGAAATGTCAGCACTCATATCATTTAGTGATTTATATAATAATAATGAGTATACTAACAGTTACAATATTTTTGCCACTAGTATGTGCCAGGCAGTTTTGGTGTATTGACTTATCTAATCCTTGCAAACACTTAATCTAAGGGATTTTATTTGCCCTATTTTACAGAAAAACGTACTGCAATGTTCAGTGATTTTCCTTACATTCCTTGTTGGTAAACAAGAATAACAGCAATGGCGAAGCAAGCTCCTCACTTTTACTACACTGCCATACAATTATCTCTTGTTTACACACAGAGCCTCCCAAGAAGAGTTTAAAATTCTGTCTTGGGTACAGAAATAGGTAATGAATTGCCCAGAGTACAGGAAGTTAAATGTCTGTTTGGAAATTTATCTTTGCTAAAAGCATATGAAAAAAATTATTGTCATTTTAACTAGAAGTATGAAAACAGATGTACCCAGTTCTCTGTAGGTTGATGAACAGCACTTTTAGCTTTTTTCCCCCCTCTGAGTTGCTGCTTAACTCAAGAGACATCATCAAATAGCAGACAAAACTTGTGTTTCTACGTGCTTAGAGAATTTTGTTGAATTATCAGTTGGCTCATGAAGTTCCTAATGTTTGGCACGGTGAAAAAAAATCTTGCATAAATAGTCATTTGTGTGGTCCCTCAGGATGATGTGTACTTCTTTTGATAACATGTGATCACTGATGTTCTTTTAGGTACGATTCACATGAAACAGTAGATTAGAAAATGTGCAGAGCAAACTCTAGCTTTCTTAGGAATGTATTTTAAAAACCAATACTATTGTTTACAACAAATACTTACACTTAGATGTTTTGGAAACATATACAGGGTGACCTCAAAAAGTCCACAGAAAACTGAATTAACAAATTTATTTTGGTGCAAAAGAGTTGGAAACCCAAACATATATCTTTTAAAAATACCATTTCCTATGACCCTGTTGAATTATACTTGTACACTTTTCCCTTCTCAAGTCAAAGAGCTTACAAGCTAATTTAAGAGGCTTGTAAGGTAAGGAATTTAATTGAAGTTAACTGACATTATACTGTCTTAGCGTTCTTGGTCTCCCATATTTGGTAACATGCATTTATTTATGCTATAAATATTTGTTCATTTCTCTTAGTCCATTTGATCTATTATAGCAAAATAACACAGACTTAGTGGTTTAAAGATCAGAAATATATTTTTCACAGTTGCAGAGTCTGTGAAATGCAAGATCAAGCACCAGTATGGGTGTCTACTGAAGTTTGCTCTCTGCTGCTAGATGCTATCTTGTTCTTGTTTTTCATGGATCACTTCAGGAATTCAGGAGGGCTGGTCCCCTGTGATTTAATCCCCAAAGGCCACACTGGGATTAAGTTTCAACATGAAATTTGGAGAGAACATCATCATTCATAGCTCAGCAACATCATAGAAAACAAATGAAATTGCTGTTGATGATTTGAAGTAGCAAATTTTCATGATTCAAGATTGTCCTAGGATATGCTAGAGAAATGAACAATTCTTACTTTTAAAGTTTGGGATAAAATTGCCATGGAATTTTTCTCAGTTAAGAAATTTTCTAAGTGTAATGGTTTTCAGTTGTATCCATTGTGTTGCAAAAGACATTGAAATAACCTAGTATCAAAAAGTCAAGTCAAACCACAGAACCACCCGAAGAGTGCATAAACCGGGAGTGAGAGAGACCTGGGAGGGAAATAGTGGGTTTCCCCCTCTTGGGTCACTACTCCCGCGGGAGGGTATGAAAACTTAGACGGGGGCTGGGGTGGCTAGACAGAGAGGCACTAAACAACATCCGTGAGGGCTGGAGAGTTGAGTTGGTTAGATGGAACTAAGCTTTAATTCCCACTGACAAGTATAAGAGCCAAGTAGGATGTGGGACAGACTGGACTATTCCGCTATATATACTGGCAAACCAGGGTAGGGGGCGGGCCTGGTGGGGGTTATTGGTGGTCGCCCCGACTAGGCTGCAGCTCTCACTGGTTGATGCGGGGGCCGAGTGTGTGCTGGGCAGGGCCAGGCTGGACTGCAAACCCTTTGGTTCCAGTGGAAATCAGGACTGAGACAGAACCAACCCAGCGATTGAAACCATCGGCTGATGGTGGTGACGGACTGTGCCGGGCCCTTTGCTTTCTGGAGCATACAAGAATCTGGTCTGGGAATACCTCAAAGTTTCTTTGGAGATCTTCCCAATCGAACTGCTGGACTCAGAGCCCTACCCAGGAAAAGACAGAGGACAGAGCAAGTCAATCAACCACCTCAGCTATATGTTGGCAGCGAAATACTGGGCAAATGAGGACTCTATGATGGACTGTGTCAATCAGTGGACAACCTCATCGAGTGAAACTGGCAGCGATTCATAACTGGAGAACTATTAAGACAATTTGAGCAAGAATCTCGGAGCGTGTCCCACATCCGGGACTTGGGGTGGGTGGGAAACTGGGTGGGGCTTATCCCTCAATATCCCCCTTTACCTCAGATACATGATAGAAACAATATGGACATAATACTGTTACCCACTTCCCTGCACCCCCTGAACCTTTTTTTTTTTTACCGTAATTAACTATGTAAAGATTGTCAACAAAAATACAATAAAAAATATATTAAAAAAATTTTTAAAAAAAGACAAGTATCATCTTTCCCCTTATCTATGGTACCTAATACACAGAGTCAAAACAAAAGTAATCTATATGGACACAATTGGGATTTTGAGGTTTGATTATTGGTTACAGTCTTTGTCTATACTCTTGAGGAACACTGAGGTGTTTTTTTTTTTACTTGATATTTGTTGAATTCTTTTCTAGTGGAGTGTTAAGCCTGTGGTTGTTAAGTGAGCTGAAAATAGGCCCCTGTAAAAAAATTTAAAAGGAAAGGAATGTAGGAAGGTAGACAGGTAGGAAGGCAGGCAGGAAGAAAGAAAGCAAGAAAAAGAATGTGGGCAAGATGGAGGGTGGGTGGGGTGGAAGCGTCCCTATGCTTCTATATCTGTATAGTCACAGACATGAAACTTTTCACTTCAGATAACATAAAATATTTTAGAAAAAAGTAATTTGCACAGTAAGTCGTCTGGAGCTCTTACCTGTGCATTTAAAACTACATACCCAGGATCACGTAGTTTGTATTATCTGTACTGATGCTAATGTAGTCACAAAGGGAGAAGAACCTAGTGATAGTGAATTACCTATGCTCCTAACAATTCTAAGAATGTTTGATTGGATTGTGTGATTTCATGCATGGCAAAGACAATTGCATCATGTTTTCAGAAGGGGGAAAAAATCAACATTTGGTAATTTGCTGGCAGCTAGTGCTCTAGCACTCCTAACTCTGTATTTGAAGGGTGAAATAGGGATTTAGATTCAAATATTAATACATGACCTTCACGACTTTTAAATGTGGTCATAGTCTTATGAATTCACTGATTTATTTAATTGTTTTGTTATGAGGTTTCCATGGCACCTTATTGTAGCTTTACACTGCTTCACCGAACTTTGCTCCAGAAGCTCAAGCTATTTTCAGTCTAGTCTTCTTTTGGAGTGTGAGACAGTAATTGGAATGTGGGAATGAAAGTGGGTGTACTTCTTCATAAGTTAACAGTAATTCTCACTAGGTACTGGGGGTCTTGAGTCAACTTGGACTATAAAGTTCAATATTGTTCTGGATACTTGAAGTTTTGCAAAAATGCAAAATTTTTAATTTCTGTTTGTTAAAAAGTCAAGCTAAGTGGTGAAGGGCTTACTGTGTTCAATCTTTAAACCAGGTAAAGATCAAATGGAGAGCTAACAAATGATATTTTTGGGAAAGGGGAGCACTGATGTGTAAGCAGGCTTTGTCTATTAACCAGAGAAGGCAGAACATTTGTCTTGGGTATTTATTCATAGAGACCGAGCTTATTACGATTGTGACTGATTATACATTTATAATTTATCTTGAGCACTGACCTCCAATATAGAAAGGTGAATGACATAATCGTTCTTCAGACCTGTAATTTTGGGTACTCTATATTAAAATGACTTTCTAATTTGCTTATTTTACCTTGAGGCTATGTTCCTGATGCAGGTTTTATTTGATTTCTTAGTATATTAATAGTATCTAAAATCAGTTCTTAGCATTAATATAAAAAATTAATGTTTTCCATTATTGTTTATAACTAGGAACATAAATTAGAACAGTCTTGTAAGGTTTTCTAAAAACACACAAAGCAACAAATTCACAGATGAGTGGGTTTTGAGTCAAATGAAAAGATCTGAATTGACTGAAAGGACCAAACCTCTTTTTCACCAATAAGCCAAATCACAATTAGAGTTTGTTATCTAAATGGCTTCATGTTTGATTCTATCACTTTAACTTAATATTTTATATATTTCATTTTACTCTTCATTAAATGATTCTTCTGTATTGTGACACATACTCACTACCCATCCACTAGTTCCTGAGAGAGTGCACACTTGCTACCATCCAGTAAAGAATTCCTGAGAGTGTTAGTAAGCTGTAACTGGCTTGGGTTCTCCTTGTTGAAGCTGATGGTCCTCTAGTGAAGGAAGCAACTGTTGTTTACACAAATTAGTTTGAAGTTGCTACTTGTTAGGTGTTACGAGCTTGAGAAGCATTGGATGATTGCAGTGTAGGACAGGAAGATTTGACAGATTTGATCTCCTTTGTGTGAAAGAGGGTGCTTAGAAATATGCAGCATGAAAAAGTAAAGCAGAAAGACCGGAGACCCAAAAGACAAAAGTGAACTTAGTGGGATCAAAATGAAGGTATTCTGGCCCTGGACTGCTTGTGCAAAGCTCTCTGACCTTTGTAGATCTAGTAGGGAAAAGGTCAGCATGTGGAAAAGTGAGGGGAGAGGATGGAGAGGGCATGTTCAAGCCCCCAGGTGGTTTTCCATTTCCTAGAAGCAAGAGCGGAAGCCTGTCAAAGTGTTCAAGCAAAGTGAAAATGTGATTTGACTTGAGCTTTTAGGAGAATCAGAGCTGGGCAAGAATGAGTAAAGAGAAAGCGGGTCAGAGAATACAGCATCAGACCAACTGCAGGTGATGCTATGGACCTGGAGTATGGGGTACAGTTTAGCTATCGTTAGAAAACTGATTTAATATGGGAATAAATCAAAAACAGTAATTAGATGTCTTGAACAAAATTTTCTGTTGTTTTTTTCTTTGTGAAGCCTGGCTCTGGAGTTAATGCTTGGCTGTACAGAGGAAAAACTTTTAAAATATTATTATTTGAAATGTTCTCATAAATTAAGAAGACTACAAATGAAAAATTGCTTAACGCTTATGTTCCATTTTATCAATGCTTTGGTGTTAATATTTGAAAAAAATTATTTACTTATTTATTTGAAATGACGAAGGGACAGAAAAAGAGGGAGAGGTAAGAGGGGATGGAGGAGATGAAAAAATCCTTAATTTTCCCTTTCACTCCACAGCCCAGTCTGGTCAGGCTGAAGATAGGAGCCCATTTATGGGACCATTTATGTCTCCCACGTAGGTACTTGGGCCACAATTCACTGCTATTCCAAGTACATTAGCAAGAAACTGGTTCAGAAACCGAGTGGCTGGGACCTCAGCTGGCAGAGATCAAATCCATTGATCCTGCACTTTAATGGTTATGTATAGAATCCTGTGAAAGCATTCACTGATGATTTAGAAACCATGATCTCAAAAAACTTTGCAGAGCTTCCAAATAAAACACATTTTCAACAACATTAAAAAGCATAATTCTATAACATTCCTGACCGTCTCACTAAAGAAAGTTGTTTCTATTGAGAAGATGTTAATACGCTGCTAGCAGATACAGGTTTTCCAAAAATTTTTAATGATCACTTGAATACTCAGATGCTATCATTTACAACACTGTTCATTGCTTTCCTTGAAATGACAGAACTTTGTTCGTTTTCAGGAAATCCTCAGTTTTGCAAATATCTGCAAAATAAATAGACCTGAATAGCTGTCATTTGTCTGTTGCTGATTTTTTTAATTAAAAACAAATGTTTAATGGAAATACTAATACAATCACACAAATCACACCAGTTCTCTTCCTGGAGTTAACTGTCATGAGAAAAATCTTCTGATATGGTGTTTAAGAATCCTGTTTTTTTGGAATTCATGCTCTTTAGTAGTTCTTTCTCTTGTGTATGGGTTGAATGCAGTGACATCTTGCAGATAAATAGAATATGGAAAAACAAGAGGAGATCCCACTTGTGTGAATATACCATGAAAGACTGTTGTTTATATTCTGCTGGACTCTCTCCAGTGTCTGCAGAGGGCATACAGCGGGGATGAGGGGGGACTGTAGCCAACAGCCAGCACGAAGCAGGTACTCAGTCCAAAAGTGTTCAAGTAGCAACATCCTGATGCAACCACATGATGAACACTGAAAGAGAGTCACTTCCCCAGCTGGGCTTGAAGTGATCCCAGGTATCACCTTGAGTATGTAGCCTTGTGGGAACACAGGCAAGAAAAGAGCACGTGGATTCCTGCCCCACAAATGGTAAATGTATGTTGTTCCTAGCTGTCAAAGTTTGGGGTGATTGGTTTCACAGCAATAGATGACAGAATTAACCCTCTACTTTGCTGTATAGTAAATTTGTTTACCATACAGAAAAGTAGAGTAAAATGATTTTATAGTGAAAATGATTTTTACTTTTAATTTTTGTTGTACAGTGAAATAAAATTTTTATGCAAAGGCTAAGACTATATATAGTCTTATATATATAATATATATAACATATTATATTATATATAAGTTAATATATATATTAACTGCTTTATCCAAGAAATTCTCAAGCAAATTCCTTTGGGTTCTGCAGCCTTGACTTATTCTAATGCACCAGAAATAAATATATTTGTACTCTTAGTACTAACTGATATGGTCATGAAACAACAGCATCATCAACAGCTGTGACAGGCAAATAGTGAAAAAAAGATTAATGCTGATATGAGAATTGGTTTGATTTTTACAGACCGCAAAACATCCTGGGACTGCATGGATTCAAGGGTCATACTTTCAGAACTACTGATTTAAATGATCTCTATTATTAATGTTAGATGAAATTTTAGGTTCTAATTTCTCATCTGTATTTTGCAACATAGTGAAGTTGACATCAGGAAAGATTATGCACTGTTTCCTTTACATGAAGAGAGGGAAAATGGGGTTTCCTGAAGTTCTGAAAGTCTTCCTATAACGCCTGTGTAAGCCTATGCACATGATCAACTTTGCCCAGCAATTCACGTCTATTGCAATGTCGCTTTGCTTCAGTGTGCACTGCCTACTAGCCCAGGATTACAGATGACAAGGGGACAGTTTTGACTGTCTCGTTGGAATGCACTGCTGCTTGATATTTGCGTCTTATATTTTAATGCTAAAAACTGCATTGTTTGGACAGGCGTTTGAACAATTAAAATGCTGCTTGGGATGCCCTTATACTGTATTTGAGCGCCTAGGTTCAGCACTCAGCTTGTCTCCCAGTACCGTTGTGTACCCTGAGAGACAACAGTGATGGCTCAAGGTCTGAGGTTCCTGCCATCCACGAACTGGAATTAATTCCTGGCTCCTTTGGCCAAGATGTTGAGGACATTTGAGCAGTGAAAGATGGGATGTATTTTCTCTCTCTCCTTTTGAAAATATGTATAATTTTGAGAAATGTTATAAACAGATGTTCTCAATAGGTATTGTCTGTGTTTATGCATATGTACATTTGCTTTTGTGTTTATGTGCTAGAAACAAGAGTCTCATACAAATTTGATGTCATATACCTGATGATTAATATTATTTGATGACTAATACTTGATTAAGTTAGGGAATTTAGAATATCTATGTAAACAAAAGATATCTAAAAATCCTAAAGAGTAACTTTATGATATTTGTAATATGGTGTGGGTTGATCTTCTTTTTTTTAATGGGGAATTTCAAACCTAAAATTTGCTGTAAATGTCTATGCAAATGTCTATGTAAATGTCTATGCTGTAAATGTCTAAGTAAATTGATTTTAGCATCATGAGTCACGATTTGATAGTATAAAGGCAGAAGTATTCAGCTATCTGAAATACTGAGAACTTTAAAGCTTCATCACTGTGGTTTTGTTTGTATTGTTAAATGCGTTGCATAAAGTGATGGTATATCTTATATGTTTTGTGGACTGTTAATTTCCTTTGTTTGCGCTTTGCAGAAATCATCAAGCAAAAAGAATATCACATTCAGGAACACATCACAGTTATTACCCTATATTTGTAAATAATGAAAATCGCATGTTTCAAGTCTGGGCAGATTGATCTTATTAGACATGAATTCACTGATATCGCCAGGCAGTCATCACTGGTATCTCAGTGCCTCCTGCCTAGTGCATGCCTGGGTTGACCTCCTTACCTCCCATGTCTGCAGTAGATCCTGGTGGCCTTGGTGGAGCTCATCTCTTTCAGATAGAATTCATACTTTGAGTCAAAACAAACATGCTAGTCGTGTCTCTGATAGCTACTTTTAGGTAGATTTTTCCTTATTTCCTTCCATTCTTTTCTATCAATCAATGAAAATGCTAACAATGATAGTGCAGAAGCCTAAAAGTAGCCAAATGTTTTCTGTGACTGCTGTACTCCTATTGGACACTGAACACCTATAGGATGCAAGACAAAACTTGTTTTGTTTTGTTCTTTTATATACTTTTATTGTTATTGCTATCATTTTATGATACAGTTCCATATTCCCTTATCCCCTCCCCGATCCCCTCCCCCCACCTAGTTCCTCTATGTCATTACTAACATATAGTTCTTCATACACAGTCATATGTCTATCATTGCGGGCATGGACAATGGCAGAGAGTGCAGAATCCTATTGTCAAGATATAGTAGGCAGTTTAATTGTAAGTCCATCTTTGTCTGGAAACAGAAATGCATACCACACTGCATCCTCACATCTGGATGTTAGTCTCCATTTCACAGCTACTGTACATCCCCTTAAATGAAAAGTCATAATACAAAGTCAACAATAGAAAAAGATAGAAATTTACAATGCCATGAAGTTAAATGACATGTTACTAGATATGACAGTCTCCATTACAAAACTGTACATCCCCTTAAATGAGGTCATGATACAAAATCAACAATAGAAAGAAAAATAGAAATTTACAGGGCATTGTAAATTTCTATTTTTCTTTCTATTGTTGATTTTGTATCAAAACTTGTTTTTAAAATAAAAGGGCTCTCAAATAGTAAGACATGACATGATCTTTGGAGACTGCTCTCTTGGGTTCCAGAAAGGACAATCTGTAGTTATATCAGTGTCATTTTGTCTTTCATGGTCCAGGATTCATGTTATTAAAAGCTGGGTCCTAGACTCTTCCTACCCTCTTTTACTAACGATAAAGCTATAAATGTACTTGCACTTTATGTTGGATGAAAAGGGGCCAAATTCCTTCCCTGAAGTGAAAGCAGAAGAGTGGAGATGGGAGATTTGTGGAATGACGATCGGCTGATTCAGGGTCATAAACCTGGCCTTGCTTAGACAACCTGGTAGATTGTAAAGAGAAAATAAAAGCTGAAAAGTGATTGAACTGGGTAGCCATATGATGAAATGAAATCAATAATAAAGCAGGGAAAGGCATCAGGAGACAAATTTTGGCCTTTTATGTGACACCTTTACATCATGAGCTTGTGATTTCCTAGACATCCTCTGACCACTCAGCATCAAGCTCTAATCCAAAGAGTCCCAGGCTTGGACCTGCTGTGCAGTCACCTGTGGAGCTAGTCAGAGTGTAGAATGCTGGTTCCCATGCTACTTTCTTATTCACTAGGTCTGGGTTCCTGAATTTGTTTTTCCAACAAATTGTTAGGAACCACTCTTGGAGAACCGCTATTTTAAATGAGTGTTTTCAATATCTCTGTTTTGTATTCAGAACCCAAGTTTGGAGGTATCTTAAATTCTTTTTTTTTTTAAATTTGAAAGGCCACGTTACACAGAAGGAGAGGCAAAAGCATAGGAGATAAGCAGAGGAGGCAGGGAGGGAGAGAGAGAGCGAGCGAGCGAGAAGCACGCTTTCATCACTGATTAATTTCCCCATTGCCACAAGGGTCAGGGCTGGGCCAGGTTGAAGTCATGACCAAGAGCTTCATCCTAGATATCCCAAAAGAATGGATGGCCCAATTCCTTGGGTCATCTTCCACTGATTTCCCAAGGCATAATCCTAGAACTGAATTGGAAATAGAGCAACCAGGACTCAAATTGGTACCCGCATGGAATGCCGGCAGCCTGTGCTTTAACCCACTGTACTGCAACACCGGCTCTGGCATCTCTAATTCTTACGTTTATAGTTAGGAAATGCCTCAGGTCTGTCTTTTCCTAAGAATTTATTTCAGCCTTATCTTTTCCCTTCAATCTACAGCTGCTAGCTTGGCTAGATACTACTACTACTACTACTACTACTACCACCACTGCCACTACTACCACTACTGCTAACGTCTTTGAACACCTACTGTTGGCAAGACAGGATAGTGATTACTTTGTATTACCTCATTAAGTAATGTTACATGATGTTGTATCACCCCTATTTACAAGTCAAGAAATGTACTTGCATCAAGATTGGTTCAGCAGTACTGAATAGTACAGAAAGAGTATAAGTAAAAATTTGTCGGACAGGAAAACTCATGGCTGTATTGTGTGCATCCTGCAGTTAGATCGCCTGCAGGTCCCTCATGCAGCTCCTCTTGATTCAGTAAGCCAGTGAGAAAGAAGTTTCTCATTCTTTTCAGTACCAGTAACCTCCTCTACATCACAGACTTGGCATATAATGAAGGCATATCAAAAATCTGTACAGAAGGAGGAAGATTAACCAGCAAATATTACAGGAACCATTCAATGCCTCATGTCACTATATGCAACTATCAGAAGAGTAAAATCTATGTGTAAAACAAAACTGGGACTTGTAGAAGGAAACAAGACACCATTCAAAACACTAAGGATATAAAAGGTAATGCATTTGTTATTTAGCTTTATTTTTTAAGGATTTATTTATTTAATTATTCATTTGAAAGTCAGAGTTACATAGAGTACAGGAGAAATGGAGAGATCTTCCATCCACTGGTTCATTCCTCAGTTAGCCACAATGGTTGGGGTCAAATCAGGTCAAAATCAGGAGAGAGAAGCTGATGGAGGACCATGTGGGTTCCCCACTTGGGTAGCAGTGACCTAAGAACTTAGGACATTTTTTGCTGAGTTACTGAGCCAATAGCAGACTGTGTGATTTAGTGAGCAGCTGGAATAAAAACCATCACCCATATTAGATGTCAGCATTTTCAGGCAGTACTTTTATTGACTATGTCACAAAACTGGCCCCTGTTTAGCTTCATTTATTCATTCCACAGTGTATTCACATCACAATAGGATGATAAATATACATGATTTTTATTTGATTTAAAAAGATCAAAGCCTATCCATTTAATTGAGCTGGGCTTGTATCTCCAATTAATTGAATTGTCATTATACAGTGAGGGTGGAAGTTAGATGGTAAAATGGATATCAAAAGAAGACCATAAAAGCTATGAATTAAAAAAACACACATTTTTTATTTATTCCCCTTTGAGGGCCTGTAATGTAGTTTCTTTCTGAATTTTTTCTGATTGTTGTTTGTTACTCAACTCTTTATAGTTTAAATGATATCAAATTTGAATGAATGAAACATCTTGATGTTTGAGGTTCCATTCTCTGCCCTAATTTATAATTTCCAAGATATTTGTGGATTAAAATACAAAGATAAAAGGCATCAATGTACAAATATTATAACAATGATAAACATAAATACCTGTAAAATCTAACAACCTAAATTATTAAGAAATACATAAATTGTGTGTAGTGAATCTGACCAATAGAGTATTTCTTTTAAAAATATGCAATTGGCACTGTAAGATCATCACATTCACAGAAGAGGAAGCCACATGGCAATACTTATGAAAATAAGTTCAGATTTAAAAGATAGGGGAAACTAATATACTTGTATCAGCAAAATAATTTTGTTCTCAGATTTGTGTGTGTTAGTGTTGAAGTTTTTGCAGAAATGCTAGGAGCTTATGGTTGCAGCAGAGCTGTTCAACTTCTTTGCAGAGATGTGAAATATCTAGTACCAATAATAGTATAAATACCTCTTCCTTATTCATTTTACTGCTAAGCACTACACTCCCGGATAACTTCTCAACATACAAGAAATTAAGTATGAAGATGGTTAGGGAAACATTGGGTGCTATCAGAAAGCACTGAAAATTTGCTGACTATTCTCAATTGGTTATTTAGAACAGATTTTTAAATTTTATTTCCTAATTTTCTTTAGTTTGGAGCCTACTTATTTTTTAGTATCTGATCACATTATGTTATTTTTACAGTTATTCATGGACATGTGTTAGTGTACATTTACAGAAAAATAGAAGAATATGCAATGTGTTGAGGCACTAATTTAACTTTTGTCTATTGACACTTTTTAAAAGATTTATTTATTTTTATTGGAAAGTCAGACTTACAGGGAGGAGGAGAGATAGAGATAAAGATCTTCCATGTGCTAGTTTACTCCCCAAATGGCTACACCGCTGGCACCCAGCCAATTTCAAACCAGGAGCCAGGAGCTTCTTCCAAGTTTCCCACATGGGTGCAGGCTCCCAAGTCCTCAGGCCATCCTCTACTGCTTTCCGAGGCCACAAGCAGGGAGTCAGAAGGAATAAAACGAGCAACGCACAAAGTGCAAAGGTAGTATTGTTTTTGTTTATTTTTAAAACATTAAGGCTATATGTTATTTGTTGATTACAAGCAGGAATCAAAATTATAATCAGAAACAAGAAAAATATCAATTTCAGGATTTGGCAACCTCTGGGAAAGGAAGAAAAAGAGAAAAAGGAGGGGGTGATGATGGCCTCAATTATAATGTGACCTTTTACTGTTATTTAGAGTAAAAAATCTGAATTGAATATGAAAAGTATAAAAATACCTATTGAATTAATGTGGCATATCACTGAGTTTTTTTTCTCTTCCCTTTTTTGCACTTTTGAAATTTTTCGCTATTAAAAAGGGAAAATTTTAACAAAAGCTTCCAAGGTCAAGATATTTTTAAGTATTCTAGGTTAATCAAAGTATAACCATTTTCTTTGCTACAAAACCTTTAAGTTATTAATATGTTAATGCAAATGCCAAGAATAATGAATGTCTTATGAAATATTTCCCAGATTTATTTGAACAGGAAGCCTTTTATTTTTAATGAAATGTCTATTAATATCATATGGATATTTTGGGAAATGCTGTTATACATCATAGCACTTAATTTTCCCTAATTGTTTCACGTAATTGAATTTAATTTCCTGATTATATTTTCTACCACTTTGCTATCAGTATCCAAATCTTATTTTTGGTAGCTGGAAATATAATAGATGTATAAAAATATCTTGACATATTTCAAATTTTTTCTTAAAAATTTTGTAGATGATTGTATTAAATGTATGTTTTAGGCCATTTGGAAGTAGTTGAAGTGGTCCTTGCAAAAATTTAAATGAATATTTAGAAAGAAATCTGAACACAAAGATTAAGCATAACAATATTTTTCAAACAAATGGGATATATTTGTACAAAAGCATTCATTGGCAGAAAAAATGCTGGACACCAATTTCTTTTATTAATCTGTCTCATCCAACAAATATTCTCAGATATTCTGAGAGCCCAGAGAAGAAGTGATAGCTTCATAATAGGTGGGAATTAGACACAATCCAGTGTGTATGTTTTTTGAGAATTAAATTCATCACCTAACACATTTTTATTTATTTTTATTTGAAAGGAAGAGTTACAAAGAGAAGGAGAGACAGAGGGGTCTTCACCTGCTTGCTCATTCTTCGTAAGTCGCAATAGCCAGAGCTGAGCTGATCTAAGCTGGGAGCCACGAGCTTCTTCCAGGTCTCCTACATGGATTTGGGGGGAGACCAAGGACTCGAGCCACCTCTGCTTCTTTCAGCAGAGAGCTGAATTGAAAGTGGAGAGTTGCTGGGACTAGAACCAGTGCCCATATGGGAGGCTGTCACTGCAATCAGAGGGTTACTTTGTTGAGCCACCATGATGGCTCCTCCATCAATGCCTTTTGAGAACAAAATAACTTAGTGCTTTGAAAATTGTACTCGGTATAAATGCAATCAAAATTATATTTAAATAATTGATTTAAAGATGTGCAGCTATTAGATATACTTTAAATTCTTTGGTGAGCAAAATTGCTCATATGTATTTTAAACTCTTTGGTAAGCAAGATTATAATTTTGGGAGCCAGCACAAAGTATAGCGCAGTGAATTTCTTCAGACATGCATGTCCCATATAAAAATACCTGGGTGGAGTTCTGGCTCTGCTATTGGTGCAGCTTTCTGCTAATGCATACCCTGAGAGTCACGGCATAATAACTGAAGAACATTGATCATTGGGTCCCTGTTCCTTATATGGGACACTTAGATGGAATTCCCAACTCCTGATGTTGGTTTGGTCTGTTATGATCACTTAAGCCGTGAATTAGCAGATGAAAGATTTTTAAACCTCTCTCTCTCTGTGCCATTCAAGTAATAAAAATAAGTTTATTTTTATTTATACAAAGAGAATAGATTTCATGTAACTCAGATACATTCCTAATAATATTTGCCTCCAGCACTCCCTACTGTATACTTTTTCTTAATCATTTTTGTAATTACAAGTTTTTAATTTACTTTTTAACCAAGGCTTTCTGTTCCACTAAATAGAGTACTCAAAAAGTAAGGTGTAGGTAGATCAGTGTTCAACAGGAATAAAGACAGGTGCTATAAATAATATTCAGATTCCAAGATGTCAATTATACTTATATTCTTTTTTGTACTGTATGTATTAGCTATCACAAATTAGAGAAAGCATGTGATATTTGTCTTTTTGGATCTGACTTATTCCACTCAACATGGTAATCTCCAGGTGCAGCATACTATTGTAAAATATAGGATTTCATTATTTTTTAAGTCTAAGTAGCATTTCATCATGGGTATATGCCACATTTTACCTGTCCAGTCATTAGTTGATGAATATCTGGGCTGATAAATTTTGAAAAGGATTATAATTTTGACAGATAGAATTGATAAGACAAAAATGGTTAGAAATGGTATTGTTTCTGATTTGCTTTGCAATTAAGAGTTTTGTGGCCAATTTCTACAGGGAATGTCTTTCACTATGGCTGCGTTAATAATTTATACACTTATTAAATATAGCTGTTTGGAAATATTGTCAATTTTAAAATGATAACTGAATACCCAGTTTCTAAAGTGGATTGAGCTACCTACATTCTTATTCATTTGAATATTTAGGGAGTCAGATTGTGATTATCATTCCAAATTCATTCCTTTGTGATATTTTGCATGTGGTAAAACTGTCACTTTTTGGTTAAGCCAAATTATATAAATTACATTTTTAAAACCTTTCAATTTTGCTATAAATCTTAGATTTCTAACAATAATTTTGGAGACATGTGAAAGAGAATATTTTATCATTTGCAGAAACTTCCTTTGTATGTAGTTAAAATCTTAAAGTACAATTCAGTGCTTTTAACATTGATTAGTTTAATTTAGAGCTATGAGTTTTCCTAGAAAAAATTAGTTCCAGGGTTTAAGAACTAATCTGTATTTTCAGCCTGATAATTATAATTGACTGTACTACTGAGAACATTTATTAAGTAATTTTATAAAGGTTTATTTATTAGAAATGCAGAATGATGGAGAATGGGGTAGAGAGAGACTCCTGACTGGTTCACCAAACAGCCACAAGGGATACAAGTGTGGTAGGCAGACGCAAGCATACAGAACCCCATCCCTGCCCTCCATGTGGATAGCAGGTACAAAAAGAGCTTGGGCCATCCTCTTCCACTTTTCCAAGTGTGTTGACAATAGCTCGATAGGAAGCAGAGAAGCCACAACTTGAATGGGTTCTCTTGTGCATGATGGTGGTGTTACAAGTGGCAGTTTGGCATGCTGCACCACAGTACTGGCCTCTGATGGACAAGTTTACTATAGAAATTCTATGGAGACTCAAATGTGCTCAGAAATTTCCTTTTTTTCTGTTGTTATTTCAATCTTAGAATTATAATGTTGTCAGCAAATATTCATCTCTAATCCTATCATATTTTTAGTGGTGATCTGAAATGTTAATAATAAATTGCTTTTTAAGTAAAACAGAAGCCAGGTGGGCATTACCGCATTGTGCATGATGTCACTATGACTTGTAATAAAGTTTCAGCAAACAATTATTTGAAGACTGCTGCAGGTGGGGCAACTCTGTTTCGATGGCAGTGCTATTGTGTAGCAGTGTTTCAGGCGAATGTCCCTCTGAGTTGTCTAAATCACTTGTTTCACTTCTGGCACATTGATATTATACTAATTCTCTTCTTATAGCCTTATGGATAATAAAATGACATTACCAGTTTTCTGCTTACTTTTCTTTAGGAAAATGGAATACTCTATGACCTTATGCATCAATTATAATATTTGCCTTAATGAAGATCATGTATGTTGTACTTAGTTTATTCTACAATTTCTTGGACATTTACAGATCATTGTAGCTGCAACAATGGACAGAAATCTGTTAAAGCATTATGTTTTTGAAAATTTTCTTTTCTTATCTTCTGGAGTTATATCTCTTGGGTATTTTGTTCTGCTCCTTAATTGAGAGTTTGCTTGAAAAGTGGACATGTCTGGGAGTAAATGGAGGAATATATGAGGGTATTGGAAAAATTTTTGAAAGTGGAGTTAAACGATGTTTACTTTAGTGCAACAAGTTTTGATTTCTATGCATAGTTTTCTGTGAGCTTGTGTATTCTGAAAAACTATGCATAAATTTCAAAAATATTAAATATACAATCTTAACCTTTTATATTTGCCAGGACCTTTTGGAAGAACTTTCATAAATATAACATAAACCTTGTATAAGGTAGACATTAAAACAAAGATCTTTTAGCTATCTGTTGATAAATGTTATATTACCACTAATCTATGTAATGTATCACAAAAGAATTATTTTTTGTGTGTGATTTCCATGGACGAGCATTTAGGAGTAGTGGAGCTGGGTGGGTTTGGCTTGGCTGTGCTCCGGAGTTTGCAGTCAGGATGTCAGCTGAGACTGTAATCATTGGTGGTTGACAAGGCAGGAAACTCTGCTACCAAACTGACATAATTGTATAATGGCCAATGGGTTCTGGTTCTTGCTAGGAATCTTCAGTTCCTCATCACGTGGGTGAAGTTTTACCAGCTGCTTAAGTGTCCTTTTTGCTTTGTCATTATCTTCTCCCAAAGAACAATAACAGCAAGCAAAAGTAACAATGAATGAGCATATAAACCTTAGAAATCACACACTGTCATTTCTGCATTATCATATTGTTTATACAGGTTCACTGTCATTGATGTGGTGGTGATTTCTGTGAGTGTATCAGTAACAGAAGATTCAGATTATTGGAAACATCTATCTTGCAGACTAAATGGAAGGGAATAATCATATATATAATTAAATATATATGTTTGTTATATGCTATATAATATATTGTATATATAATATATTATAATTAATATATATGATAATATATCATCATATGTTATAATTAAATATATGTGTGTATTATTATTGGGAGGGCATATTTGCAGAAATGAGAGAGCGAAAAAGATTTCCCATGCACTGAGTCACTTTGCAAATGGCCACAACAGCCAGATCTGAACCAATCCAAAGTCAGGAACCAGCTGAGCCATTGCACCAGGTCCTCAAATGTGTAATTTTAAAGAATTTCTTTGTCTTGATTTTGCTTTAGATCACTGATGACCTCAAACATGAAAAGTAATTTCTGAATGATTTCTCCTAAGTGAAGTATCACATTTGTTGTTTCTTTTTATATATATCCTTTGCTCTTGACAAAGACCTTTTAACTAGGTCATGCAGATAGACCTGTCATCTCATAGTGAAGAGTTTTATGCCATGCATCAACATGGGTGGTAAAGTAAGAAAGGAATGGGATCCAGGGTTCTTTGTTTTTAACCTTTGAATATTGCTTCCTGTTAGTTCAAAAGTGTCCCAAGAGATTCTTTAACTGATAATTGCTTAAATAAGTCAATGTATTATGCATTAACATCTAGTCATTGTTTTATGAAATTTTAATTCAAGGAGATATCAATTTGTTGTATCTGTTCCACTTGTAGTTGTACATGCATGTTGATATTAACACATTAGTGACACTTTTGATCATGAAACAAATCAGGTTCATCAGCAGAGACAATGTGAAGGTTACTGCTGTGTTTAGCTTTGCAAATATCAAGACGTGTTAAGGGGAATTAATCTCTCAATGCCAAGCCAGTTGAATTGCAGCTAGGCAGGTAGACTTTCAATAGTGAAGTCAGGAGTGGAAGACAGAAGAGTTTTCAGGACTCTTACCAGTGGATTACAGAGGCATGGTTATCCTTTTGTTTTGTTTTTTAAATATTGCTCGGGGTGATATTCTTATATCTTTTTTCCATGGAAATGGTCTAATTCTTATCACAGAGTGGGCTGCTAGTGTAATCTCCAAGACCAATTGAAGATATTTTGAATAAGATGTTCAGGTCAATTTCATATGTGCTGTCTTCATCTAAGGGCAGGACATATTCACATGCATGCCTCAAAGACTAATTAGAATGAAAGACAAATATGTACATGGCTTTTAGGTGCATCTTGGGGCTGTATCTTATGAATGCAAGCTGTTTCCAGGGTGCTAACTGTCTGATATTGCCAAATGTAAACATCAGATATTTTTTATCTGTTTCAACCAAGTGTCTGATTTATGACACCTGAGTCAAGGGTTGGGTTCGCTAAGATCATTTAACCCAAAGGAGTCCAACATGCAGCATACATAGCTCTCAAACTGCTGTGTTGCTGGACACCAATGATGGTTTAACAGACCCAATTTTTGTTATATTATTAGAATGAAAATACTATTTTGTATATCTTAAGTCATCCCTCTTTTTGAAGCCAAGAAAATTGAAACAGCATAGTTTTCACATGTCATTTCATGGGAGAAATGAAAGTCTTTGTGGACGGTTATAGAACTCATTTTCTGGGAGCCCAACACAGTAGCCTAATGGCTAAGGTCCTGCACCTTGCATGCTCTGGGATCCCATATGGGCACCTGTTCTAATCTCGGTGGCCCCACTTTCTATCCAGTTCCCTGCTTGTAGCCTGGGAAAGCAGTTGAGGATGGCCCAAAGCCATGGAACCCTGCACCCCCATGGAAGACCCGGAAGAAATGCCAGGCTCCTGGCTTCGGATCTACTCAAATCTGGTGGTTGCGGCCACTTCGGGAGTGAATCAGCAGACGAAAACTTTCCTTTCTGTCTCTTCTCTCTGTGTGTCTGTAAAAAAAGTTATTTTCTGGGCCTGATGGTAAATAAAGAAAGGTGGGTGTCCTCGGGACTATGTTGCATTTTTTGTCAAGTCATAAGTCAACTAGGTTGAGAAAATAAATCTTATATTCTTATAAATGTAAATTCAGGAAGGGCTAGTAAATTGGATTATTTACAAAAATAAGGTCAAAGTTTAGGGAACAGCCTATGGTGTAATGTAACGCAATTGCAACAATGTAGAGCAGTTGTTATTGGGGCTTTAGTAGAAGAGGAAAAGAGGGAACCAGAATCCAGGGTAGAAGGTGTTCTTTCACAGGAGCTGTAGCTTTAGTAGAGACACACAGCTAACCAAGGGGAACCATGAGAAATAAATACCCTGAGCATTCACTGATACCTTCTAACTGGTGCAAACCCAATTGGAAGCCAATTGATATTGTTTGTAGACACTCTGGGGTATATGGGAAGGAAGAATAATGTACATTGTGAAATCCAGTGGGCAAATGGAAGATATCCAGCACAAAAACATACTTGAAAGAATTTTCATCCAATCATATTCTTTTTTCTATATTTCACTGATAGTAGTTTTTAAAGCATTGCTTGGTGATCCATGGAGCCAGTTCAGGAGTTGAAATTCTAGCACCAGCATTGAACTTAAGCATGTGACTCTCTCTAGTCTACAATAGAAAAATACCACAGGGCTAAAACTTCAGGGTAACTGGAGAAATAAATTGGCTAGTGTGTGGAAAACACTTAAAGCAATGCCTGTCAATATCCAGCATTATGCATTTGTAAGATTATTGTTGTTTAAATCTTATTGAATATTCTATAATTTGCTCCATTTTAGGACACATAAGGTGTGATGAGTGAAGTTGCTTTCCTGTTGTTAGTAATTACTTTGTGGTATTCCCTCAGTGTTTCATTGTGACCTGGGACTAAATCTTCTTGCAGTCACTAAGAATTTTGGAACCTTCACTCCCAACAAAGAAGGCAGGGAATGTTTCCCTGAAAATCATTAAAAACCAAACCAAACCAAACCAAACCAAACAAACAAAAAAAACCAGAAAGCTTGGTGAATTTCTTTTTTTTTTTTGCAAGAGATGATGACAAGGTTGACCTGGTGAATTAAATTTGTTTTCAGGATGTTTAGCCAAGTGCTCTTGCTTCTTTGTTAAATGAATTCCTGTAGGAACAACATTTTAAATGTGCTTATTGAACAGAATGGTGGAAACAAAAATGAATCTACTTGGAACAATGCCTTTTCTTGAGATACATTATCTAATTAAGTAATTTTCCAATAAAACAGGCATTTAAGTTTCCTTCAGGGGGAAAGAAGAAACAGCAGTAATATTAAAAAGTGGCTTTAGCAAAAATCACAGCACAATTGACAAGAAATCTTCACATTTATTATTTCACTGACTTTCAAGTTTGGTTTGAGCCATGGATATTTTACGCATCATCTTCTTTTAGGCATTTAGATTACATGGAAGGAGGGTCTTTGTGGCTCAAGCCCAGCTGGTCTGCTCTTCCCCCTATCTGGAGCTAATACTATAGGGATGGATACAAGTATATATGAGCACCGTGTTAAGGCTACCATTTTTTTAGTCTCTGAATTCCTTCTCTCTTGGGAGCAGGGCTCAATCACCTTACTGTCTTTTGAGTTCTTTTCCAAACACTTGGTGCTGAGATTCAAGTTGTTCTTTCCTGAAAATGTTTATGTTAATGCAGAGGAAGTCACTAGAAAAGAACTTTGAAAATGGAAGGAAAGCCCAGCTGAAATTGAAAGACATGCCTGTGTTTGACAAATGAGATTTCAATTTTCCCGAATCTCATGTTACACTCACTCAGGAAGGTGTGTATAGATAGTCTTATGTGACCAAATGCAATTTTTTAAATAAGAGTTTTAGGAAATCATTCAAACCTGTGTGTCATAACAAAATTAGAGGTAGTTTTTTTTGCTATTACTAAGATTTTATATACATAAAATGGTTAAAATAATCTCAAATTTGGAATGTGTGTGTCTGTGTGTTTCTCTTGCTCATTCTTTACATACTGTTTGAAGGTTTGTTGTGTGTTAGGCCCTCAGCTGAATTCTCTATGTCATATGTTTTAAAACACCATATTATTATTATGACAATGAAAATGAGTCTGACCTAATTAGCTTAGATAAGATCTCATCATTAGCATCTGTTATCCCATGCTGTCATTCACAATATTAAACCACTTATAAAAAGTGACACATTTTGCCTCCACAAATTATCACAAACAGCAGTAACAACACAAATTTTCAGTGCCAGAATTGTAGTAAATTTGTGGTGAAAAATTGAAGACAGCACAGATGTTTGTCAGATTATGTTAAACATCCTAACTATGTTTGGTTAGGAGTTGATAATATCAGTTCTCATTGTCACTGGTGAATGATGCAACCGAAGTGTTCGCTTCTGATTGGCCTCCACAGAAAGCATTAATTAAACCTGAGAGGTGACTTAAAAGCAGTTATCTGAGGGCTGGTGAGGAATGGACAGTTTGAAGGCTTGTTCTCTCTTTGCCTGTCCCTTCGTGAGTGTTTCTGTCTTCAGGCGTCTAAGAAATTGCAGGTGGATAGCATTATTGCATTAGTCATTTGAACATGCTTGAGAGTTCACACAGCTGGTTGCTACCTCTCACTCAAAACTCAGGTCAAATATTGCCTGCTTTGAAATGTGCATTCTTCAGGCCCTCTATGCCCGGCTTGCCTCTCAAGATGTCAATATAATCTGAAATTGTTTTGATTTTTTAACTCTCTCTTTCCCTACTAAATATAAACACAATAAGGCTGGAATATGGAAATTTATGTCTCCCTAAAATTCTTATGTGGAAATTTTTATCACCAGTGTGGTACTGTTATGAGTTGAAGCTTTTGGAAGGTCATTGGAACTTAGGACAGAGATGCTATGAGCAAGCTTAAAGGCTTTACAAAAGGGACGCCAAAGATCTAATGTGTCCCTCCTAGCATCTGAAGACACAGAGCAGAGATGACCTTGTGTGAATAAGGAAACGAGTCCCCAGGAACTGCGTCTATCAGTGTCTTGATCTTGGACTCCTTCGTTCCTTGGATGATAGTTGTTTTGCCAATAAGCTGGCTGGTTTATTGTATTTTGTTAGATAAGCCTGAATGGGCTATGACACCTGTCATTATTCCCTTTGGTTTTCTTGGAATCCAGGGTAATATATGGTACATGGAAGGCAATGTGTGCATACATATTTGATCATTGTCTGTTGAAGCACTCAGTAGGCTTTGTGCTTTGAAGAATTTGAGCCACAAACCATTTGAATGAAACTGATAAATGTTATGGAGTTTTAAGATATCTAATATGAAATGTAAAGGAAAATGTTACTACCTATATGCAGTTTTAGTTTAAAGTTTTAACATCTTATTTCAGAATCATTTTTAATTTATATGCAATAAACTAAATAGCAATACAAAGGATTTCCATAGAACACTCACCCCAAACTCTTTATTAGTAAAATATTGTATTATTTTTTACAACTAATGAACCAGAATTTTAAAGTAGTTACATTTAATATTCTTACTTTGTCAAAATCCATGATAAATGGAAGTCATACTAGTATAAACATAATATGTTTTCTGTGATAGAGTGGTACACAATTTTTACTTTCAATACACTATAATAAACACAAACCACTTTTGTAAGGAAAACATAGACCAATCAGGAACTTAAAAATGTTTATGCTTTTGTTTCAGACATCTTATTTCAATTTTACTTTGGAGAATCTGCCTATGTAGTTATGATAATTACAATAGTAATGATAATGATAACTGAACAACAGAAAACTGAAAAACAGGAAATGTTGGAGATGGTGATGTGGGAATTATTTACCACATATTTTTCTGTCTTGTATATACTTGTATAGTCTCAAATAGCAATGCTTATATTATGTATTTTAGAAGAACATGGAAAACAGCATAGAAAATCACTGAAGACATTCTTTACATGTTATGTTAAATGTACAAATAGTAATTCATCTCTAGCTCATACATTACCTTCATAATGTTTTAATAGCATCTTGGGTTTAGGGTGGCTTTGAAATCAGAGTGGTCTTTGACCTGACTTAGAAACCACCCAGTGAGGTGAGGGTGAAATTGTCTATTCTCAGTTACCACTATCTCCTTGGGTCCTCAAGTGAGGCCCTATGCTTAACAAGTGTTCAAATAACTTTTATATGTGCATTTTTAACTTTTCCTATATTTGAATTGATAGGCATTGCACATATTTTTGGTGTGCCGTGTGTTACTTTAATTCGTGTATATGTATCATCCAATAATTGAACTAGGTAATTATCATACATTTTAGCCCAGTTCTTCATCATTTTTGATTTTGAGATCATCTAAAATCCCCATATCCAATGTATAAGGTATCTTCAAATATTTGTGGATAAATAAAATTAAATAGTATTGTACATTATCCATTTAATTTTTGAAGCTGTCTCATAGATTGTACACTGCAACCACCATACTGTGTAATAAAACGTGAGAATTTTTTCTTCCCATGTAATTGTAACTTTGTTCACATTAATTAACCTCTGCTCATTGTATGTTCTTTTCCCTCTAGTTTATAGCGATGGCTCTTACAATGCCACCTAGTAGTAGTAGAGTACTTCAAAAAGTTTGTGAAAAACAGCTGTGTGTAACTTCTTCATAATGCAATTTCCATAAATATTTTACAAAAAGAACTTTCAGTTGAGTGGCAGTGAGAGGAGAAAAGTATGTGTATGAGAGAGAGAGAGAGGATGAGCAACTAACATCAAACATTCCCATCTACTCATTCATTGTCTAAATGCCCACAACAACCACAACTATTCCAGGGCTGAGCTGGATCCCAGTTGTAATTGAAACTAGTGTATCAATACAGGTGGGAACTCAATTACTGAGCAATCACTGCTACCTCCCAGGGCCTGTATTAGCAGGAAGCTAGGACTGGGAAATGAAGCTGAGACTGGATTCCAGGTGCTCTGATGCAGGGCATTGGCACGTTGACTACTAGGATAAATGCTTACTCTTCCTGGAGATTTTTAAAAACCCTTCATGTGAGTGAGATTGTGTGATATTTGTCTTTGTGACCTGTTTTTTTTTTTGACTTAGTATAGTGGCCTTTATTTACTTCTACAGTGTCATACATAACAGGATTTCATCCTCTTTATGACTGAATAATACTCTGTTGTGCATGTATACTATGTTTTCTTTGTTAATTCATCCACCTGTAATTTGAGCACCTGTAATTTGACTCCTACGAGGAGTGCTGTAGTAAACTTTGGAGTGCAGCTGTCTTTTCCACTGCAGTCTTGATTTCATTTCTTTGATGATTAGCGAAGTTCAGCATGGTTACACATTTGTATCTTTTGAAAAATGCACTAAAGCCTATTCCTCAATTCAGTTTTTTTCAATGAGAAAGAAACCACACTTATTTGACAAAAAGTAGGGAGAGACAGAGAAAGAAAGAGAAAGCAGAGAGAGAGATAACTGATTTTGTCCACTGGTTCAGTTCCCAGATTCTTGCAATGTCCCCAGCTTGTGTTGGAGGCTCAATTCATGAGCCAGGAATTCAATTCAGGTTGTCTACAGGTCATGGCCAAAATCCAGTTAGTTGAGTCATCACTGCCGTCTGTCTGACTGTTCTGGTAAAATCTAAACCCTCTAATATCAGACATCAGTGTTTTACACATCATCTCAACTGTTAGATTAAATGCACACTCAATACTATCCATTTTAAAAGGAGACTTTTTTTCCCCTTGTTATTTAGATTTGGGTTTCTTATATATTCTAGATTTAGTCCCTGTCAGATGTATAGCTTTCAAATATTTTCCTCCTACTCAGTAGTTTGTCTATTCAGTCTCTTGATTATTTTTTTTAGTAGGAGATTTGCTACAATTGTTTTCGGTTTCATAATTTATTTTTTATTTAATTTTAATCTAGGGTCAAGTGACATTTTCTATCCTACTCTCCCTCCTGCCCACATTCCTCACCCACCCACCCTCCTTCTTTCTCTCTGTATCTCCTGTTTCTCTTGCGAGGGACAGCGACCTGTTGGTGCTGGGGGTCATGGCCTCGGCCTGTGAAGCACCTCCTGCCTCAGGAGGTCACGGCTCTCCTGCCGTGATTGCAAGCTTTCACTGCACTTTACAGTCATAGGCTTAACACTCCATTAGGTTGAGATTTCAACATGTAACAAATACAAAAAAATCCTGCTATTTCTTAAGAGTATAATCAAAGGCCATAAACAAATAATCAAATCTCAAAATGACAATTTTGCTGAATCATATTAACAACCTGAAGGATTAAAACCATATGATTATTTCAATAGATGCAGAGGAAACAAATAAAACACAAATTCCTTTCATGAAAAAAATGTTAAGCAACT
Source organism: Ochotona princeps (assembly GCF_030435755.1). Classification (NCBI taxonomy): domain Eukaryota; kingdom Metazoa; phylum Chordata; class Mammalia; order Lagomorpha; family Ochotonidae; genus Ochotona; species Ochotona princeps. The sequence goes on from NC_080838.1 coordinate 15,004,316, forward strand.
TGGGCATAAAAGAAACACCCCTCAATATAATCAAGGCAATATAAGAAAAACTCATAGCTAGAATTATACTGAATGGGAAAAAGCTGGAGGAAGATCAAGGAAAACATAAATTTGCCTTTTTTGAGACTGGCTTATTTTATTAACCAGGATGGTTTCCAGTTTCATTAATTTTGTTAAAAAATACAAAATTTCAGTCTTTTTTTATGGCTAAGTAGTATGCTTCGATTTGATGTGTATGTGATGTTAAATATACGTATAACATTAAATACATTTGTGCATATATGTATGTATATAAATTTGTGTGTGTGTGTGCGCACGCGCGTTTGTTAATGGACATCTGGGTTAATTCCACATCTTAGGTACTGAGAACTGAACTGCAGTATGCATGGGTATACAAATAAATTGCATACTAACTTCTTGTTTGATTTTGTTTGAGTAAATTCCCCATAAGTGGGATTATTTTCAGATCTCCGCAGAATCTCCGGACTGTCATCCTTAATGATGGTACTAGTTTGAATTTCTACAAAAGTGGATTAGTATACCTTTTTTCTTGAACATTCTTGCCTGCACTTACTTTTTAAAAATTTTTTGGATGATATCCATTCAACCTGGTATAAGGTATTTTGTTTTCATTTGACTGATGGCTGATGATCACCAACATTTTTTCATGTGTTTCTATTTCATTTTTTGAAAATTGTCTGCTTTTTTCTATTTCTTAATTGCAGTGTTTGTTTTATTGTTGTTGAGTTTCTTCAACTAATTACAGATCCTGGTTATGTATCCTTTGTCAGTTGCAATATTTTCTCCAATTCTGTTGATTGTCTCTTCATTTTGTTGATGGTTTCCTTTGCAGGACAGAAGCTTCTTAGCCTGATGCAATACCACTTGTTTATCTTTGCTTTAATCGCCTGCGCTCCTAGAGTCTTCTAAGAAGTCTGTTCCTATCTCTATCTTTTGCAGTGTTTACCCAATGTTTTCTGTAGTAACTTGATGATATCAGTCCTTAGATCTAGATCCTTCATTCACTTAACGTTGGTTTTTGTATAAATTGTAAATTAGGGATCTTGTTTCACATTACTGCACACATAGTTCCAATTTTCCCAGCAGTATTTTTGAGGAGACTGCTTTATTCCCACATTGATTTCTGTTTGCTTGTCAAAGATAAGTTTGCTCTAGATGTGTGGGTTTAGTTCTGAAATTTCAATTCTGTTCCACTGATCTGCATGTTCTGTTTTGTGCCAGTACCAGGTAGTTTGATTACAACCTCCCTGTAACCTCTTGAAATCTGATGTGGTAACTCCAGCTAGTTCAACATACTCAATAACTTGAATCATATTAACAACCTGAAGAATTAAAACCATATGGTGATCTCAGTAAATCCAGAGGGAACAAATAAAACACAAATTAATTTCATGAGAAAGCAATTGAGCAGAGAAGGAACATTCCTCAACATAATCAAGCAATATTTGAAAAACTCATAGCTAGAAGTATTCTGGATAGGAAAGCTGGAGAGATTTCTGCTAAGCTCTAGAAACAGACCACGATGTCCACCCTGATCACTGTTATTCAATGTGGTCCTCGAAGCCTTAGCTAGAGTCAAAAGATAATCAATCAATCAATCAATCAATCAAGAAGTTATAGGGATACAAATTGGAAAGGAGAATGTAAGGCTGTCCTTGTTTGTAGATGACATGATTGTCCATTAGGTGGAAAAATAAAGATACTAGAAGAAGACAATTGGAACTTTAGAATTTGGTAAAGTTGCATGGTATAAAATCAACACACAAAAATCAATATTTTTGTATACGCAACAGTTTCATGGCTGGAAAAAGGCTTGTAGGATCAATCCCATCCATGATAACCACCAAAATGAGAAAAAAAAACCTCTTAAGTATGCTGGAATTAATTTAATCAATTATATTAGGGCTCCTTATGATGAAAAACTACAAAACATTAAAGAAAATCTAGAAGATTACCCCAAAATTTAGAGATTCACTCTGATCCCAGGCAAATCATCTCTGACATTCTTCTCAAATCAAGAAAAAAAAATGACACTAAAAGTTGTATGGAAACAAGCTAACTTGAATAGCTAAAGCTATCTTAAACAAAGCTCGTGGTTGAGTCCTTTTTTGTTCAGAACGATGTGATTATTGCAATGCTTGTTCTTGGCACTTCCGTTGAAGAGCAACTGTCTGTTAATGCTGTGTTTGATCCTGGTATTCCTCACTGCCCTATATATGTGTTAGCCAGTGAAGTGCCATTTTGATACAATAGTTTTGTAATTAATGTATATACACATATGTATATATTGCTATGTATATTATAATTTATTTTGAAGTCTGGGTAGTATAATGCTTCTTAACTTTTTTTTCTTTGCTCAGGATTCCTTTGGCTATTTAGGAACTTTTATCATTTTGTAGGGATTGTAGGATTTTTTTAACTGTGAAAAACTATATTTTAATAGAGATTTCATTGACTCTGCATTTCACCTTGGGTAGTACAAATATTTAAAAATGTTTTTCTGCTCATCCATGCAGAAAGGACATCATTCCTTAAATGTTCTCTTTACTTTTCTTCATTCAGAAAATCTATTTTGGTAGTAGATTTAAACAGAATTTTAAATGTAATTCTTTTAAGGTAATTTATTATAGACATCATTTATCCCCTTATTTTGCATGAGCTATTGTTATGAAACCTTTTATTTATTTCCTTATAAAATTTGCTCTCACCTTTCTTTCATATTGGAGTAGCATAGCATGTATTGAAAAAACACTGATTGCCAAGTTGACACTTGACGTAATGATTCACACCTCAGTCTGGACAACTTGACGCTACACTGGAGTGCTTGGGTTTGAGTTCTGACTCACTGGAGTGTAACTGCCTGCTAATGTACATTCTTACAGGCAATATGTGATGACTCAAGCCCTGCCACCCCCTTGTAACACCCAGTTGAGTTGCTTTTGCTTAGCCCAGGCCTGTTACATTCATTTCAGAAACAAATTAGTAGACACAGGATCTCCCTGTATGTCTCTCTGTCTCTTTCTGTCTCTCTTCCCTTCAATAAGTAATAATAATGTACAAAGGTCTTGATCCTAGCTTAAAGTTCTGATTAAATTTATCTGTCCTAAGTCTACCTTAGAGTGCTTGCAAACTCTAGTTTGTAACTAGGAATGAGAATCACTGATTTAAACAGGCAGCTAGCTCTGGCGAGTTTACAATCTGCATTGACACTAATGGATTTCCAAAGAAAAAGTCCCTCTGAGTGATATCTATTTAAGATTTCTAAATAGCTAAATGTCAAAACAGATCATATGCATTCCTGATAAGGGCATTTTAAAGTATAATTCTGTGGCTTTGCTGTTGTTCTTTTAGAAAAAAATTCTTGGCATTATGTCTTAATACATACCTCTTGAAGTTTCACCTAATGTCCTCCTTTCAAAATGGCATTAGGAAGGACTAGCACTTGGGAGAATTTATTCTTTGAATTGAAATTTTAGGATAAAATTGAAAAATGAATGTATGACAAAGTTAAAGTAAAAATAGCTTATTGAACTAACCAAAATGTACCCTCTGGAGCTCATAAAAAGGAAAAGAAATTTGAAATTTTTAATACAACTCACTTTTATAGGGAGACTGAAAATGAAACAAGATGTCTTTCATTTCCCAGGATTTCAGAAACTGAAGTCACATTCAATTTGGAACTGACAAATCTATCAGCAGAAAAAATTCAGTTTAGAAAATGTGGATTCTATTAGAAATATATTTGCTTTGAAGTTTAGATTTCTTTTACTTTTGTGGCATAGAAACCATTCTCTACTTACTGATGTAGTAATGAATTGATGGGTGGAAACTGCAGGGATTCCATGTCTACTTAAGAGTAAGGCTTGTCAAAACCATAGCTCGTGAGGAGACTCAGGTAATTCTGAAGCTGTTCCCAAAAGACACAGGACAAATGTAAAGGATATAAGCTCTAAATGCAAGATTTATAAAAATAAGGTATACTATTTAAGATCTATTACTCAGCAGCACGGCTCAAGAAAGTTCATTGGAAATCTACAGAATACAACAAGCCAAATTAATTTGCATCTGAGATAGCTGCAATTAATTTAAACTACATTGTCCTATATGTACTTTCAAGCTGTGCATAGAAGGGGAGAAGAGTTTTATTCTTCTGTAATGTATTTGCCAAATACCGTGACATAACTGTATCAAGACTGAATTAAACTTATTCTTCTTCTCCATTATTGTTACAGAAATAGCCTTTTGAGGAAATGAAAAGGAAGTCATGTAAATGACTGGGAGAACATCTAAAAACTTAATAATTTTTGAAAGAAGCATATGGGCCAATGGAAGAGTCAGACATTTTCCAGTGAGATGTTGATAGGAAGGGACATTATTCATAGGTATTCTTGTGTACAGAAGTTCAAATAGCAGCATAAAGTCAACAATGGCAGAGTGGCAGTTCATCAGTCTATACTGATGAATTAAACGTCAAACACTGATTATTTCTCAGTTGTCTGTATTTGTTGTACTTTTTAAAAGAAATTGAGGATTTTTATTGGAAAGTCAGATATAAAGAGAAGAGAGATAAAGAAGAAGATCTTCCATCTATTGATTCATGCCAAAGTGGCCGCATGGCTGGAGCCGAGCTATTCTGAAGCTAGGAGCCAGATCCACTTCTGGGTCTCCCACGAGGATGCAGGGTCCCAAGGTCTTGGGTCATCCTTGACTGGTTTCCCCAACCACAGGCAAGGGACTGGATGGGAAGCGGGGTCTCTGGAATTAGAGCCAGCAATCATGAGATCCTGGTGTGTGCAACGTGAGGACTTTAGCTGCTAGGCTACCACAGCCAGGCCTATTTGTTGTATTTTAATAACTATAATTTAAGGGCTAGCATTCCGTATGGACATTAGTTTGTGTCCCAGATGTTCCACGTCCAATCTAGCTCTCTGATTGTGGTTTGTGAAAACAGTGGAGGGTGGCCCAAATCCATGGCATGTTGCATATGTATGTAGGAAAACCAGAAGAGGTACCTGGCTTTCGGTCAGCTCAACTCTGGCCATTGCAGCCATATACTGATTCACTCCCTAAATGGCTGGCTCAGACTGAAGCCAGGAGCCAAGAATTTTATCTGGGTCTCCATGTAGATTCAGAGACCCAAGTACTCGAAACATCTTGTGCTTTCACAAGTGCGTTAGCAGTAAGCTGGATCAGAAGTAGAGCAACTGGTACTCCAGCTGAGGCTCATCTTGGATACTTTAGTCTCAATTGGCAGATTAACTCCACAACCCCAGACTTAAACAAATCATTATGGTGAGGGTCTACAATATGAATTAGAAAATTATACTTGCCTTTGATGCCACTTGATGTCAATAACAAACCTCTTCCTTTTGTTTAATTGTGATAACAAAAATTATTTCCAGAGTTTGCCCAATGTCCCCTGGGAAGAACAAAAAATTGAAAGTCATTAATTTATGCTTTCCGAAAGGCTATAAGAATTCTTTTAATCGATCACATTTATTGCCAACACTATGCCATGATTGAAATGCTATAAAAACATTGTCAAGACCAATTGCACTGGAGGTAACCAATTCAGACCATTGCAGTATCAGAAAGAAATTAAATGTTGAACTGAACTCTGCTGAAGCAGAAGCTCTTTTATAAACATGTTTGAGGACAAGATTCTTCAGTATGATGATGCTTTCTGTGTTGTGTGTATGTGTGTGTGTGTGTGAGTGTTTAGTAACTAATACTAATGGAAGTTAGATTCTTCTCTCCAAGAAAGTTTGAAAGGGGAAGAACTATCTTGCTGACTGTGTTTCAGAAGCATGGTTCCCCAGGGTTTGAGAGCAGAATTTCCTGCGTTATTATACAGGCGATGCACTGGGAGATGATTTGCATCTTCATGTGTCAGAGTTTATAGTCATAAATTTCTAAAATACAGGAAGCCATGGGCAGAGTCCTAAAGAAGTTTGTGTAAAATTTGGCCAAGTTAGGGGGTTCATATGCCTCTTTGGGTTATGATAAGGCATGGTAGCCTTTGGCTGAATCTGGAATATATACAATTAATTCAGTGATTGGGTTGGATTTTATTCCACTATTGGACACACTCAGCAATGGGTATCTGAAAGGTATGTCATATTTGCGCCATGCTTGCTTAATGTCTGAAATCTGTATCTGCTTTGAGTTGTAATCTTCATCTTGTGAAATAAGCAATTCATATACGTTGTTCACCAACTGTGTTTCAGCTGCTGGCACCCAGCACGTGATGACTGTGCACTTCCTAGGTGAATGTGTCTATTAGAAAGTGTTGAACGTACTTGGGTTGTTGTGTCTTCTTCACCTTTTATTCCCAAAGTCTAATGCATAGTAGGAGCTTAGTCAAAGTACGGCATCTGGGCCTCAATTTTTCCAGGTATTTGTGTCAAAGGCTGTATGAAAGTAGAAAGTAATGTCTCCTGAAGCATTGGGGCAGAGCATATTTTATCAGGACTTGAAAACTGTGACTGCTTCTGATCCTCAAAGCAATGCACAGCAGCTCAATCAGCTGTTAGCATTACTAAGCAAGACACAGCTCTGGGAGGAAAGACAAGGTGGGTAGTGTGCCCATTCAGAAGGGTCTCTTTGTAGAGGTGTCTTACTGTATTTGTGGGTGCAGTGCTGTTTGAGAGCTTTGGTTTAAATGATACAGGAGCACAAAAGGAAAGAAGGTGAGAAAAATGGATGTAGATGGTGAAAGAATGCCAGAACAAGATGTGTGAGAGCTGGGTGAGCAATGGTAGTGAAAGCAGAGGGAAGTAAAGGTTCCGTATGTATACAATGAATTGGAGAATATCCTGGAAATAGACTTGCCCTTTCTCTGATCACTGTCTCCAATAGGCTTTGTTGCATTTCCTTTATTGACCTCTGAGCAAGGTCTAAGCAACATCTCAGAAATGGTGCTGCAATAGTGATTGAATACTGACAGTTTCATTTTCTGCTATTGAAAGTATACTATGGGTATCAGACATTTGGTCTGTTTAGAGGAGGGTGCTCACATCCCACATCGAAGTGCCTGGATTGGATCACTCAGACTCCGGATTCCAGCTTCCTGCTAATGTGCACTTCCAACCTTGCATGGCTCAAGTAATCAAGTTCCTGCCACTTAATCGGGAGACACGAATCAGGTGCCCAGGTTCTGCCTTTGCCTGTGCCCTGGTCACTGAAGTCATTGTGAAGTGAACAAGCAAATGGAAGCTCTTGTCTCTCTGCCTCTCAAATAAATAAATATATAATGTTTAAAAGATATCATACAGTTAGCTACAGCAACCTTTGCAGTATTCCTCTTTGAATCATCATCCTATCTTTCTAGCTCGCTCATTGTGAACACAGGAAGTCCCCAGGATCCCAGCATATCTGGAGGGACATTGTTTATGTTTCACTCCTCTGTCACTTTTTTCTTACACTGTTTTGTTGTTGCTGTTGTTGTTATTGTTTATTTGTTTGGTTTTTGTTTCCCCATAGTTCTGGATTGTGTCTGTGAAACAGAGTTAAAGGACCATGCTGTCCCTGTTCAGGATTTGTGTAATCTAGCATAATGACCCTTATTTTAGATGCCCAGTGGCTAATGTTCATGAAACGAGGTAGTTCTTGAGCATTCTTGTAAATGAGGAGGTGGAAAGTGACCTCCCCCTTTCTTCTTAGAAAATAAGCTTTCTAAAAATTCTGTAACCAGCAACCTAGCATACACTGCTTTATTCATTTCATCTATAGCTGATGATAAGAGAAGGAGATAAGGACATATTTACATTTATCTCAGCAGATTAGGGCAGTGGTATCTGGCACTTAGAATATCAATTGCTGCCTTTAATTTTAGGCTCTCAGTCAATACTCTACAGGCACATCAAACGTCCTGTTACATTTAAATTTTCAAGATGTTAATTGTTCATACAACATTTAAATATAGTTATATGTATCGACATATATTGTATGTATAAATAAATGCTTGTTATTTATGGCAACATGCTATTTAGACTAAGTCTGGTACTAGGAATTGTAATTAGTCAGAATTAGACATACTAACATTGAAGAAAGCTTTGACACTCATTTATGCTTTCACATTCAAAATAGGGGAAATAGAAGATACTCTTCAATGTTACTACATACAGTACACAGCCTGACATGTGGCAAATGCTCCAAGAATGTGAATCAACCTATTTGAATATAAATTACAGGAATTATTTCGGAAATGAATTAGATTGTGTGGGTATAGAATTGTTGAAATGAGATGAAACACAAGTGTTAAGGATCTTGAATGTCATGCTAACTAGTTCTGTATTTGAGTTGGAAGTCAATTTTATCCAGATGTTGCTGTCCCTTCACTATATATGCTTCTCTTATTTTTCTTTCTGATTTTGCTACTAATATAAAATTTGTTTTTGCATATGGCAAAAGCTGAGGATAACTGTTTACCTTCTTTAGGTAGCTAGTTATGAAAGCATGGTTTTTGAAAGATTTGTTTATTTATAAGACAGAGTCACAAGGAACGAGGGAGACACAGAAAGATCTTCTATCACTCTGTTCCATCCTTGAATGCCTGCAACACCTGGGGAAGGACCAGATCAACTCAGGGTCTAGAGTCTCTCATGTGGATGACAGGAACCCAAACACTAAAGCCATTATGTGTGCTTTTAAGGCTGCATATTAGCAAGAAGTCCAGTACTTAGCTAGGATCACAGTTCCAGTGTAGCTGGATTTATTGTTCAGTTGGTTCCACACCGCAAAGCATCATGTTACAGCTCTCAGAGCTTTACAGGGGAAACAGTAACACTTTTTTTTTCTTCTAGGTAACTTTTTCTTTGTGCTTTTAAACTCATGGGATATATTCTTTATTTTCAGTCTTTTGGGATTTTAATTAAAGATATCTAGAAATATCTCTTCCTTATTGAGGGTTCATGAATTCCGGAACCTGATGAGCCATTTCAAATACATTTCTCCATCTCGATGATTTTCTACTGTTACCTTCATTTGTTCTTTTTCCTTTTTGAAATCTCTGTTGTTTGTATAATAGGTCTGTTGTATTTGCTGCACAAATCTCTTTTCTCTCACATTTTTATCTCTTTTTCATTTGTTTTTGGTTTTACAACTCTTGATCTTCTAAGCCTTTATTTTGGGTCATGGTGTGATAGTCTGTTCCTTGATTTAATGAAATTCTTAGTTTGACAAATCAAGTTTACTAGCACTATTTGTATGTGTGCATGTGTAGGGGGGCATGTGTATCTATATGAAATTGAATTCCAAATACAATGGGTATCATTGAAATACCCACTGTTTCTATTTCCTGGCTAAATTACTCTAATTTTCCTCTTATCTCTAGCTGCTAATCACATAAAATGGCAGTTAAGTTTTTTATGTTAAGCTTGGTTTGAGTCATATTATTGGAATTTCTACAATGGGTGCAATGCCCTGGATTCTTTATTAATAGACTTGCTATACAGAAGCAAGCAGCTCTCAGTCCAATGATGAGTCAGTAAACATTAGCCGAGTTCTGTGATCTGCATTTACTAATTGGTGCTCATGCAAGATAGGCTGCTAGTCATGATGGCAGTGCTGTCTTACTGTCATCTGTTGGTGTACTACACGCACACTCACAGATATTTCAAAACTTCCGTGGAAGTAGAATTGAAAGTATGTTTTGATGCCAAAAATGTTGGAATTCATACATAATTTTCCATCGTATGCATATCATTTCATGAAATTTTTGAAGACATTTTTGAGTGTGGATGAGATCTTCCTATTAATAAATTCCAAAGTTTATAGTACAGTATTATTAATTATACTAATGATGTTGTGTGGCATGTATTTAAAATATATTTATCAAGTCTAACTGAAATTTTAGTCATTGAATATCACCTCCTTAGTTCCTCCTATCAACTGTCAGAACACTAAAGTTTTTGCTTTTATTTATTGCATTCTTTAGCTATCTCATATACACTAAATGGTACAGTAATTATTTATCTGTACTTTGCTTATTTAACTTAGTATAATATTTTCATGTTGTTTTCAAGTTACGTGGTAGTACTAAATATAATGCTGTCACTACTGAATTCGTTGCAGCACTGGTTGCAATAGTCAAGATATAGAAGTAACCTAAAATGTCTTCCACTGATCAATTAATATAAATAATATATAATATAGTAAACACACCATGATCATATATGTACATAATACAGTTGTGTATTTATGTGGAATGGAGTATTTTTCAGCCTTAAAAGGGAGGGGGCTTGTTTTCTTGATGTTCATTGTTCAGAGAGATGGCGCCCAGCTCTTTTGCACAGATATTTCTGGGTTATAAAATTGCCAGAAGATTGGAGAGGATTACAACACAGAGGAGTAGAGAAGGTATTTACACTGGCCAGAACCTCAACCACTGCTCCTGAATATGTCTTTGTTGATCATATAAATTGTGATCCCAAAGTCAGGAAGAAACAGATTGCTTAAATTTATTTCAACAGAGGTGTGCAGAAAATCCTGCCAATCATTTAGTCACTGTTCCTAGGAATGCATGTGGTTTTAAGTGCCAAGTTTGTACCCTCAAAAGACAGTTTTTTTAACTTCAGCAGTATCACTCAAAGTCTTGCCCTGCCCTGATATTCTTTTTTGATGGGCAAAACATTTAGTTCCGTATTGTTTCCTTAATATATCTGATGTAAAGGGGGATTTTAAGGGAGAAGCTCTACCCAGTCTCCCACCCACCCCAGGTACCAAATGTGGGACATGCTCTGAGATACTCACTCATGTGGTCTTGATGGTTCAACAGTTCTGAATTGATGCCACTCTCACCACTCCAAGCATGATGAGGTCATTGAAGAATCCACTGATTGACATAGTCCATTATGGAGTCTCCGTTTGCCCAGTTTTTCACTGCCAACATATAACTGAGGTGGTTGATTGACTTGTTTTGTCCTCTGTCTTTTAATGGTTAGGGTTCTGAGTCCGAAAGCTCGATTGGGGGGATCCCCAGAGAAACTTTGTCTGAGGTGTTCCCAGACCAAATTCTTGTATGTACTAGCAAGCACAGGGCCCGCACAGTTCATTGCCCCGATCAGCTGGTGGTTGCAATTGCTGGGTTAGTTCTGTTTCCATCCCTGTCTTCCACTGGAACCAATGGGTGTTTGCAGTCTAGCCTGATTCTGCCCAGCACACACTCGGCCCTTACATCAACCAGTGGGAGCTACAGCCTAGTCAGAGCGACCCACAGTAACCCCCACCAGCCGCGCCCCCTACCCTGGTTTGCCAGTATGTGTAGCAGACTAGTCCAGTCTGCCCCACATCCCCTTCTGCTCTCATACATGTCAGTGGGTATTAAAACCTTGTTCCATCTAACCAGCTCAACTATCTAGCCTTCATGGATGTTGTTGGGTGTCTGTCTAGTCACCCTAGCCCCTGTCCTAGTTTTGGTGCCCTCCCGTGGGGGGGGGGTTGGTAACCCAAGAGGGAGGAGCCCACTATTTCCCTCCCAGGTCTTACTCCCGGATTATGCACTCTCCAGCTGGTTCTGTTGTTTGACTTGACAGAATTAGCCCCCAGTGCCAGCTTCTGCCAGCTAATGCTGTGGCTAAGCCCAAACAACCCTCACCCACTCTAATTTAGTTTGCACCAGTAGGAATAATCAGCCCAGCCTGGCTTTTCCCTGATTTAGTCCACATGAGGCACACAGGTGTGGTAGCCCTGCCTAGTCTGGTCAACCCCATCCCAGTTCATGCTCTCCAGTGGGAGTAGCTGTCCAGCAAGGGAACCACTCCTTATTCCTCTGTCGGCTCTGTCCCCTCCCTTCCTGGTTCTCACGTGTGCTGCAGCCACATGTGGTACAGGCAACCTCACCTTGGCATTCTGTGTTGTGCACTGGTTTTTGTTGCAACCGAACATGGCTCTACCCACACTCTGTTCTGGTGTTCGGATTTGCCAGTGGATGACGTGAACTGATTCAGCCTGGTCTGCCCCTGACCCATGCCAAATGTATGCCAGTGGGACACTTTCCATGACCTCTTCTGGACTGTTTCCTATCATGCTTCTTGCACTTACCTGCAGGGTCTGTGTCCTGCCAGAGGAGTTGCCCAGGCTCCTCCATCAGAACCCCTCCGAGTACCAGATTTCATGCATGCCAGGGGGTCCATGAGCCAGCACTATTCAGTTCACCTCTTGTCCTAGCAGGAACAGTGGCTTTTCCTGACTTGCCTTCAGCCCATTCTGGTTCTTGCTGTTGGATGTTTCAGCCCAGCCATGGCTCGTTCATACCCACATACAGCTCATACATGGCTCAGTAGGGGTTGAGACCTAGCCTAGTCTTTCCCTCATCTACCCTGGTCCTCCAGAACACCAGAAAGTGTTGCAGTCTGGCCCGGCCTGGTGTGTCTTGTCCCAGTCCACACTTGTGTCAAGGCAGACTACAACCATTTCCTGACCAGAACGCAGCCCCATTCCAGCTCGTGCGCCCCTTGGTGGGAACTTCCACCCAGCTAGGGTGTCCCCTTAGCTCCCCAACTGGGCCTGTTCCCAGCCAGTGTTCAGCATACCAGTGGTTGCTCTGACTCAGCTTGGCACAGCCCGTCACCTGTTGCAACCCCTGCCTTAGACACTTTGGCTCAGCATCTGTGACTCACGCAGACCAGTTGGTGCAAGAACCTAGCTGGGCATGTCCTGTGCGCCATCCTGGTTTCCAGTCTTACTTGTGGGCTAAGGTTTGCTCAGTACTGCCTGGTGCACCCGTTCTATCGCCTTTTCATACATTGACGAGCCGTTGGTGCTACATTGCCCAGCCTGTCCGACCCCAGGTCCTGACCACCTTTTCTCCAGTTGGAGCTATGACTCGCCAGGGGAGCTTCCCAAGTTTCTCCCCCTGATCCCCTTTCAGACCCAATTCTCATACATGCCACTGGGCTTTTGGCCAGCGCCCGGCACAGTCCCGGCCTCCCCTTGGGTTTGCATGAGCTGGTGAGCGTTGCAGTCTGACCCTCCCCTTGGCCTTGCGTGAGCTGGTGAACATTACAGTGTGGCCCTCCCTTTGGCCCTGCATGAGCTGGTTAATGTTGCAGCCTGGGCCTCCCCTTGTCCTTGCATGAGCTGGTGAACATTGTAGTCCACCCCGACCCCTTGGGTTTGCATGAGCTGGTGAGCGTTGCAGTCTGGCCCTCCCCTTGGCCTTGCGTGAGCTGGTGAAAGTTGCAGTCTGGCCCTCCCCTTGGCCTTGTGTGAGCTGATGAACATTATCCTGCCCTGATTTTAAGGAAGAAAGTTCCTTAGCCTCTCTTTGCCACTAGTTTGACTCACAATTGTCAGAAAGGTTATAGTTTGTTGATAGGGGGAGGGCAGCTCTAGAGTTTAGTTTGCTGTTTCCAGAATATATATTGATTTTTAATTTTTCCTAAGGCTACAAAGAAGCACATCAGGGAATCCTGGGACTAGGAAGGATTTAGTGATCTCAGGAGAATTGTGTTATGCATTGATGGGTTATAGTAAGATTGCGAGCATCAGATGGGAATATGGAATTAAAGGCAGGATATTCATGGATTATTCTTTCAGGGATATAACAGGATTTAAATGATTTCTCAACCACCTGCAATGTTTGATCAGCTTTTCTAGGTTAGACAAAAAGATATTTGGAGGATAGATGAATTCGTATGTGGTATCTTTCAGCAGTAATAACTCTTGTGGAGTTAAGGACTGCAATATCCTCAAGATAAATCTGCTTCTATGGGATACGATAGTCATGTGTTTGTTTTCCTGGTACAAATAATTCCTATTTATGCTAAGCATGTCTTAGACAAATAGTTACATTTAAATAAATTATGAATTATGCTATTTAACCAATAAGCATTATGTATATTTTAAATCAAAAAGAGTCTAAATATTTGGCACATTTTGTAGATTGATGAATCTACGTAGTAGTATAGTAATGTAATATATATCGCTCTAGACTGGTCTCATCTATGATCGTATACGTCTCGGATTTTTATTGTTCACAGAATCAGATTAATATGGTATTACATGTTTTAAGTTTCCACTTACAGGAACATATTCGACTGAAAATTAGTTTAGCTGAATGAGAAAATCAATGTAATTTATTCATGTTGCTTTGCTCGTTGGTTTGGCATTGTGTGAATATAATGATGACAGAGAAGAGCTCAAGCTCAGTGCTGGCTCTCACCCCCTGCTCATCACCACTGAATGTGACGTGACCAGTGTAGTACCGGGAAGGGAGAGAAAGCCTGTTTTATGTGAGTGTGCTAGAGAAACAGTGACACATTTACATGTGCCTGTCTATGAAAGCCAAAGAAAATGCAAAACCAACACTCTCTACCCATGCCTAGCAAAACTACCATCATATTAATTGTACATGCATGCTATTTTGGCTTGATAGTTTGAAACAAGGTTTATAGAGGTATCTTTCAGCTTTCTGACTCATTCTGGTTTGTTTTGCTATTTGCCAGTTTGAAGTTCTGTCTCACCAAAGTGTGATACTGTTTCTGCGCTGCTCCTAACATGCTTCTTACATCCAAACATTAAAATATTTCCATAACAGTACATTGAATATTGACACAAAAATCCGTTGATAAGGAATCCCCTGTTGTGATAAAGACTTAACTGTCCTGTTCTGCTGACCTGGTGTAGAGATATGAGCAATTTGGTAGCGAGTAATATGAATTCATTTAACACATATGTGACATAGCTGGAGTTAAAACACAGGAATGGACTTTATGGGATTACATTTGCTAAAATGTGCTAGAATTCAAATTTAATGAATAAAGGATTTATCTAAGGTAATGAAAAATGGTAACATGATAATAACCTTAGACAAAAGCGAACAAATGGATAATTTTAAATACATAAAATAGAATGTTAAGCTTAGTAAAAAGTAAGTTTCACATTGAGGATTCAAAACATGGACCCTTTTAGTTAAACCAAAGCAAGTTAAAGGAAGAAAATAATGAACACAAGAGAGAAAGTAAAATAATAGAAAAAATGCTAAGGTTTTTTTCAAGATCGTAACTGTATTAACTTGAAAAAGCTTTAGCAAGGCTTACAAAGAAAGGCCAAGAAAAAAAAAGTAAAAATTGTCAGTATTGAGTTTGAAAGGGAAGATAATAAATAGCACATATCCTAAAGATACTAAGAATAATATAATGGAATATTAGCAAGAATGAACAAATTTAGGGATTAATTAATAACTTTATTTATTTAGTTAAATAAAGTTTAAGCAAAGTGGGGAATTTTATGAAAGTTCATGACCTAGCCCAAATTGAAATATGAATAAAATATGCAGATAATGCTGCCATGTGACCAAATTACACTTGTGATATAAAATCTCAAATGGAAAATGTCAGTGAACAAGCCTCCAGTGGACATTCCATCAGATGTTTCAGAAAAAAAAAACAATTAAAATCGCAAACTTTTAAGATGTAAGAGTAGTGAATACTTTATAGCGAATTTTGTGAAGATATGATTCCATACTCTACAATACTGGAAGTAAACACATTCCATTCTGGCTCAAGAGCAGATATATATTAAAAAGAAACCTAAGAAAATATTGCCAGAAAAATCCATTTTATATTTAAAAAAGATAATGTATATGAGCATTTGGAGTTTATCTCAGATATAAAATATTTGTCTGTTTAACATTTAACGAATAAATCATATGGGGTGATGGTGCTGTGGCATAGCAAGCTAAGCCTCTGCCTGTAGTACCAGCATTCCGTGTGGGCACTGGTTCAAGTCCCAGCTGTTGTACTTGTGATTCAGCTCCCTGCTAGTGGCATAAGAAGGCAGAACAGGAGGGCCCAAGTCCTTGGGTTACTGCTTCCATGAGGGAGACCCAGAAGAACATTATAGATCCTGGCTTCACGCAGGCCTTTCTCTAGCTGTTGCAGCCCTTTGTGAAGTGAACAAGCAGATGGAAGACCTCTCTTTTTCTCTCTGCAACTTTGCCTTTCAAATAAAAAGAGATAAATGTTTAAAAGCAAATAAAGTATGTATGTCCCATATTTGCAGAAAATAGATAGAAAACTGTATGATCAACTAAATGCTGCTGAATAAGAAACTAAAAATTCAAACCCGTTCACGCTGTCAGAAACCTATAGATGGAAAACAATGCATTTAATCTTATAAAATGCATCCGTTAAATATGTACAGCAAATATTTTTAATGATAAAAATTTTGAATGTTTTCTGTCTTTTTCTTGAAAAAGCAAACATCTTCTATTCTAAAATGTCTTGGAGGTCCTAAATGATACAAAAAGACACAGGGGGGCTCGGTGTGGTGGTCTAGTGGCAAAAGTCCTCGCCTTGAATGCACCAGGATCCCATATGGGTACCGGTTCTAATCCTGCAGCCCCACTTCCCATCCAACTCCATGACTGTGCCCTGGGAAAGCATTTGAGGACAGCCCAAAGCCTTGGGACCGTGCACCCACACGGTAGACCTGGAGGAAGTTCCTGGCTCCTGGCTTCGTATCAGTGCAGCACCTGCCGTTGCGGTCACTTGGGGAGTGTATCATCTTGCAGAAGATCTTCCTGTCTGTCTCTCTTCCTCTCTGTATATCTGACTTTGCAGTAAAAAAGAAATAAATCTTTGAAAGAGCAGACACAGGAAAAGATGAAAGTCGCAACAAACATTAAAAAACAAAACACGTTGTATATAAAAAGTATGTATATGTAGAAAATATTTTACTATGTAAGTCCAACAATAAGTGAATGTGATAAGAAAATTAAAGGTATTATATATATATATATATGATATAAAGGATATTTCATAGGACATAAAATAAATTTATACAAATTATAGGACATATACAAGTTGGATTTTGCATTACTTACACAAACAATATGTCAAACATTAAATACTCAGAAGGATTTAACATACATGTGCAAGATTTTGGCAGTAAAAACTCTGATTTTGCTTAAAGAATTTAAAGAAAATATCTTACTCATGAGTTAAACAATTCTGTTTTATAGAAATGTTAATTCTCCCATAGAAATATATAGTTTCAGTGGGATCCCAGTTAAAATCCAATTAGATATTGAGGGTGTGGTGAAGAGAAATTAACACACTCGTGCTGAATTTATGTGGAACTGCACCACATCTAGAATAGACAGAATATCTTGAAAAGGAACAAAGTTTTGAATTTTACATTTTAACTTTCAAGACTTATTCTAACACTAATATAATCCAGAAATTGAGATGATGGCTTAAATATAGCCAATTAGGTCAGTGGATCATAATAGATGTGCATATAATGGTCAGTTGGTTTTGGTTTAGGCACCAAGGCATGTGTGGAAGAAATTGCTTGCAGTAAATACTTTTAGAACAACCACCTAAATCCATGTAACAGAGTAAATTCTAGTTCCACTCTCCCTAGATGAATTAGACTCCAAGTTGAAACTACTAATGGTGTTGTCCTAACAAGCTAAGCTGCTGCCTGCAATGCTGACATCCCATAATGCAATGTCAGACCATGTCCTAACTTTGGCTTCCAAATCAGCTCACTGCTAAAGCTGCTGAGAAAGGAGCAGAAGACAGTCCACGTCCTTGGGTTTCTGCCACCCTCATGGGAGAAATGGATGGAGTGAATAGGCTCCTTGCTTCATCCTTGTCTAATTCCGGCTGTTGCAAACATTTGCAGCTCAAACCAGCAAATGGAAAAGGCCTTCCTCTCGGTTTCTTCCTCTCTGCTGTGCTATCTTGCCTTCTAAAATTTTAAATAGTTTTCTAGAGAAGAGATAATGAATGGTGATAGTCATAATGAAGTGCTTAAAAGTATAACCATCAAGAAAATCAAATTAATATCCCATTTACTCCTGACTGTGAGCAGAATATCTAATATTAATAAGACTAACAACTCTGAATGTTGGGACAATATGCAGCAACTAGAAATCTCATGATTTTTGATAGGCATATATGAGAAATTAAATGTAGCTTTTTGGAGTAGAAATGTTTCTTGTTCATAGAGATTTCAATTTGGCCATTTCTGTTGGTTAGCATATCTTTTTATAGTTCTATAGGGATCCAAAGCCATTTCTTCCTGTGGATTTGCAGTCCTATGTGCCTTCATCATCTAGCTAACGAGAAGAAGGCGGGGGGCGGTATGGGAATGGGAGACCTTGTAGAAAGATTGTGTATGTAAGGTCTGTTGCATCTCAGACAATTGCATAGAAACTAAGAACCACAGTTTGCCTGGCTTGTATGCATGGGAACAATGAAGAAGGGTGAATTTCTAGCCAGATTCAGTCTTATTCATACTGCTATTTAGTGATAGATCAATGAGGGAGGAACTTTGATCATTGAGCAGAATGCTAATTTAAGAGTTTATTGGATGTTTCTGATAGTAAATAAATGTTACCTCAGACAAGAAATTTAAAATAGTAACATGGACCTAGATTCAGTTTTACTCAAACCTCATTTTCATAACTGAACCCTTAGTTAAACCAGTTATGAAGGGTATCTCATAAAATAGGCAGCTGTTTATGTTTTCTAGTTCTTGGAAATTTTTCAGTTTTTTAACATGGAAATCTGTCGTAATGATCAAACTGAATATTTGCTGAACCATCTAAATTATTTTGTAAAAAATAAACTCAGATCTCAGGAAATTGAGTCCTGGCTGAATGACTATCGTTATTTACTATTTTTTGTGATTCAGAAATTATTAATTCAAGACTTAAAAATTTAGTTGATCGTTGTGAAGAAAATTTGCACTGCAGTGAGGTGTTCCTCAAAGCATTAGAAGGAAAATCGAGAGTGTCCCTGGACTCTGATTGCTTTGTTTTCTACTTTCAGCTGTCTGACCTCAGATCAAAGCCTGCTTTATCAAAGTCACTTTGTATATCCCTTAGTGTGAGGCTTAAAACTGTATCGGTCCAAGTCTTCTCTAAAAGATATTTCCATTTCCCAGAAAGGAGCAGACCTGTCTCCTGAAATCCAACCTGTGATATGGATTCCCTGGTGGGTGGTCACTTCTCAGAACTTTAGTGTTTCAGATGACAAGTTAGTTTCATGATAACTCCAATTTCCTCGTGATTTCATACTTCAAAATGATAATTAATAACAAAACTAACGTAGTACCCTAATCACTCAGTGTTTCTATCTGAACAAAGGATATCTTTCCTTAATAGTTTTACATTCATAAATATTTTAAGAAAATTATGAATCAGCTGTCGTTTAGTCTTTGTTAAAATATTGTGGAACCTTTTATTGTATATTGATGAAGTACCAAGATCCTTCTAATTCTTTTTGTTTTTATTTTTAAAAGCTTTTTTGAAAAGTGCGGAGAAAGACACACAAAAAGAGATAGATCATTCATCCATCAGTTCACTGTGCTAAGTGCCCACAATACCTGGAACTGTTAGGTTTGAAACAAGGAGCCTGTGACATCATCCAGTTCTCCATTATGGGTGACAGGAGCACAATTATTTGGGCTATCAACTGGGAAGTGAACTCAGGCACTCCAGTGAAGCAGTGGGCATCTTAACTCTCACCATAACTGGTAGACACAATGCCTGTAGCCTTTCTAATTCTAAGAGTTGATTGCCCATGGAACCTTAAGTGGTAGTTATTAATGGAACTTTCAACTCTAAGTAGGCGATGTTTCAGATTTGCTTTAGCAACCAACTAGGGCTTAATTTTTCAAAAATGCAACATTTTTATTAGAAGTAAATATATTTCCATACTCATTTCTAATTGCTATTAGTATGATATCAGTAGTAATATGTTTTCTCAAAGGATATTTCTTTTTGTGATAATTGAAATTTGTGGAACATAGCTGTATTAAGTTTGTCAGTATATTGACTTTAACCTGCTCACTTTCATTACTCAACTTTGCTTTTGCTTTCAAACTTTACAAAGCCATTACTTTGTATTCTGGCTGCATATGAAAGCCCTCATATTTCATTCATCTGAATATGGCAGGTTCTATTTTTCTGTACCTTCTTAAATTTTTAATGTTCTTAGGATGCAATAATAGGAACTGTACATGACATTCTGTGATAAAAATGTGTGGTTTTTTTTTTTTCCTGATATTTTTGACTTAGCTCTCTAGGACACACAAGTGCCTCTACTCTTTAGCCACTGCATCATTTCCAAAATCCTGATTTCAAACAGTAACCTGGGGAATCCCAATTCCATCTACCCATTTCTAATTAACTCAGAGCTCTGGATTCTGTGGATGTGTCATCTTGCAGTGTCACATTTTTCTTTGAACCATAGCATTAAGTCTTAGAGGGGAGTCCAGATCTCTCCCTGGGAACAGCTGAGAGTCTCCACTGTTTACTCCATATGTCTACACTGATTGCTGCTCATTACTGTAAACCAGGCATCTTCCCAACTTCCTTACCACATAGTTAGGTTCATCCTGTCCAACCTCTCTACTTTCCTCTGTAATAGAGCACTCAGGTAGTACATTAGCTCACAAAGCACATTATTTCAAATTTTAATGAGTAAGACCTAAAGAAACTATGATGTTACAATGGAGATCTAAAACCATTTTGATGTCACTGCTCTTTAAGCACTTTGGTAATGTCCTATCACAGATAGTTCCCATTGTCCTTTGTTTTATAGGCCTGGAAAAACACCATGAGGGGGAACTATTACATAAAATATAAAATTGCTACAAATCTTGACTCAATCAGTTGTTCCCATCCTGACTCTGTTACTTTTTCTGGAGTACTCAGCATGATGTCTGAACATCATAACACTTAGCAAATGGAGGCTCTTACTGTGATGTGAGAACACCATGATTATGGACTTTGTATTATTCCATTGTGGGACCCTTGATGCTGACATATAGAATGCAGATAAAAGCCTAGTCTGAGTCCATTTGTTATTGCAGGTTCCCCTCATCATCACTAGTTTTTACTTTTGTGCTGCAGGGGACTGTTATACTTCTTTCAACCAGGGATCTTTTTTAGCATCCTTGTAGGTATTGTGTATGAAGAAGTGAAAATAATTTTGCATCATAAACTTTGCTCGTATAAAAGGCAATCTTTTGTGTTAACTGAAATATTATTTATTGATTGATCACCCAATATATGTCACTCATTGCTCTTAGTTCTAGAAAAAAAATTACAAATTTACAATCTTTTCAATATTTATTTATTTAAAATATAGAGTTACAAAGAGAGGGAGACACACAGAGAGCCAGTCCATCTACTGGTTCACTCCCAGGTTGGCTTCAACAGCTAGGGTGGGGCCAGCCTGAGGCCAGGAGCCTAGAAATCCATATGGGTCTTCTACATATGTGACAGCAGCCCACACATTTGGGCCATCTTTTGACTTTAGCAGGGAGCTGGATTATAAATAAGTAATGGGTAACTAGCGTTCGTATGGGATGCTGACAGGCAGGTGAGTGTTCATAGTCTCTTAGCCTTATGAAAACAAACCAGTGGAAACTATAAGCTCTTGAAGGATGAATCACTACAATTAAATAAGTGATGTTTCACAAAGAGAAAGTACAAGAGACTCAGAAATAAGTAATGGATGATTGAACTCACTCAATGGATTAGGAAAGGCTTTAATCTCAGTATGAAGTACTTGAATATGATTTTCTTCTCTGGTTTCTGGCTGCTTTGTTGCAATCTGATATGTATGTGGCTTGTATGTATGTGCCTGAAAGTGTTGATCAATTAGGCTTTCTCACAAAGAGAATCTATCACAAATGTCAATTCTGATGTTTACCTTTGTAGTCATTAAATGATCAGAAATATTCACCATTGCAGTTCTGAAGCAGAAATGCTCAATAAATTGCATTGTTCTTTTCCTTTCATGTTTTAGAAGCCTTTGGCTAGTAAACCTAGAGCTCAGACAGAGGCTCTAAATAAAACGTTGTTAGTGATAAAGATGGACTGTACCATATGACACACTTCATGCCACATTGAAATTCTTATTATTTCTCTCTGACATTAATGAACCCAACAATTCAGAGACAATTGGTCATGTGCAGTCTTCCTGCACAGGACACAGTTTACCATGGGTGGGAAGCGGCAAAGAATGTGGATGTTACAAATGTGGGCCATGAGAAACCCAAGTGACTAAGGGAGAGGAAAATGAGCAGATATGTTCTCCAGTGCAGTCATTAAAACAAGAGCCCTGAGGAGTGGAATACTTCCTCCTCTAGCCATGATATTTCGTCGCTTTTAGCCACTTAGATATGTTGGTTAACACTATGACCAGAGTTAAATCTGCCACTACAGAAAAGGAGATGGTAGATTTTCAGTAATCCTGCTCATTAAATGTTTAAGAATAGTATGAATTCTTCATGCATATATGTCATAGAAAATCTAGATTTTACTGTAAGATTGGCTTTGTCCAGTTGTATAACAACTACTACAAAACTGCTGACTTAATTGAAGCTTCAGTTCTGGAGTCACACTGTTTAACTGGCAGATTTCCCTTCCCTCAGTTTCTCATTTGATGCTGCCTCAGTCAGAGGCGCACACACAGAGCCCTCTGATTACGGGTTCTGTGGTGGATATGGCACTGTCTTTCTTTAATAGTCTGGTAACCACCCTGTGTTCTGCTGCAAAATGTTTACAATCTATATTTTCCCATTTTTAGACTGCAACTTTCAGTTTTTTGAAGTGTGTAGAAATGTTTTCTTCTGCCTCTTGTTTCTCTTAAGGAAAATGCTCTGCCTCCAGTGTTCACTTCCCTGTTCTCACATTTGAGGGGAAGCCTGCAAAGGCGGTTAAGCCATTAATCTGTGTCTTAAGTTGGCTGCTTTTTGTCATTACTTCCTGAAGTTTTTTTTATTTGCTGAATGTGACTGCCTTATTTTCCTTCTTGATTTTGGCCTAAGTAGTGGCTTTCCTACTATACTATTCTGATTTTTATTATTATGGGATATCCTATAGTATGAAGGGTGAGATCATCCAGTTCTAGATCTAGCCAAAATGACCTGGAAAGGATAGCATTATTAAAGAGGCATTTTGACAATAGGGCAACAAATAATGTGACCCAAAAGGACTTCATTATGATCCTCCTTGGTCACCCCCAAATCTTCCTCCTCTTGGAGCTATTGCTGCATGAACATCTTGAAAATGTATCTAGCAGTGTTGTGCTAGGAAAGTGGATCTCTGGACAATGAAACAACTATCAGACACAAGTAGTCCTAATTTGAAGTGTTTATCCATTGTGCAGGTATAAATGACTGCACCCATGGCTGACATCACTAGTGTAGATTTGGAAAGAGATGTGGTCTCTGGGATTTATCAGCCTCTTCAGCAGAGAAGAGTTTCTAAGATCTGTCATGTCAGCATCACATCCACACTTACTGAACCTTGAAACAAACTCAACAACAATCTGAGTTTTTGACACATTTCTGTGTCTTGAATCTTCAAATAGACATTCAGTTTCAGAAATCACTTTTCAGAGCCACCTAAATTTTCAACACATGATTTCCTTATTGCTACCGTTTTGGACTCTGTGAAAGATCATATCGCAGTAACTTCTTCTAGGTCCATTTCTCCAAGGAGAAATCATTCAGAGCTGTTATAATTATTTCATTCTACACTGACGACGTGTGTTTTAAGGAGCAGTTTACAATATTCCCTAATTTCTTCCTTTAAAATCAAGAGGGCGGGTCCCGGCAGCGTGGTCTAGCGGCTAAAGTCCTCGCCTTGAAAGCCCCAGGATCCCATTTGGGCGCCGGTTCTAATCCTGGCAGCTCCACCTCCCATCCAGCTCCCTGCTTGTGGCCTGGGAAAGCAGTCGAGGACGGCCCAATGCATTGGGACCCTGCACCAGCGTGGGAGACCCGGAAGAGGTTCCTGGTTCCCAGCTTCGGATCGGCGCGCACCGGCCCGTTGCGGCTCACTTGGGGAGTGAACCATCGGACGGAAGATCTTCCTCTCTGTCTCTCCTCCTCTGTGTATATCTGGCTGTAATAAAATGAATAAATCTTTAAAAAAAATCAAGAGGGCAACTTGTCAGTCTCTCCCTTTCTCTGTTGCTCACTCTCTCACACACTTGTACGCAAACACACACACACACACACACACACACATATATACACACACACTGAAATTCATATCCTCTCTTTAGCAGTCACCACCATGATGGCTCTTTTTCTTATATATATCTTGAAAAAAATGCATTGTATTCATTTTGACATTCCTTGAAAGGTAATCTTGCAAGTTGTGTGGGGGAAAATATTCCTAGATAACATTCAACCTGTATACTATTTTGAGGGCTCACTTGTCATCATTATTCTGCCTGACTTTCCACTTAGTGAAAGATGACTTTTAAAAGGTGACAGTTTATGGCATTTGATTGGTAGCATTTACCACTTCTGTGAAAAGATACTTGAAAGAAAAGGCTCTCAAAGCTATTTTATTTCAAAGCTGTTAAACCTGGCTGAACTTTAAGGGGAGAAAAATATGTACTTTTGCCTTAGGATATATTTGTCTCTCTTTATTAGTTACGCTTAAAATTATATGCTCAGCATGTATTTTAGTTGGCTTATAGAAAGGGATTTCATAAGTAAGCACTAGAATTCTTGTAGGTTATTGATTTTCTCTAGTTTAATTTAAAATGTTTTCTTAACAGATACTCCCCAAATTGCTGTCATATTTTTTTCCTAATATCCATTTCGTATGTTTCCTAACTCTTGGGGGAATGCAGAAGATAATTATTACTTTGGGATTCAATTGCAGCCATCTCTTTTTCCACCTTTGTAGTAGAACATGCAAAACTACAGTAAATACTTGGTTCTTGAATTGCTCTAACTGCTTGTTCTAGGGCATGGCTGTCAAGCCTACTGACACCTTCCAGTATTACATCATATGCCTATCAGTTTACATTTGGGTAATTCAAACCGCTGACCTCATTTTCTTCTTTTGTCTGGAAAACACTTCAGTAGTTTCATATGTTAAAGTGTTATGCAGGGCAAGAAGAGGGAAGGAAAGATGGTAGGGAGGCATGGGGAGAGAGAGAGGAAAGAGGGAAAGCTGGAGGGCAGAAGAAAGAGAGAAAGCAAAGGAGAAATAGAGAAGAGGGGGAGGGACTCTTCCATTTGCTGGTTAACTCCCAAAATGACTGTAATAGCCAGCACTAGGATAGGTAAACTCAGGAGCCAAGAACTCTACGTGAATCTGCCTCAGGAGGAAACAGCTAAGTACTTGGGTGTTTGTCAGCTACTTTTCTGAAGGAACATTTATAGCAATTCAGTCCAAAGTGGAGCTGCAGTTCTTGGAATGGAGCTCTGATATGAGATGACAGTATCACAAGCCATAGTTTAACCCACTATACCACAGTGCTGGTTCCTGAACAGTTTTATCTATCCATGTATCTGTATCTATGTGTTCTGTATCTATCTATATAGAAACACACAGAGAGAAATAGAATGTCAGAGAGGGAATGTGCGGTAGGGAGGGGAAGGGACAGTGGGAGGGAGGGAGGGAGGGAGGGAGGGAGGGAGGGAGAGAGAGAGAGAGAGAGAGAGAGAGAGAGAGAGGGAGAGAAAGAGAGCTAGAGCGAGCGAGAGAGATCTTGCTTGCTGTTGTGTCCCATGAGTGCCCAGAGTGGCTCAGAGCTGAATCAGGTCAAATCTGAGAGCTGAAAACTCATTATTTCATGGGTGACAGGGACCTAAAAATTGAGCCATCAATTCTAACTACTGGGGTACACATGATGAGGAAGCTGGAATCCAGAATAAAGTGAGAGAGAGGGATCCAATATGCTGATTCACTCTGCAGATGCCTGTACTGACTGATGGTGGTATAGGCCAAAGCCAAGAACCAGATCTCAGAGTGTGTCTTCTACATGGATGACAGAAACTCAATTACTTAATATGTCACTTGCTACCTCCTAAGGTACACATTAGCAAGAAGCTAGAATTGGCAACAAAGTAAAATCTGTAACCTAGACACGCAGTATTAGTTGTGGGCCAAATATCCACTCCAGCCTTTCCCATTTACCATGTTGATATAAGCTTTCAGAAGTGTGAATTTTAAATTCATTATGAGCAACTGTTTAATAGTGGCATATTTCTTCATCCAATTTATATGATGTAATTTAGTCAAAGGTTTTCTGCTACTGAGTATGTAGACTATTTTTTCCCCTATAAAGTCAGATTGTGTACTTATTTTGAATATAAAATGTGTTGTCTATATTTAGGATTACTTGGCTAGAATAGAAACCTAGAATTTAAATTGCAAGATCGTCAGGCATACAAACCTATTTTCCAAATAAGCTACTGCCTTGATTTTGTCTATTCCAGTTTTGAAAAGGAAAGCTCATTAATTTATCTTTTAGCATTCAATTTGGGCCCACTATGGTAACCAAGCGTTGAAGTCCTTGCCTTGCATGTGCCAGGATCCCATATGGGCACCTGTTCTAATCCCAGAAGTCCCTGCTTCCCATCCGGCTCCTTGGTCGTACCCTGTAAAAGTGGTCAAGGACAGCCCAAAGCCTTGGGACCCTACAACCACGTGGGAGACCTGGAAGAAGTTTCAGTTCAGCTCATCTCCGGCGGTTGCGGCCACTTGGGGAGTGAATCAATGGACAGAAGGTCTCCTTCTCTGTTTCTCCTCCTCTTTATATCTGACTTTCCAAAAAAAAAATAAAATAAATCTTTAAAAATAAAGCATTCCATTTTTCTATTTCTATTCTTCCACATTCTGGCTATGATACTTAAAATATGATGAATACTTGATTTTTTTACACAGTGCATTATGGTTTAGTGGATATTAAAAAAGGATGTGTCTGAGACTAGACACGATGTGAGAGATTGCTGGATAACCTGGACAGGATAGAAGCATTTTCAGAGTTCTTCGAAAATATTCCTAGCGTATATGAAAGTGGCATCAAAGAAGTCTGAAAATGCATCAAATGTGAGCATTTTTTCTTCTTTGTCAGTTTGTCATATGAAATATTGTCAATCATTGTTTTAATGGTTATTTCCATCAGTTCTAATGAGGTTGAACATTTTCCCATATGTTTGTTAATGAGTTGTTTCTTCATTATGATGTAGCTTTTGAATATTTCTCATTTGGCATCTAGTATTCGTATAAAATGAAATTTAGTACTGCTTCTCAGTCTTTTGGCTAAGATCAAGTGTGGAATTCGGTGTATTTCATTTGTCAGATAATATCATATTTATATTTTCTTTTTAACATAGGGAATTTTTTTTACATTATTCGGTTTGCTAGGTATCTATAAGCTGCAGCACAATTCTTGACCTCTCTCTAAAAAACCACATATAACCATTTCTACTTTTCTTTATTTTTAATGTAGCATTTTATTTGTATTTGCTACTAAAATAGATATGAAGTATATGTTTAGTGGGACACATTTGATTTTATTCAAAAAATCTAGGCTAACATATCACTAATTGTTACATAACTCTTAAATTTTATCAATTCATAATGCTGATTTTATCACTCACTGAATTTAATTTCTATTTATATTCACTTTTGGAGTCTTATGATCATGAATATTGTTTCTACTACAATGAAAATGGCTGTTAGCTCTCCACCCGCACCAATACCATCAAGCCTTTTAGGAAGGTAGCATTAAGTATCACAGTACTTGGCACATGACGATCTTCAGATATTTACTGAATCACTGCGTAGGTAAGATGGGATGTTACTGGAATACCACTTGCTTTCCCCCAGTTTGTTTGTACAACAATTTGTGAGCAATTTCTGTACTGTATTAAATGTTGTATCATAATAATAGTCTTTTCATTAGAGCAAAACCTTTTGTTAGTATCTATATTGGGAATTTTCTTTATAGCCCACAGTTCTTTTAAATTATCTTCAGAAAAATTTAGCAGACTCTAAAATTACTCCCATTAGAATTTGGACTGGAATTATATAAAAATATAAATCAATTTAGAAGTTCTTGATATTTATAGTGTAAGTACTTTCCTCCTCATGCGTGTGATAGTTCCTCACTTCCCTTCATCACTATTTGTAATTTTCACTGTGAGCTTATTTATAGCTACTTTATTGATTTTGCTGCTAATACTGTAGTGATTCAAATGATTATTGCTGCTATTGAGATATGCATTCATTTACTTTGAAAATATTACTTTCTACTTACTGCTGTTATAGAAAAACTACCGTTGCAAATTTCATCTGCTTCCTGGGACTTTGCTGGAATAATGTTATTGATTCTAATAGAATTTTTTTAATAGTTGTTAAGTTAAGCTGAAGACTATATTGAGAATAATACCATTTTATCCAAGTTCTACTTTGCCTTTATACTTGGAAGTGAACAAGACAACTGAAGTGACATTTTGAAGATTGGATTCAATTTTTACATCTGTATGAAAGATGGTTTATTTGAATATATTCTAGTAACTATAATCTGTGAAGTGGTTTTGCAGATGCTGGACATTTTAGGGTACAAATATCTTGGCTTTTCAAAATTTGAAGAGGTATCTGTATTAACCAATCCTTGCGATGTGTTCTAACCCTCACTGCCAGGCATCTGCTTTGGACATAGGTTTTCAAGGTCTCTTGCCAGTGGATTCCCTGGATGTCCAGACATTCAGAGTGCATGGAAAGAAACAAGATGCCTGAAGCCTAGTTTTCTTACCTGGGACAAAATAGCAAAAGAAATATTGTCAGATTTGAGTTTATTTGTATCTCTGTCACACCAGATTCTGGAGTAGAAGAGAAAGGATGTGAATGCAAAAAATTCCAAGCCAAAAATGTAATGACTATGTGAATTATAGAAGACCCAACATGGACCATTTCAATTTACTTTTGAATGTCCTAATTTTTAGTCCAAAATAATAAATTTTAATCCAAAAATGTTGAGTAGGTAATTTTCTATTTTCTACTTAAAGAAACACCTTTGTGTTCTGGTGAAGGAAAATATCTTATGAATTTTTGTGAGGTTAATGCTAAGTGTTAAATAAGACTTGTTGTTTGTGTTATCTCTGTAGCGTCTTTTTTTTAATCCTTTTTTATTGTTATTTTATGAGACAGTTCCATAAACTCTCAGATTTCCCTAATTTCCTCCCCAAATCCCTCCCCCACATACTGATTTCCCCTATATTATTACAGTAGTATAGTTCTTCATAAGCAGTCATAAGTCCATCATTGCGGGCATGGACAAAGGCAGAGTGCAATATCCTATTGTCAGGATATACTGAACAGTTTCATTGGGAATCCATCTTTGTCTGGAAGTAGAGATGCATACAGCATTGTGTCCTCACATCTGGATGTGAAAGTCTCCATTACACAGTTACCATACATCCCCCATGACAGAAAATCAACAACAGGAAAAAATAGAATTTTACAATGCCATAAAGTAAAATCACATGCTACCAAATAACTAATGTGTCATTGAAGAAATGAAAAAGAAAATCAAGTACCGCCTTGAAGAAAATAATGCTACTGTATGACCTAGGAGTCAGTGAAGTATTTAAGACGAGAAAAAAATAGTGTTTTGAAGAAATTAGGATAAAAATAAAAATATCAAAATCTATGAGATATAGTTTCTGCTGATGTTTTTTTGGTGAGATGTGTCTCCTGAAGGTAACAGATAGATGGGTTTTGTTTTTTGATCCAGTCCATTAATCTATGTTTGATTGATGGGTTTATGCTATTTACACTTAGAGTTAATTTGAATGGGTGGTAATTTGGTCCTGTCATTTTAGCAATGGGTTGTTCATTATTTGATTTAGTCTTCTGTTGTTATATTACTGGGTTGTTCTTCATTTGCCTTGGCTTTTGGTGGGTACTACCCCTTTCCTTTGTCAAGAGAATATCTTTAAAGTATCATTTCTAGGACAGGTCTTAAAGAGGCGTACTCTTTGAGCTTCTCATTACTATGGAAGAATTTTATTTCATTTTGAAAGACAAAGGAAAGCTTTGCTGGGTATGTTATTCTGGGCCAACAATTTTTTCCTTTTAGAATCTGGAATATGTTACTCCATTCTTTTCTGTCCTGTGGGAGAGAAGCTGTGAGTTTAATTGGTATTACTTTGTATGTCAGTTGGTTTTTTCATGAGCACATTTAAGGATCTTTTCCTTATGTTTGATTAAAGAGAGCTTGGTTATCATGTGTCATAATGAAGATTGCGTTTGGTCAGCCCTGTTGGAAGTTCTGTGCTCCTTGTATTCTGTTTCCCAATTCTTTTTCCAGATTAGGGAACTTTCCTTTATTATTTCACTAAATACAGCTTTAAACCTAGCTTCTCTTTCTGCACCTTCTGAAACTCCCATAACTACTGGAGCTACTGGTGGAGCTCCAGCCACCAGTGGAGCTCAGATTGTTGCTCACTGACTGCCACTGGAGTATGCAGTCACTGCAACACCACACTGTTGTTGCTACTGCTTTCTCGGGTCTGTCAGTTTCCAAGTGCCGCTTTGCCATCTACCTGTTCTCTCCTATTTCCTGGAATGTGCCCTCTCTGCTTCACCCTGGGTAATGATTCTGCATCTATTTAAATGTGTCCTTACCTTATTCTGTCATCTTGATCTCTGTAGGGTCTTTAAGGTGACCATACACCTCCATAGCTTTGAGTAAACATTGTTCTTATTGGAGGATGGGAGTTTCCAAAGGATGAATAAGAATGTCTGAATTGCTCAGAATCACATAATACAGCTCATCTTTCTACATCATAACTCTTTGGTTTTTCACAGATATTCAGTTAATAATACATGTAATTAAACATTACTGTATAAGGTGGTGTTCTTTACCTGTGTGATATTTTTGTTTCATAAAAAATTATCCAGGGACTTTTTTGTGCATTCTTTACCATATGAGATTAGGCTGACATGTGTACATTTGCAATATATTTTCAAAGTAGATCTGAACATGCTAAGAGGTATGTAAAGTGTTACCTACAATGCCATGATACAGTAATACCAGAATGTTGAACTTGTGGCTGTTGCAATAATATGGGGGGAATAGTGAGTGATGTAAGCTTGTGCCTATGAAACTGTATCATGAATAATTTTATATGTATATATACATATAAATATATAATAAAAAGAATAATGCTGGTATTTTGGATACCAATGGCCACCACAAATTAGAACAAACTGTACTTTACAAAGTTTACATGAATAAAAGTTCCATAAAGCAAACTTACTTAAGTAACTGGTAAACCACTTTTCTGTTTTGTGTTTTAGAAATCAGTAGGCTGTATTTTCTTTAGTTAGAAAGGATTGACCTGTTTGCTTTCTCTTATTATGAGTATTTTCTCTTCTAAAATTTGAAAGTCACTTTTGATCTATATTACTCAAAAAGTGAAAATTCTGAAAGATGAGACAACATATTTTTCCCAAATTAAAGGACTCCTGATAAAGATTTAAAGCTAGACTGTTCTTTGTGGATTAATCTCCCTACGCTAAGTCCCATAGAGAAAAGAAGGAAACAGAATAAGTGACATTTTTAATACACTCATTCACTGGCATAGTGTGATGACACATATTTTAATAGCTGCTGTGATATAGGACTAAATATTCAAACTTTGGAACCTGATATTTGGATTCTGGTTTATATTCTGACAATAAGCTGTGTGTGTGATTGACTCAGTTACCTCAATTCTTTGCTAAATCCTTATCTTTAAAATGAATATAGCAGTGGTGCCTAGCTCTTCATGACAGTACTTTTGGGGGTCTTTATGACACTTAGGAGTTGAGTAGCTAGAAGGCCTAAGTCTCCCAAACATTGTAGAATGATAATAGCTTAATAATTAATGCATAGATTAAAATTATTGGAAGAGATAAGCTCCCAAATTCCAGGAAGAAGGTCCCAGCAATTTTTTTTCCTCCATGAAGTTGCTTGACCATGTCCTTAAATATCCCTGGAAAAATATGGGATCTGTGTAGTGTGCTAAATGAGGGAGTTGGCATTTAGCTTTGGTCTCTGTGAAGTACTGCATGGATGACATCTGATATCAGACTTTAGTCTTTACTTCCCTTGAGAAAAAAAAAAAAAAAGGATTTCTACCCTAAATCAGATTTTAGCATAAATTTATCTGGTCAAAGTAGAGCAGAATAAACCAATACCTCATGCATATAATACTCTTATGAGGCAGACTCTGACTCTTCTAACAGCTTCAGAACTTGATCTCAGCAGCTGGCCAAAGGTCAGTACAGAATAAGGTACAGGTTTAAGCAACGCTGTGCCTGCTGAGTTAACCCTGTCTTTCTCAGTTGTTATGGGGAATCCATTAGTTAACCTGTATAATGTAACCTAGAGTAGCAGGTTGCCCAGGGTGATGCATGGCACACTTAATCAGTAACTATGGATCAGACACAGTTCTTTCCAGAAGAGTTCTTTGAGGTAAATGGAGCAGACTATGTTGCATAGGTCTTGTGATGATAGTTCTCCAAAGTATCAATCAGACACAGATATTATAAGTAAATTTAAGATTCTATTTACGAGTGCTTTATGAAAACTGGTTCCCAGTGAAACAGATACTAACATATTGTCTTTTGTCATTTGCAGAGTCTTGAAATAAAAAAAAAGAAGAAGAATCAAAGAGCAGAGCTTCTAAGAAACACAACATCAATCAGGTACAGTCATTCGGAGTAATTCATACCTAACATGCCTTCTAAAAGATTACTAATTCACGCTTATATCCCTCATTATCAGCAGAATATCTTACAGTAAGTACAGTTAGCATCATAGAAGTGTGTGACTGCATGCTAGATGGTTGACTGTGTCATAAGAGAAATTAATTTCTCTTTGCATAGTGAATACATTTTTAGGGATTTAGGTCAAGACTTGGCAGACATTATGTTATGTCAGCACATCTATGTTACATGCCTGTTTTGTAGGAACCATATTTCTGTGGGGTGATTTTACAGATTAGGACAAAACAGATGTACTCTCGCCTGCTTTTATGGTGATTGGAGTGAGTGCAAGAAACAGGAAGTAAGAAATTATCAGTAATTTCCAAACTCTTTCCAGGATCATGTTGGGAAACATTTCAAAAGATTCTGTCATAGAAAGAAGCAAATTATGGCATGGCTTTTACTCCTGAGATTGGGCTGTTTTTAAGTAACTTGACCTTGTTTATTAAGTAATTTTCTACAATCTAGATAAATAAAAATCAAGTTGCTTCTGCGGTTATTTTATTTTCCCCACAATAGAAGAGTCCCTTAAATCTACATTGTAGAGTTACTTGCTTCAGGTCCTAACTATATTCCTGTGTGTGGACATATATTTGTTTTGAAAATTTTCTATCTTTTGTGATTTCATATGAATTTTAGGATTGCTTTGTCTAATTCTATAAAGAATGTACACCTGTTGTCAGGAGCCGTGCACTATAGCCACACTGAAGCCATTTTGAATATAGACCTATGGGACAGTGGCTTCAGTGTGGCTATAGTGCACGGCTCCTGACAACCTGTCTTGTTCCTTATCTTACAAAGAAGCTGTTGGCTTATTATATTGGCCTTTATTATGCTCCTTCTACACCTAATTTGGCCAGAGTTTTAAATATCATGAAGGAATATTTTGAATATTATCAATTTGAATATTACCAAATGAATTTTCTACATCTATTGAGATAATGGTAAGATTTTGTTCTTTGTTCTTTTGATGTGACTTATCAAATTTATTGCTTTGTATATGTTGAACCTTCCTTTTGTCCTTGACAAAAATCCTACTTGATCATAAAGAATGATCTTTTTAATGTATAATTGTATTTAGTGCCTAGCATTTTATTTGAGTACTTTTGCATTTATTGTTTATCAAAGGTAATGTCCCATGTCTTTATTTCTAAGTTATAATCTTGTCTGATTTGGATACCAAGATAATGCTGGTCTCAGCAGGAATTTGGACCATTTTCCTTCGTTTCTACTTTGTAAAGCAATCTAACAATGAAAGCTAATTCCTATTTAAATGTTTGATGAAAATCAGCAGTGAAGATGTTTGGTCCTGAGATTTTCTTTGATGTGAGACTTTTGTAACTATCACTCTCACAGAATCACTAATTATTATTAGTCTGCACATGTGTCCTATTTCGTCAATATGCATAAGGTATATGTGTCCAAGAATTTGCTCATTTATTCTGCTTTTAAATTTGTCAGTCATAGTAATCTCCAACAATCTTTTGAAGTTCTGAGGTATCTGTGAAAATGTCTCCATTCTCATCTCTAGTCACATATTCTTGAGGCTGATGCAATTTTTTTCAGGGACTTTAGGGAAGGCTTTATCAATTTTGTTTGTCATTTCTAAGGAAAAGAGTCTTCATATCATTGATATCATGTACTTATTTATTTTAGTCTCTATATCATGCATTTGTGTCCTGATTTTTATTATGTCTTTCCTTCTATCCAGTCCAAATTTGAATTCTTGTTTTCCTAGTCCCTTGACATATAGCTATAAAACAACTTATTTAAGGTCTTTCATAAAAGTGTATCTATTTACTTGAAAGGCAGACTTAGGGGACGAGAGAGAGAAAATCTTCTACCATCCAACAGGTGATTCATCCCCCAATTTCTGAACTCCAGATATTCACAATATTCAGGATTAGGCCTAAGGTGAATCCTGGAGCTCAGAACTCCTTTAAAGCCCTCAAATACTTAGCCAGTGTTGCCTTTTCAAAACATTACCAGGAGCTAGAATGGAAGCAGATCAAGCAAGATTCATATTGGCACTCCTGTATAAGTTGCTGGTACCCATATAATGACCCAAGAAGTGACTTGCTGTCTACACAACATTTCTGTTGCTTAGTGCAGACATTGATTGTGATGAACTTTTCTTTGAATACTACTTTAGCTGTATGTCCTAAGTCCTGGTATGTTGTTTTTTCATTTTGATTCAAGAATTAAAAAAATACTCCTTGATTTCATTCTTGACTTGTTTGTTTCTCCAGATTAAGTTATTTGAATTTCATGTATTTGTGTACTTTGCAACATTTTTCTTGTTGATTTCCAGTGATATTACACTGTGATCATAAGAGGCACTTGATATAGTTGATCTCTTAAATTTTTTGTTTTGTTTCATGAACTACTATTGACATCTTGGAAAAGATTCCATATGTTAGTGAGAAGAATGTGTGTTTTGAAGCTTGTGGGGAGCAGGTTGCTGAAGAAAGCCCCCGGGGCAGCTGCGGCCAATAACCCAGGACCGGCAGCTGCTCTGCAAAGTGGAGAGAGGAGAGCTGGTCTTGCCAGCAGGTGAGGCAGATTTGCCTCCTCTCCAGGGCCTGGCCAATCAGGTAGCACCCAGTGGGCCCACGGGAAAAAAGAATATATAAGCAGCCCGTTTTAGGCAAGAAAGAGAGCTACAGGGAGCTACAGAGG
This sequence comes from Ochotona princeps, assembly GCF_030435755.1. Classification (NCBI taxonomy): domain Eukaryota; kingdom Metazoa; phylum Chordata; class Mammalia; order Lagomorpha; family Ochotonidae; genus Ochotona; species Ochotona princeps. The sequence goes on from NC_080838.1 coordinate 15,039,558, forward strand.
ACGGACGACGACAACGAGGACAAAGAAAGACTGGGTGGAAGTAAAGTGGCTCTTGAAACAGAGCCTGGAGTGTCGGGTGATTTCTTCCGCAGGTATGGGAGACCCCGGGGGACTCCGATAGAAGCTGCTGTTTGGAAAATTCTATAGGTTTCTTGAGGATTCCAATGAACTCTAGTCTTTGTTCATTTTCTGAATGATCTGCCTATTTTAATACTGTTGTGTTTAATCCGTCACTATTGTTCTATTTGCATCTATATTGTCTTGTCCATGTGTGTCAAGCCATCAAAATTTTCTTTTCACATGTGAGTGAATATTGGCTACATATATGTTTACAAGTGTTATATCTTCTTGCTGGATTGAACACTTTATTTAATGGCATTCCTGTTCTCTTTTCACTGCTTTTGGCTTAAGATCTATTTTATTTGATACCAGTATCTTGCTTTATTTTGGACTCAATGTGCATGGGATACAATGTTCCATCGTCTGACTTTCACTCTATATGTCATTAGAGGTAAAGTGATTTTTCTTATAAGCATCACATAATTTTGTTCTTTTTTTTTAAAAAAAAAAATGTATTTGGTGATTTGATCTTTTAAATGGGGAATTCAGCCAAGTGACATTGGAGTTGATTGATGGGTGAGGCCATTCTACTGTCATTTGGATGCTTGCATTATTATCAGTGTTCTCTTTTTCCCTTTCTCTTAATTGTGATTTTTTTTTTTTTTTTTTGGCTAAGTGATTGCCACTAGTGGTGTATTTTCCTGTATAGGTTTTAATTTGTATTTATATCATGGCTTGCAAACTTGCTATAACAGTCTATCTTGAACTCAACAACTTAACATCGATTATAAAAATAGAAAAACAGACGAAAAACCCAAAGAGGTAAGAATTCCTAATTAAGAAAAATTCCGTATTTGTGTTCCATTCCTCCCCAAAATTTTGAGGTTTTGATATTATGCTTGGCCTGTTTCTGTGTTATTTGCATCTTGACATTTTATTGTAGTAATCACATTTTTTAGTCTTCACATTTACAGTAAATGTATGCATAAATGCTTCCCACGATCTATTTACAATATTGGTGCATTTGGAATTGTTCTAGAATTGTATCTGAGTTTTCTTTCTTCTGATTCTTCTTAGTATTTCTTTAGCTTTACAGAACTTCCTTTAGCACTTTCACATGTCTTGCAATGCAGGTGTGGCTGTGGAAAATTTTCTCAGCTTCTGCTTCTCTGAGAACTTTTATCTAAAGGATAGCTTGGCTGGATACAATATTCTTGACTGGCTTTTTTCCCACCTTCAGTGCTGTAGACTGTAAGGGGTCTGCTAGGAAGTGTGCAGCAGGCAATTAGGACAACTTTATTTTTTCTTGTAGCTTTGAAAGGTCTGTTTTTATTTTAACCATGAAGATCTCAATTATAATATATGTTAGGATAGACAAGTTGGGTTGAATCTCAAGGGTGACATTTACATCTTCCTGTATCTGCATAGTTGAACCATTCTCTCTGGTTGGGAAGTTTTCAGTCATCATCTCTTTGAATATGATTTTGTCTGCTTTGGCAATCTCAAATCCTTACTGAATCCCAGTAGCTTCAAGGTTTGTTTTTTACATGTAATCCCACATTTTCCGTAAGCTTTCTTCATTTCTCTTGATTCTTTTTATTTTCTTGCAATTTATATTTTCAAATACCCTGTGTTTGAACTCACTGTTTTGGTCTTTTGTTTGATCTATTCTACCATTGATGCCTTCTGTCACATTTTCAATTCTGCTTAGTGTATTTTTCAGTTGAATGATTTCTGCTTGATTTTGTCAAAATGTTTCCATTTCCATATCAAAACTTTGAGAATATTAAATCATTCTCTTTGTGATCTTGGGCATTCACTGAGTTTCCTTAACACAGCTGTTTTCAAATTTACATCCATACATTTGCAAATTAGAACTTTAGATTTTTTTTTTAGCACTTTATTTTGCTTTTTTGACTTCATGGCTCCCTGGATGTTCCTGATACTTGGAGTGTGACGTTATCTGTGCTATGTAAGAGTAGTTTTCCTAATTTGACTAGATTTGTGTCTGTCCTCCTAGAAAATCTATGCAGCTTGTTGCTGCTGAGGCAGGTGGTAGTCTGTAGCATTCTGATGTAAGTACATTGCCTACAGCTGCACTTTTCAGCCACTGCTGATACTGGCTTGGGTAGGCTGCTCATCCAGGGTCCTGGGCGCTGAGGCAAGTCTAGAGTCTATCTGAAGGCAATGGTCCTGGGACAGGGACTGTCAGAATCTGTTCAGTGCTGCGTTTTTATCATCCTGGTATTGGATTTAAAAAAAAAAAAAAAAAAAAAAAACCTGTGATTTGGGCCAAGCAGCGTGGCCTAGCGGCTAAAATCCTCACCTTGAACATGCCGGGATCCCATAAGGGTGCACGATTCTAATCCCAGCAGCACTGTTTCCCATCCAGCTCCCTGCTTGTGTGACCTGGGAAAGGAGCTGGGGACGGCCCAAAGCCTTGGAACCATGCACCCATGTGGGAGACGCGGAGGAGGTTCCAGGCTCCTGGCTTAGGATCGGCTCATCTCCGGCTGTAGTGGTGCTTAGGGAGTGGATCATTGGATGGAAGATCTTCCTCTCTGTCTCTCCTCCTCTCTGTATATCTGACTTTGCAATACAAATCTTTTTTAAAAATCCGGTGATTCTTCATGTCTAAGGCTCTAGGAGGGATGAAAGAGGCAGCGCCTGAGCTAATCAGACAGGATCTAGGTGATTCCTAGCAGGACTGCAAGAGGACCCGTACGTTCCCACCAGAGTACAGGTGTTTGTAATTATGGGCAGTCCAGAGACTCAATCCAGAGCCAATGGTCTAGGGATGGAAATCAGAAGAATCTGGTAAGTTTTGCCGCCTGATACTCATTTTCAAGAAATACTTTTTATTTTTTAAAGACTTTTTTAAAGATTTATTATTTTTTATTGCAAAGTCAGATATACAGAGAGGAGGAGAGACAGAGAGGAAGATCTTCCATCCAATGATTCACTCCCCAAGTGACTGCAACGGCTGGTGCTGCGCCGATCCGAAGCCAGGAGCCAGGAGCTCTTGCAGGTCTCCCTTTCAGGTGCAGGGTCCCAAAGCTTTGGGCGGTCCTCGACTGCTTTCCTAGGCCACAGGCAGGGAGCTGGATGGGAAACAGGACTGCTGGGATTAGAGCTGGTGCCCATATGGGATCCCGGCATGTTCAAGGCGAGAACTCTAACCACTAGACCACCGCGCCGCGGCCTCAAGAAACACTTCTTTTGACCCCTAATTGTCTGTTTTCTGTTCGGGGTAGAAGGTGCATGATATAAATGAATAAATAAAATAAGCACTTTGGCTATACAACTTGATCCAGGGCTGGTCACACACTTGGGCTTTACAGTTCCTGTGTACCCTAAAGTGTCAAAACTGCGGTACTGGTCCACCTGAGCCTCACGGTGATACCTGCTGAAGACAGCACAGGTGCTTGCCTGATGCCAGGGAACGCTGGAGGTTCTATGAACACCAGCTGCATGGAAAAGGCTTTTGTAGCCAATCAGGTGTTGAAATTGATGTGGAGGTGCAGCTTTGTGTTTTCAAAGTGTAGTCCTAAGCTGCTTTTGTTCTTGCTGAGTAGGAGATTCACTTTGCAGGTGGTTGGGTGAGGGGTGGCAGAGACCAGCTGGCTGTGGAAACTCCAGGGATTCAGAACATGTGTAAGGATGTGTGCGTATGGGCTAGTGGATTCAGCTGAACTGATTTGCTTTTGCACCGGGCCTGACACTGGGATTCAGTTCACTCCGCTCCCTCCATTGCAAGGCGTCTCTCCTTCAGTGCTCCTTAGAACTAGAAGAGGAATGACATTCTTTCCTTCTTCTTTACCTCAGTCTGACTTTTGTTACAACAAGACAAGGCATGAGGTCTCTCAGCTGGCTTCCAGAGATTTTGTGAAGGTGATTTGGTGTGTATATGGTTGTTCATTGTGGTACCTCTGTGGGAAGGTGTTTGTCTTTTTCTAGGTGGCCATCTTGGCTCTGCATGTTGTTAATCTCATGAAGTAAAGTTGATGATTTTATAAGTTCTGTTTTTATGTCATTAACAAATTTTTTGCCCAGATCAATAGGACTCTCTCCCATGTTTTGGGCTAGAAGCTTTATTTTATGTTTTGTAATTGATTTTGTCCTTGCTATTTGTACATGAACTTTCAGTTATTGTAGCACTGTCTAAAATTTTCTTCTTAGTACAGTGAATTGCCTGTAAATTTTTGAATTGTTTGGAAACTTGGCTTGCTATGTTTGTGACCATGTGTTTTGCTGTTAACTCTGGGTTTTTGTGTGTGTTTGTGTGTGTGTCTCTCCTGTTTTCCATAGCCTCACCATGTTTTATCTTAGATGGCATGAACTCTAGGTTTCTGTTCTAGTTTTTCAAACTTGTCTTAGATGTTCTATTTCCTTTCACTTTTAATTAACATTTTAGGATTAGTTTCATGTTGATACCAACACAAATCTTGTTTCGATTTTGATTATAAGGATTTTGCATGTGTAGATCCTTTTGGGGAAATCAGCACTTTAACAGTAATGGATTCGCTAATTTGTGAAAAAGAAATATGTATTTAATAAGTCTTATTTGACTTCTTTCTTTGTTTTTTTTTTTAAGATTATTTTATAAACCCGGCACAGTAGCCTAGTGGCTAAAGTCCTCACCTTGCATGTGCCGCGATCCCATATGGGTACCAGTTCTAATCCTGGCAGTTCCACTTCCCATCCAGCTCCCTGCTTATGGCCTGGGAAAGCAGTTGAGGATGGCCCAAGGCCTTGGGACCCTGCACCCGTGTGGGAGAACCAAGAGAGGCTCCTGGCTTTGGATCAGCACAGCTCTGGCTGTCACAGTCACTTGGGGAGTGAATCAATTGACAGAAGATTTTCCTCTCTGTATATCTGACTTTCCAATGCAAATAAATCTTTAAAAATATTATTTATTTTGTTAGTGAGACAGATGATACTGGCTCATTCTGCATATGGTATAATTCCTACGCTCAGCTAGGCCAAAACGAGGGCCCAGGTTCCATGTGTTTCCCACATGGGGGGAGGGGCTTTAAAGCTTGAATCGTCCTCTGCTGCTTTTCTTAGGAGTTCAGCAGGGAAGGATCTGAAGTGAATCAGCTGGGACTGAAACCAGTTCCCACAGGGGATGCCTGTGTCGCCGAATGTACCCACTCTATTAACATTGCTGGTTTCTTGATTCCTTTCTTTGGTGCTTTTGGATTACAGGATGCAGTACATCCTCATCTATTTATTCTTTCAAGAAGTTGTTATTTTGGTCTTACGTGGTTTGTTTTTGAAATTTCAGTTCTGATTTTTTATTGATTTGGTGTGTGTATGTGCATATATACACAATTGATTTCATACACTGACCTTGTATTACTGAAACTTGGATACACTCATTTTTAAAGTTATTTATTGTATTTGAGAGATGCAGAGAAAAATATTTAGATCTTTTCTCTGCCTGCAAAGGTCAGAGTGAGGCCAGGCTGAAGCTAAGGATCAGAAACTCAACGTTGATCTTCATATGGGTGACAAAGATGTGGCTGTCCCAGCTGCCGCTGCTGCCTCCAGCGTGCACACTGGAGAAGCATTCTGTGACTCCAACCCAACCACTCCAGTACAGGATGATTATATCCCCCATGGTACCCCAATACTCACCTCTTTCTTTTGTACATATTTTTGAGACATAGTTCACATACTGTATGGTGTAGTATTTTAACTTGTTCAGTTTTTAACATGTTCAAAATTCACTGGTTTGCAGTAAATTTGAAGAGTTGTGCACCTATTAAAGTGTCGGAAATGTTCATTTTCACAAGAGGAAACCCTGCATTCCCAGCTCTGCAATGCAAATTCTCCTCAACCTTTTTGAGCTGAAGCTATAATTTACCTAACCTTTATCTCTGGAGAGTTGTCTCCTCTGTATATTTCACATCAATAGAATCATTTAATATGGGCTTCTTTCACTTTTTAAAGTATTCTACAGTTTCATCCATGTTGCAGCAGTTTTCAGGTATTTATTCTTCTCTTGACTTTATCAAAGTATAATCAACCATTTAAAATTCTGTTTTAGACTCATTTTTAGCTCTTTTGTAGAAAGCTGGGAAGATTTCTGTGTAGACAGTAATGTTTTCCAAAAACATTCAGCTTTGTTTCTTCTTAATCCATGTATCTTTTGTTTCTTTTTCATTTTCTATTACATCGTCTTACTCCCTCAGTATGTTGTTACAGGAAGCCAATGCGAGAGATCATCTTTGTCTTACACATAACATTAGGGGTAAAAAATTCAGCTTGTCCTCTGGTTTGTCCACTGTCAGTTTAAGTCTGTTCCCAAATTACAAACAGGTATTTGTATTTAAAAGGCAGAGTTACAGAGCAGAGTGAGAGTGAGAGAGGTAGAGAGAGACAAAGAGAAAGAGAAATCTTCCATCTTCTGGCCACTTGCCAAATGGCTTCACAAGTCACCATTCAGCTGATGCTAAACCAGGAGCCAGGAACCTCTTCTGGGTCTCCCACATGGGCGCAGGAGCCCAAGGGCTTGAGCCACTCTCTCCTGCTTTCCCAGCCCGTAAGTAGGTAGTTGGATCAGTAATGGAGCAGCTGAGACATGAACCAGTACCTGTATGGAATGCTGCCACCAGAGGCTAAAGATTATCATGCAGCACCAGCATGTTTGGCCCCACGGACAGCGATTTTAAGGAGGTATGAGGGTTTAATAATTATGCCTTCTGTATTTTTCTATTTATTGGAATGATCATAGATTTTCTTTTTTTTCATCTGCTTATACATTCCACTGACTGACTTTTCAGAATTGTTCCAGTTTTATGTTCCTGTTATAAACTCTCTTGACCATGAGATATTTTCTTTTTATCTACTACTGAATGTTTTCTAATGGCAAATATTTGGCTTTTGAATATTTCATTTATCTAAGGTCATGTAGGACATTGGTCTGTATTGGTAAATATTTCTTCCTATTTTGTTTTGTGAGAATTCCAATAGATTCATCCTTAATTGTGTTTCAAAATTTTGGTGTAATTTATTAAAGAAGCCATGTAGGCTTGGTGTTTTCTTTACAGTTTTAACTATGAATGCCTTCTCTTAACAGGCAGAGGATTAATCAGGTTACTAATTTATTCTTACATGAAATTCAATATTTTCTTTAGGAAATTGTTTATTTTTATCAAATTGCTTAATTTGCCCTCACAATGTTGTCAGAATATTTGCTTTAAAATAGAATCATTAGGGCCCGGCACGATAGCATAACAGTTCAAAGTCCTCGCCTTGAATGTGCCCTGATCCTATATGGGAACCAGTTCTAACCCCAGTGGCCCTGCTTCCCAACCAGCTCCCTGCTTGTGGCCTTGGAAAGTAGTCCAGGACAGTCCAAAGCCTTGGTACCCTGCACCCACATGGGAGACCCGGAATAAGCTCCTGGCTTCAAACTGGTTCAGCTCCAGCCATTGAGGCTGCTTGAGGAGTGAACAATCAAAAGGAAGATTTTCCTTAATCTATTTCCTCCTCTCTGTATCTGCCTTTCCAATAAAAATAAATCTGTAACAAATGATAAAATCAATGTCAATTATTTATAATGGCATCTTCTCTTACATTCTTGATTTATGTCTTTTTATTTATGAGTCTGGGTAGAGGCTTACAAACTTTGGTGGTATTTTAAGAATTAGCTTCAGAAATCATTATGTTTACTCTTTTCATCTTAATTGATTTTTAAAATTATTTTTTCCATTTGCTTACAATTTAATGTGCTTTTTTTCTTGTTTTCTGAAATGGAAGGTTACTAACATAAGCACTCTAACAACACAAATTTTGCTCTATCTCACAAAGTTGATATAAACATTGATTTATTTTAAATATTTCCATTTTCCATTTTTAATTATTCTAGTTTAAGAATGTTGTAGTCTCAATGTACTTTATAGGACTTCAGATCCTTTTACTTTATTAGTTTTTATTATGACACATGTCAAAAATTAAACTGTTTTTGAATAAAAGTGAGAAATATAAATAGTTATCTTTATATGATCAAATTATCGAAATTTGTCCCGTGTTCCTTTATTTTTTGAAATATTAGAGATTGTTTTCTTACACTTTTTTATTGTGAAGTCAGAATCTTTGATTTTGTCCAATGTGGCTAGAAATGGAATACTTTAAAAAGTTTGCATAGTTAATTTTTTCACCCTTCAAAATGCATTTGAAGGGTGTTACCATTTTCTCAGTAATGAGGAAACCAACGGAAAGTATGGTTGATTAAGTTGACTGAGCTCACTAATGAACAGAATTGGTTAGACAAACTGTGCCAGCGATTAATCTATCACTTTACTATGGCCTCTCTGGTGCTGAATTAGGGGGTACGTGCCTTGTGAGAGGTGCCAGCACTGCATAACATCAAACAAGAAAATAATACAACAAAGCAAAATTTTATCGAAGGTGCAAAGTTGTTAACTTGCTGTAGTAGGGCACAAAACTAACAACTAACTTCAGAATAGTTCACTGGGGACAAAAAGGAAATTTAAGTGGTAAAATGTGTCATAGCAAGCGTCAGTAGGGAAATGAGTCGAGTTCTGTGTAAACTATCAAGGACAGGATGCATTTTATGTAATTTGTGTTTAATAAGTGTGTAGCACATAAGCTACTTGTAATTGTATCTCTGTTCCTGTTTCTCATTACATCTGTTAGCCAAGCTGTTTCACTTGAGATCAAGAAGATAGAGGATGAAGGAACATCTACATGTTTATAAGTTTTATTTATTTTCGTTGGAAATGCAGGTATATTGATAGGAAGAGAGACAGAGGGAAAAATCTTCCATCCAATGATCCACTCACGAAGCAGCCACAATAGCTGGAGTTGAGCCGATCCGAAGTCAGGAGCCAGGAACTTCTTTCCGGGTCTCCCACGCGGATGAAGGGTCCCAAGGCTTTGGTCCGTCCTCTACTGCTTTTCCAGGCCAGAGGCAGTGAGCTGGATGGGAAAACAGGGCTGCCTGGATTAGAACTGGTGCCCATATGGGATCCCTGCATGTGCAAGGCAAGGAGTTTAGCCGCTGGACTATCGCACCAGGCCCTACACATGTTACTCAGTTTACTATTCAGCCTCACATGTAGGACATGTGTTTACATAAAATTTGAACTGAGGTCTCCTGACGGCTTAGTGGTAGGCTTTCAACATTCTAGCTAGTCACAGAAGAATAACCCATTTACAGATTTGTTTAATCTGTTCATTATTTTCTCTAGTTCAAAAGACACACCTGAAATATGCTACATGAATTTGCAGATTGAACAGCAGTCTAGAACTGTTTCTTGTAGGTATTTTGCTCAGTTCAAGTATAGCACTTGAATTTTCCTTTTTTGTTTTTTTCTTCATATTACACATCATTGCTCTAAGTCTCTCAGAGCAGTTTCATTGAATAAATATTTTAACAGAAAACGTATATGTGCATATTGGAAGGTAAGGGAACTTGCTGTAGTAAAATGAATTAAAATGCATTATCTGAATGCAGTCAGCAGTAGGAATGAGAAAACTTGGCTATGTCATATTATATTCCTAGAGATAACCTCAGGCACTTTATGAGTATCTCTGAAGAACTACAGTGAAATTATAATAATCATATATATACATTTTTCTTGCCTGTCATAATAAAAGCAGAAGATAAAATTTTAATTAAATGTGTTATCTGTCTTACTTTGAAATTTAAAATTTCAAAAGAAAATGAGTAATCCATCATCAAACTGTAGATAATTTAGTCAATACTAATTTGAACCTGAAATATATCTTAAGCAATTCAATCATCTCTGCAAATTAATCACTTCAGATGATGTCTGTATTAGAAATAGCCTGAGGACATAATCAAAGCTTCAGTTTAATTTTGACTCTAGCACATGTTATTAACTGCTTTGAGGTATGTGTGTGGGAGCTGTGTTCCTAAGAATTCGGAGCTTCAGAAACTGCTGTGAGTGTACTTCTTCAGATTGCTTTTCTATATAGGTATGAAAAATACACACAAAAATACTCTAGCTGAATTACTACCTTCTCTCCAGCTTTCTGCCTCTGGAGATAAAGGGATATGTACTCTAGGTAATATCAATTTCAGAATAAGTAGTTTGTTTAAAGAAGTTTTTCATGTTTTAAAAAAAGACTAATTTATTTGAAAGACAGACTTTAAAGATAGAGAAGGACACAGAGAGAATGAGAGATTGATCTTGTTCTCTGATTCTTTGTCCCAAATGATTAGAACAATGGAAGCTGGCCAATGCTGAAGCCAGAAGCCAGAAACTCAATCTGGATCTCCTGTATGGGTCACAGAGCCCTACATACTTGGCCCATATTCTTTTTCATGTGTGTTAGCAGGAAGCTGTATTGGAAGAAGAGTGTCTGGAACTCTAACCAGCACCAGGGTGTAAGATGCTGGTCATGTGACACTGTCCTACCTAAGCGTGAACAATAATCTGTTTCTTCGGGAGATGATCTAGCAAGTTACTGTATAATCTTTGCATAATGCTATTCTAAACGCTTTCTGTATGATAGTTTTTTAAAGTCTCTTTTGAGGCTCAAAGTTTTACATATATTTTTTTAGGGATTTAAAACCCAAAGCGTCACATGAAGCATTTATATAGGAAAAGTTACCTTGGAATTTCATAGGCTGTGTTCCTATCAAATGTGTGTTCCTAATTCTATGAAATTGTTTGGGATGCTTTCAGTTTCGCTGACTGAGCCTTGAGCTGAGCCTGCGTGCAGTGACACCATTGCTGGCTTTTGTATTTCCCTTCAGCACAGGTTGGCACTGTTGGAAATAACTCCAATAGTGCTCCAGATCTGTTGCCAGCTGCGTTTTGGACATGAAGGGTTCTTGGTCCCAAAAATTGACAGAGCATCCCTCTTTATTTTTCATACAAAAATGCCTTTGATCATTGTTTAATTTTGATAATAAGAACAGTCTTAAAAGACAGGTACAATCTGCCTATCTACAACCTATAGTGTCTAGAATATTATAGAAGAACTTGCAGTAGAAGAGGGATGCAAACCCTGAGTGAATATTTTCATGGCAAAAGGGGAACTACATCCTAGTGTAGCAAGCAGTCAGTATTGTGGAAAGGGGCAGGCAGTGTGGCACAGCACGTCAAGCTGCTGCTGGTGGATGCTGTGCTGGCATCCCATCTGAGGATACTGGTTTGATTTTTCCTGGGTATTTTTGTTGCAGCCCAGTTCTCTGATAGTAGGTATGGGAGGCAGCAGAAGATGACCCATGTACGTGACTCCTGCCACTCACAGGGAAACCAGAATGGAGTTCTGGGCTCCTTGATTCAGCCTGACTGTTGTGACCATTTGGAAAGGACACTAGCAGTTTGAAGATCTTTTCTTTGCCTTGAAAATGAAATATATGTTAAAATATTTATTAAATACATAAATATATGTTTAAATAATATATTCCTTTGCAATTGACTCCCTTTGGCAAAATGGTTTTCTCTTTAAGGGAAAAAAAATAGGTGGCGAAAAGGGATAAAAATATTAAAAATGGGCCCAGCGCTATAGCCTGGTGGCTGAAGTCCTCGTCTTGCATGCACTGGGCTCCTTTATGGGTGCCTATTTGTGTCCCAGTAGCCCTGCTTCCCATCCAGCTCCCTGCTTGTGGCCTGGGAAAGCAGTTGAGGATGGCTCAAAGCCTTGGGACTTTGCACCTGCATGAGAGACCTGGAAGAGGCTTCTGGTTCCTGGTTTCAGATTGGCACAGTTCTGACCCTGCAGCCGCTCGGGGAGTGAATCAATGGACAGAAGATCTTCCTCTCTGTTTCTTTTCCACTCTGTATATCTGAGTTTCCGATAGAAATAAATAAATCTTTTTAACAGTTCAAAGATATTTGCAGAATGATTTCTCCATTTCTAATGGCAATACACATAAGCCATGGCAGAAGACCATCTTTGAAGAAATGATACCTTAGCCAAAGCATGCAAATTGAGCAGTGTTTTTGTGTGTTACACACACTAAGTGATGAAGCTGTTCCCTTGCTGTCTGGGGTTCTGTTTCTTTCAGGACCTCAAGGCACTTTCCCACACCCTACTTGGGGGACCATCCTTTTATTCTTAAAATAGCTTCTGCCCCGAAAGTGTCACAAATCTGTTGCTCTAGAACTAATGTCGTAAAACCCTTGCAGAATAAATGATCTCCTTTTTTCTCCCTGTAGCCAGACTCTTCAGTTCAGGGTTTGGGGAACATTTGATTCGTCTATTCGAAGGACAGCAGCACCGCTGTAACCTTCTGTTACCTTCTGGTGAACACTTCTGCTTTCTTAACTGCTACTTGCCTTGACTGTCCTACTGTTACGATGTCCTAGGTACTGCCTCTCATGTCACCCCTTAGTCTTTCCATCTCTTTCTCCTACCATAGGGAAAAAGAAAACTTTCTCTTAGTTGATAAGAATAAATTTGATCTCTAACATTCCTCTCAATCTGAGGTTCAATAGAAATTTTGTTTCTGAGGCTCATTTTCATGTGCAGGAAATAATCTCCCAATAACTGTGGTAGATCTTAAAGACAATCCTAAGGCATACAAGGCAGAAACATGTGCTGCTAATCCGAACAGGACAGCTGGAAGAGGATCTCTCTGGGCAGCAGTCATATCAGTTTTCACCCTGCACTGTCACAAAGAGAGCTGGTTATAATCCTGAGTATGCTCATTGAGGATAGTTGAAACACATGTTGGAGCAGGTGTTATGGTGCAACAGACTTGGAAGCTGCCTGTCACATTGACATCCAGTATTGGAGTGCCTGGAATCCAGTCCTGGCTCCTTTGCTTATAATCCAGTTCCCTACAGATCCATGTGGGAGGCAGCAAATCATGGCCCAGAGTTGTTGATTTCATGCAGGAGAACAGATAGAATTCCTGACTTCTGATTTCGATCTGGCTCAGGCCCAGATACTGTGGCCACTTTGCACAGATCTTCTCTAGCTTTCCTTTCCTCCATGTCATCTTGCCATTCAAATAAATATGTATATAAATAAAGTTTAAACAAACATGCTGAAACAGTGGGATATTTGTAAAATGTGGATGAAGGAGCCATACAATTGTGACTCCAGTAATGGTGCTGGTCCACCTTTATCATGTGTCTGTTACTTTCAGCAGCAATGGGAACATAACACATTGCTTTGCATGCTTGACAGACTTTACAATAATGAAGATGCTGGGAACCTTAGTTTTCATCTGACTGGCAGACATTACATTGAAGTAACTGCAAGGAATTATGACAATCTAATGTAGCAATGTACACTTCCTCCAGTTGTGTGAAGAATGGTCCAAGGTCATCATAGAAACGGCTACTGCATCACAGGGTATAATGGGACCCCAGTGACACAGTCTCTCTAATATTCTTAAAGGTTTTAATCTTGATAACAAATTATCCTCATTTGAGGGAAAATGTTCTCCTAATGAATTATAGTTTTCTTGTGCACATTTTTTATTATTGAAAGGGCAGATTTATATAGAGAAGAGACAGACAGGAAGATCTTCCACCCACTGACTCACTCTCCAGTTGGCTGCAATAGCTGGACCTGAGCTGATCCGAAGCCAGGAGTCATGCACGTGCAGGGTCCCAAGGCTTTGGGCCATCCTTGACAGCTTTCCCAGGTCACAAACGGGGCTGGATGGGAAGAAAGCTGGGGTTAGAACTGGCGCCCGTATAGGATCCTGGCAATTGCAAAGTGAGGGTTTTAGCCACTAGGCTATTGTGCTGGGCCCCTGTGCCCGAAATCCACCTGTCTTCCTTAATTGTCAGGTTTTTGTAGTGTGAAATACTAATGCAGATTATGCTGTTTTCATTCTTGGATCCACAGGCTCTTCAAGAATCCAGATGTTGGTGTACCATAAATCCCGGTCTTGTCCTGGGTGCCCATTTTCAACCGTTGAATTTCCAGTATATCCTGGATCCATCAGAACAGATTTTTTCCTTCTCAGATAGTTCTGCTATGGTGTCCTCAGTTTAGGAAGAGCAGAAAACAAATCCTGTGTGCAAAGGCTGCATTGTGGGCCCTGCAGTGATTTGACCCAGGGCTTCACATCAATTCCTTGCCACTCTGCTCTTTTCCTTCTTCCTACACGGCGCAGACCCACATTGTTCTTATCCTCCTTTGAAACACATGAGTAACAAGCTGCATTACAATGAGCCAAAAGCACATTTTCATTGTTTGTTGAGCTGAGGTTTTTTTGTGCTATCCTTTTAAATGTCAGGATTATTGCTGGTTTCCAGGATCACTTATTAATTAATGTGACTTGGGATTATTTCTTGACTGGGATTTGATCTCCAAAAGGGAGTATGAATAAAAGAAGCAAGTGTTTATAATCCCTTTGTTAAGTAGCTGGGTTGAAATGCTGGGTCTGGAGAATTGGATGTATTCAAGCATTAGACTGTATTTTCAAACTTCATTGATTTTTTTATTCTTGATGTTTTTTTCACACTGGTTGTCAACTGAAAGCATATTCACATCAGGACTCTGAAAGAACCACAGATGGTATTTCTCAGACAGATAACGTGTTGTAAATAGGAACCTAAAATGTGTATCATGTCCTGATTTTCTCTTTTGTGTTTGTCGGTGGTGGTACTGGACTTTAAATGCTGTATTGTTAAGCTGTACGCTTTCCAGGGGTGTTTGTTGGTAAGAATAAGAGCTTTATCATTTACAAAAGAGAAAACACAAGATGAATGTCTTCTCAACCTACCTATTTTCTTTCTGCGTCTCTCTGCCCTACTTTTTGTTGTCACAGGACTTGCAATTTTTAAAAAAATTTTGCATATTCAAAACCAAGTGGCAAAAAAAGGTAGAATGTTCTGGAACAAGGGACAAGCTTGCTTACAGGTTTCCTCAATTAGTAAGTAGATGCTGGAACAATTACTTTTTAACCTTCCATTTTCTACCTGCATAGCTGGATTTACTTTATAAATTTAATATGAAGACAAACGCATATCATGGTAATATAGCATGGCATATTAGTGTTCTCATAGTTGTGGCTACTATTGGCTAAAATGACTTTCAAAAGCAGTATTAGAAATAGAATCTGGGTAGGATATGCTTGTAAATTAATAGTCCTTTTTGGTTTGAAATTTGAAAGGAATAGAAGGATTATGATAGTTGATTCTGTCTGTGGCCTCTTCTTATCTGTTTCCATGTGTCACAATTTGACTTACAATGTTTTGAACTGTTGGGTGCCTCTAAAACTCACAGTCCAGAAATGTTTAGTGAATTTCAGGTCCCTGGATGATCGTATTTGACATTAAGAACTACTTTTTATTGTACTCTGCCATCTAACTACTCTGTGTACTCTAGCCCCTCCCAAAGCTCAGTATGCCATGAACTAGTTCTGTCCTTGTTAAGTACTAAGTGGAATGCAGGTATCAGGATGCAGAACTGCTACTGAGGAGAGCAAATGTGACAGGGAGAATGATACAACAGAAGCCAGCTTTTGCCAGGGCTGGGCAGTGGCAAAAGTGAATCACAAACAGGCCAGCATAAAGGTAGATGAGAAGTAGATGTCATGAGCTTCAAAGAGTTAGGTGCTGGCAAGTTTGGCAACAGTGGTGATAAGAAATGAAGCAATGGCTTTGGGAGACTTGTGTCCAGGCCAGAATGGAAAGATAGCCCCTGACGTTAGTCAAGAAAGTTTGGTTAAGTTACCTGAGCTGTTAGCTACTACTGACTTTTAATCTTAGAGTTTTCTGTTCACCTCAAGCAATGTATGAGCCTGGAAACTGGGGGCATCGTCTGTGTTCTAGTGTGATGCTTTTCAGGCTTAAATGTGCAAGGAAATCAGCTTTGCTAAACAGCATTTTCAAGTGCAGTAGATCATTCATGTACCTTAAAGGTTCATGTTGCAGTACACCTGCTAGAGAATGCAGATGTTTCTGTAGACATTCAGCAGCCCCATTTTGAGAGGCTGTGTCTTTAAAGACTATTGCCATTTGATCTTTCTAGATTCATGGATTGTTAGTTTCTGTCTTGTGTCAATAAAGAACATCACTATTTACAAGGCTGGCTGCAAGTAGAATGAGTGCCTTCAAATTTTCTGTTAACTGGAGCTCTGACAGTTCTTATACCTATTATGTGTGACAAAGTAGATTTTTGTTGAATTTTTTATTGGTAGCGAAACTGGCTTGCAGAATCCAATTGTCTGCTCCTGCAACTGGCAAAAACATTGCCCCATGCTTGGTCGTCTGCTGCTCAAATGGGGGGGGGGGGAGGGTTCCTCTTTCTGCCTGGTCATGGTCCCTGAGAGAAGGCTAGAGTGTCTTTAACCTTTAAATAATGCTTAACTGTGTTTCTATGGAACATACAAAATTTACCAGCATATATTCCTCTTTTTCTTAATATGAGCCCTTTCACTGAAAGTTACTTTTACTCTACCAATAATTCTTTTAGTGATGTTAAAGCAGAAGAAATTCCTGGTTCTGAGTACAGAGTCCTGTTAGTAAGCTCACTGTTGTTCCTCTAGAATCACGGCAGTCTTCGGAGCCATCCTCGGGTTCCCTTGAGGGAATGGAGCAGAGGAAGCAGAAGCATAACATGGTGTAGTTCACATTCCTGCCTTTGTCTGTTCTTGAGACTGCACAGTATTTGGGTAATCCTCAGGCACCTGAATAAAATACTCTGTCAAAATCCAGGTGTTTAGAAGCTTCTCTGAGTAAGTTGGTATTTTGAATTATGTCTGGCTTACCAGAAAAAAATTTTGTGATGCTATTATTAACATGTTTTGTGACTTAGCCATAGATGACTACATCACCAGCTTAAAAACAAACAAGATAAGCAAAAAAATCAACAAAACAAAACCAAAAAAGAATAGATAATTTAGTCAACAATTCCTATCAAAACAATGGGAACCCAAATGATAGGTAGAAAAATTTAGCATCAATTTAGCATCATCAGGCCTCAAATTTAACCTGCCTGGAGCCAATGATACAGTAACTCCTAACCCTGTCCTGCTGGAATGCCACCCAAGCCACCAACTCTAGGTAGGCAATGCTTTAGATTCCCTTTAGCCATTGTCTAGGGCTTAGCTTCTCAAAAATTCAACTCACTTTTATTCAAAGTATATCTATATCTATATATATATACACATACATAAGCACACATATATAGCACATATATGCATATATGTATATTTCCATGTTTATTTCTTTTTTTTTAAAGATTTATTTTATTTTTATTACAAAGTCAGATATACTGAGAGGAGGAGAGATAGAGAGGAAGTGGAGCTGCCGGGATTAGAACCAGCAGCCATATGGGATCAAGGCGAGGACCTTAGCCACTAGGCCACGCTGCCGAGCCCCCATGTTTATTTCTAATTGATGTTAGTACAATACTAGCAATCATATTTTTAACATAAAACTTGATGTCCGTGTCATCTTCGGCTTCTATGAAAAGCAGTGTATTCCTTCTCCCAGCACTTGCTTGCATGTTTCCTCTGTCTCATCTGACAGCCTGGCTTTCTCACATGGCTCTGATTCCATTCTGCCTACCCTGTTGTAGCCAGGACACATGCTACTAATCCCAAATGCAAGGTTGCCACTTTGCTAGTGCTGCTGGAGGCCCGTTTAGCTATTAACGGCCTCATTTAAGATGACCGGTATCTTGGGGACGGTATTGGTACAGTAGTTGAACTGTTACTTGGGATGCCCCACTAATACCAGCTCTCTGATTCCAGTTCTCTGCTAATGCACAATCTAGGAGACAGGAGGTGAGGGCTCAAGTACCAGGACCCTTGTCACCTTCATGGAAGACTGAGCTCTTACCTCTTTGGTCTTAGAGTGACCAAAACCTAGTTTCTGCAGGTATTTGGAGAATGAGCTAGCCAATCAAATGATCTTGGCCTTCTTTCTCTTTCCTTCCTCCCTCTGTGTGTGCATGTTTTTAAAGTTCTTAAAACTGTTTTGAGTTTTATGGTACAATTGTGTGTGCTTTTTAAATAAAATGAAAAAAAATTAAATAGTGCAGGCCTCTATGTATAATATACTTCGAATCTATTTATTATACTTATCAAATTGGTTCCTGCAACCTTTTCTACTAGGTACATAATTTTCCCATGCCAATCAATATTGCCCTCCTGAACAATTTCAGTTTCTGTGAAAACGACTCATGTCACACCCTGAACACATTGTTTGTCTCACTGACTCTGGTGTCTCTTCCAGTTACTCATTTATCCCAAGGCTGTACCCTGAATCTGTTGCCACTTGGGACTGAGTACTTCACCCTCTTGAATGATCTAACAATCCTGCCTATACGTTCCTTGGCCACTATATTATTATGATATCGTTGGCTTCAGATTTTTCTCACTGCTTGAGCAGGTGAAATCCCCAAACCATGTCAACTGTTGATCTTCGTTTCCGAGGCTGCTGAGCACTGACACCTCCCACAAACACACCCCTTCACAACCCTCCTAAAGCTGTGGTCTCCAGGCACACAGCAGGATGTAGATGCAATTGTTTGGCTATTCATAAAGGCAGCTCAGAAACTCTTGCAGCTCTTATACTTCTTTCTTGCTGCTATATAGAATGAGGGTTCATTCATTTTCACTGTTATACAAAATTAATAAATAACGATTTATCCGTTTTCATATCAATGAGCATTTAGGATATTTTCAATATTTTATTGTTAGAACTTGGTTAGTTATTAAGTTTGTCTAGAAATTGCTTAGAAGTGGTACTGCTTTTCAACTTTATTGGATATTACCAGACTAATATCCACTCCAGTTAGAACTTCAGCAACATATAAATGTTTGTATCATATTAATACTTTCTAATATTTGAACTTTAAAGGTTAACATTTTATTTATTATTGATATATGATTATAAGTCATTTGATTTTAACTTATATTTCCCTGATAACTATTGGATTTGATAATCTCTTTTTTGTCCATTTGGCTTAATATATTTGAATTACCTCTTTATGTTTTTGGTAGCTTGTTTTATATGTTAGGTTGTTTCATCCTTTCTTATTCAATTGTTAACATTATTAATATATTCTGGAAACAATCTTTGTCATATACATGTGTATGTATATGTATTTTATTTATTTTTATTGGAAAGTCAGATATACAGAGAGGAGGAGAGACAGAGAGGAAGATCTTCTGTCTGTTCATTATTTCCCCAAGTGGCCACAATGGCTGGAGCTGAGCTGATCCAAAGATAGGAGCCAGGAGCTTCTTCTAGCTCTCCCACTCAGGTGCAGGGTCCCAAGGCTTTGGGCCGTCCTCGATTGTTTTTCCAGGCCTCAAGCAGGGAGCTGGATGGGAAGTGGGACCGTTGGGGCACAAACGGGCTCCCTTCTGAGATCCCGGTGTGTACAAGATGAGAACTTTAGCAACTAGGCTACAGTACCGGGCCTGTCATTTACTTTTATTATAATGTTATTTGCCTTATGTTGGTTAAGTTTAATTTGTACTTTTCCTAGTTACATGGTGAAAACTTAGATTTGAGGCCCCCTTTTCTAATATAACCACTTAACACTTTGATATTTAGTGTGTTGATTTTATTTAAATTCAATTCAATTTTATATAAATTCACTTTTTTTTTAAAGATTTATTTTATTTTTATTACAAAGTCAGATGTACTGAGAGGAGGAGAGACAGAGGAGGTGGAGCTGCCGGGATTAGAACCAGCGGCCATATGGGATCAAGGCGAGGACCTTAGCCACTAGGCCACTCTGCCGAGCCCTATAAATTCACTTTTAATGTGTCTTTCTATTTTTCACTCAGGCTGATGAGTTTTTGGAAACATTTTAAAATTACAGATGTTTAGGAATTTTCAATATACCTTTTTGTTAATAATTTCTAATTGAATATCATTATGGTCAGAAAATAAACTTTCAAAATTATTTATTTATTCATTTATTTATTTATCAAAGGCAGAGTGATATAGAGATGAGAGAGGGAGTGTGAGAAAGGGGGGGGGAGGGAAAGAGAGAGAGAGAGAGAGAGAGAGACAGTGACTAAATCTACTGTCAGTTCATTGCCCAAATGGCTGCAATGGCCTGGGTTAAACCAAGATAAGGCCAGGAGCAAGGAATTCTGGTCCGGTCACTCATGTGAGTTCCAGGGTCCCAACTACTTGGGAAATCTTCAAATGTCTTCCCAAACACATTAACACGAACATTTCTGCCTTTCCAAGTGTATTAGCAGGAAGGTAGATCAAAGGCAAAGCATCCAGGACTCAAACTGGATGCCCATTTGGAATATCAGTATTGTAGGTGGCAGCTTAATCTGTTATGGCACAATATGACCCTGATCTTATTTTTTTAAAAGCAAATCTCATATTTCAAATATAATTAATTCCACATGTAGGGTCATATCTTCATAAGTTCATATTTTTTAATCAATTATTTGTTTTTAAAAAATTAGTCTATGGTTTTAGATGTCATGTTTATAAGCGTTCTATACTTAATTTTGACCAAGTAGTTAGTGATTGCTCTTGGGATTGCCATACACATTATAATTAACCATAATTTGTAGCTTCAAATGTTTCCTAAGTATAATTATATACTACATTTTAATGAACCATATAACATAGTCTCAATTCCTTACTCCCATCATTTTTGCTATAAATGTTATATTAATTCTTTTATTCAATTACTCTTAAACTCTGTGGGGTTAAGATCGAAGATTCTGAAAATATACTAAAAACCATGGATGTTCAAATTCCTTACATGAATTAGTGCTGTATTTTCACACAACCTACTCATATTGTCTTTTGTGCTTTATCACTAGATTACTTATAATATTTCATAACATGTCAGTATATATAACTTGTTATAATTTCTTTTTAGATAGCATAAAGAGATACTGTGTATTTTTACTAAATATGCAACTAATTTTTAATGGCAGGGATTGGAGGGAGACCATATTCAGTGTGTTGAGTCCTTGAATATTGAGTCCATGGATAGGAGAACCAATAGTATAAACCTGTAAAGATTCAATGCACAGTAACTTTTGCTGTGGACCAGTAGTTTTAAAACTCTGGCGCATAGGCCAAATTCGAGTAGCAATAGATTTCGTAAATAAAATCAATTATAACAGCTGTGCACATTTGTTTACATCATTTAATAGGTGTTTTTGCCCTAGAACAGTAGAGTTGAGAGCTTCTTTTTTTTTTTAATATTTATTTTTATTATAAAGTCAGATACACAGAGAGGAGAGATTGAGAGGAAGATCTTCCATCCGATGATTCACTCCCCAAGTGAGTGCAACGGCCGGTGCTGCGCCCATCCGAAGCCGGGAACCTGGAACCTCTTCTGGGTCTCCCACATGGGTGCAGGGTCCCAAATCTTTGGGCTGTCCTTGACTGCTTTCCCAGGCCACAAGCAGGGAGCCGGATGGGAAGTGGAGCTGTCGGGATCAGAACTGGCACCCATATGGATCCCGGGGCGTTCAAGGAGAGGACTTTAGCCTCTAGGCCACGAGCTTCTTAATAAGAATATATTGGAGCTCGGAGCCATAGCCTAGATGCTAATCTCATCTTGAACAAGTCAGGATCCCATATGGGAGCAGGTTCTAATCCCAGCAGCCCCGTTTCCCATACAGCTGCTTGATTGTGGCCTAGAAAAGCAGTCGGGAACGGTCCAAAGCCTTGGGACTCTGCACCTGAGTGGGAGACCTGAAGGAAACTCTTGGCTTCGGATCTGTGCAACACAGGCTGTTGCAGCCTCTTGGGGAGTGAATTATTGAACGGACGATCTTGCTCTCTTTCTCCTCCTCTCTGTATATCTGGTTTACAATAAAAATAAATAAATCGTAAAGAATATATGATCCACAAAACACAAAATATTTGCTATCAGGGCCTTGGACAAAATCTGGCTACTGCTTCCTTATCAAATTACCTTCTGTGGTCTTTAAAAGTAAGAAAAATGAAAATTGACATTTATTTTCCTTTATGCCAGTTATAACCCTGTTCATTTCTTTTGTACATCCAATTATGATCATGTTATGACATGTTTGATGTACTTCCTTTGACACTTTTTATGGTGCATGTCTCCTAATAATGGATTAGTCATTTTGGTATTTCTTAATAAAGGTATTTTGTCTGAATTTTTACAAAGTGTTTTTATTTGTATCGATGAGCCGTTCCTCCAGAACTTTAAAATTGTCACTCTGTAATCTTCTGAATTGCAAAAATTCTCACAAGAATTGTACTTCTTTCCCAACTCTTTTCCTCTATGTAATTTTCTTTCTTTTCATTGTCTTGAAATTTTTCTCTGTGGCTTTCAGTAGTCTGAAAATCATATATATGCTTAGGTTTTGTTTAAGTTTCCTGATGGTTTATTGGTATATTATTATTCTGGTGCTTCTATTCTTTTTGGCTTTGTATTTTGTGGTCTTTTAATATTTTTTTGGAAAATCAGTGGTCATCATCTCTTAAAGTATTCTGTTTTTTTTTTTCTTCTGATGGCCAGATAACACAAATATTAAACCTGGGTTTTGGTTCTCAGTGTTTAAATGTCCTCTTTTGTTTTTCACTTGTTTTCCTGCTGTTGTTTTCGTTTGGATAATTTTGTTGGCCTTTCTTAAAATTTGTTGGTTATGTCCGTGGCTGTGTCAATCTGTGGATCAGTTTATCAAAGACATTCTCTGTTCATGTACTTTATGCCTAGTATTTCCATTATATTCCTTTTATAGTTTTCTTTTGTAAAATTCTCCCAACAGGCCATGCAGACTATCTTTTCCAGTAGTTTTTAGCGTTTTCTTATTTTGATTGTCCTTCTAATAATACAAACATTTGACTCATCTGTGAGTTTGTTTCTCTTAATTGATGTTTTTCCCTTTCATTTTTCCTTCCAATTCACATCCTTCACCCTTCTCCTTCTTGTTTTTTGTTGTAGCTAGTAGAACCTGAGGTAAGAAGTGTTCATGCCTGGGAGTACACATTCTGCTTGGTCTGCTGAGCCTTTCATTTGGACATGCAGGACTTGGAACTGGTCTGGTCAGTGACTTAGCTGAATTTAGTTCCGGTTGCAATAGCTGCTTCAGTACACCTTAGTTGCAGAGTTCACTGGTATTAATAGTGGCTTTGGAGGGGCTTGGGGTTGCAAGAGACTGTTTTCTACTATGAGATTTAGACTTTTCTTGGAAGCATCTACCTCTCAGAATTTCAGTTTTCAGGCTCCTCTGTGTCCTTCCGGGGTTGGTATCCTCTCGTACATTGTGTCTTTGTGTTTGCTGCCCCAGGAGTAATGGGCAAAGGCATTTCTGTTTTCAGCTTCCATCTTTGATGTTGGGAAAAATCTGTGTTCCTGTTTTTTTGGAGAGGTTTTCTCAGTGGATAGAGCCGTCCACAGTCAGTTGAAGATGAAAGTGTCCCTGGTGTTCTGGACCCAAGTAGATTTCTCAAGCTTTTGTTTCCACACCCTGATGGTGTTGACACTTCACCTGTTCGTGGCAGGCAGCAGTTCTGTTATTTTTGTTCTTCGTTCGTCCTCTGACTGCTTCTCACAGGCGTAGAGTGAAGACACTGTTCTTCAGATACCAGCTCTGCCTCCCAGCTTTCTCAGCAGTGTCTGAGGTCCATAAAAAAGAGCCTGTTAATAACTACCTCAGACGTCCCTTGAGCTGTGCTTCTCAGAAGCTCCTCGCTGTCTTACTAACCAAGAATGGATCATTTGTAAATCATTCAATTATCTTGACTGAGTTCTTATTACTGGCTTGTGTGGGGTCTGACACCTCCTTCCCTGATCCCTAGAGGTATGTGTCATTTCTTAGATTTTTTGACTTGGTATTTGCCTGGAGAAATTATCTCTTTTACAAGGTCAAGAAAAAAAATTATTCAGCTTTTCTTGAAGTTGTGGTGAAAGTGAGAATTCTTTCCATCTTTGTGCATCCTGAATGGAGGCTAGAACTTCCTATGCTTATTTTCCTAGTGTATGGTTTGTTTTCTTACTTTAAATGGTATCTTTTGTTTATAGAACATTTTTATTTTAATGCAATTGTATTTGTTGATTTTTCCTTTATGATCTGTGCTTTTAAAGTTGGTCTGAGGAAGCCTTCCCTGTGCTGAGTTTTCAAGCATGCTTTTTTCTTGAATGGAGAAAAAAAAGTGAAACCACTGGAGAGAACAGTCTCCAGCTCTGGACCATTCATCAACCCTCCCCTTCATCATCACTTTTCTTCTGCTTGCTATGTCCATTCAGTATTTCGAGATCTTATTTTCATTATTTAAAAGTGAAGCTTTCACTTTTACTGTAGGATCTTGTCTCATAGGAAAACAGCAGCTCAGTGATAACCCCTTCCCTCAGCTCGTTCTATCTGCTGAAGTTTGTTGGCAACGCCCGCGTCGCCACGTAATCCGAGCCGAGCGGAGGGACTAGGGTTACACAAAAGACAACGCACAGAGAAAACACACAGTACACAGAATGCCGATCGGTGACAGATTGAGTTTTATTGCAACTCCAGGCTTTCTTTTATACTATGCCTAGCTCCTCCCAGTGTTCATCCAGTCTTCAAGTGGCCACCCTAAATCCTTCAAGTTCCTCCCAGTAGTGGCCACACTAAATCCCTTGAGTTCCTCCCAGTGTTTATCCAATCCTCTAGCGGCCACCCTAAATCCCTTGAGTTCCTCCCTGTGTTTATCCAATCCCTTGGCAGATAACTTGACAAATAGGAAGCAGGAACTTGCGGTTAAGCCAGTGGCTAGATGTATCAGGCCAAAATTGCTCACCCTGTTACCCTCTGAGAAACAAGCTAAGCTGTGGAGTTAATCCTTGGGAGACCGGGGCCTGCAGAAGTTGTCATCTTCTCCACTTATCTTCTTGAATATGTTTGCAGAAGATTCATTTCTCAATTATCTTTTCTCATTATATGCATCATTCTTTCAGTGACTTCATGCTTTTTTCATACAGAGCCATTCATGAATCGTCTCCTCGCCTCTCCTCTCCCCTCCCCTCTCCTCTCCTCTCCTCTCCTCTCCTCTCCTCTTTCCTCTTCTTTCATCTTACTTCAGTAGAATAGCTATCATCTAAAAAGCAAATATTAATAATCTGTGGATTTAATATCAAGGTCAACTCAACTCCATTTGCAGAGAATATCAAACTTGGCAAAAGTTAGTAGAGAATATCAATGTTAGAGGGTTTTTTATTTGTATATTGCTTCATAAAGGGTTTTAATTGAATTATCATTTTTTACTGTTTGTATATGAAAGGTCAGCCCAAATGTGTATATGTATATATACATAAATACTTAAAGTGAAAATTTCTGCAGAGGTGACATGCATCTTTATGAGAGTTTACACTTTTTTAACATAAACAGATGCCAAAATGGAATGAGATGTGCAAATGAATTCTTCATAAAATACTTGAGAAACAGAGTGAGACAGGGCAACATAGATGGGGAGAATTTGCAGATTGTTAACACGCCTGTGTAATACCTGTTCGCCAGAAGAGTCAGGAGCAGACCTACACAGGAAAAGCCCCAGCCAGTATTTCCGCGGAGAGGGTCTAGTCTAAGCTGAATGGAAAACAGCCGAGGAAAGATTGCACATTATTGGAATCCTGCATCAGCAGAAGTGGCCTGACTCATACTCCTGCCCTGTGTAATGATTGAGTGAGAGCAGTCTAGGCAGCACAGGGCCAGAGTGAGGATTACACAATGGGTCTGAAGACATGGCATCTGGAGGCCACAGCCACCTGTCATTCTCACAGCAAGACTTTGATGGAGAATTGAAAGGTTCAGGATTGCACATTCCATGATCTCACAGTGGATATATCATGGATCTTGCCTTACTCACAGATTATTTTGCTGTGACTTGTTGAAAACAAATTTATAGCAATTGCTTTAAGTTCCCAAAGGTCCTTATAGCATTCAATGTTTTCAGAATTAAATGTGACAATTTTGCGAAATTCCTGTTAAAAGTTGTACATGGGCCCAGTATGATAGCCTAGTGGCTAAATCCTCACCTTGCATCTGCCAGGATCCCATATGGGCACGGTTTCATGTCCTGGCTGCTCCACCGCCCCTCCAGTTCCCTGCTTGTAGCCCGGGAAAGCAGTTGAGGATGACCCAATACCTTGTGACCCTGTATCTGCATGGGAGACCTGGAAGAAGCTCCTGCCTCCTGGCTTTGGATAGACTCAGCTGTAGCCATTGTAGCTACCTTTGGGAGTGAACCAGTGGACGGAAGACCTTTCTTTCTGTCTCTCCTTCTCTCAGTAAATCTGACTTTCAATAAGATGAATTAAATCCTTTAAAAAAAAGTTCCACATGAATGTTCTCAGCTACAAAAAGGGTAACAGATTTTCAAATAGGAGAAAAAAGTAAATAAAAGGACAATTTATGTCTTGTCTCCATGCCTTCACAGAAGTTCAGACATTTCCTCTGTTTTCATTTTGCAATGTATTGAAGTAATCAGTCATGATTTGGGCTTTATTGATAATATGCTTAAACTTCATATATGGATCTCATGTTAATATGGGGAAAAAGTCTAAATTACAACACACCTTAGGATTTGGATGAATAAGTCAGTTTCATAAAATCTGTAACTTGTGAAACCAACCACAAATCCTCATCCTGTGTTTTTTAGTAGGAAAGAAAATGAGATCAAAGATAAATTGAAATGTTTTGTTTATCTTTGGTTAAACTCTTATTTCTATTATACCTATCATGTTACCTTCTTTTGTGTTTTGTTAGAATACTTTCTAGATTTTGATATCATTTCCTTTTCTGTTTTAAAGGGAGAGATCCATTAGGACGTTTTAAACATTCCATATAAAGTCATCTTAATAAATAAAATTGTTTTACTTTGTGGTGGGAGTTGTAAGTTTCGCCTTCATTGGAAGGACTTCCTTTTTTTACCTTTTATAACTTAGTCTGTAAGTCTGCCCTAAAAGAGGAGGAGAGCAAAGTGCCACAAAAATATATGAATATAGGTTTGCATTTCCATCCTCTACTGTTGAGTCTGCATTGTTAAAACCGCCCAAGCCACAACAGGAAAATCTTTTTTGTTGAAATGTATTGTAGCTACTCTGTATTTTGCTTGTTTAACCTTTTTCTTTAAAAAATATTTATTTGAAATTCAGAATTACCAGGGAGAACACACAAGAGGGAAAGAGATAGGCAGAATAGACAGAGATCTTTCATTTGCTGGTGATCTTTTCACTGCTGGTGGCAGTGGCCATGGCTGCGCCAGGCCAAAGTCAGGATCCAGAAGGCTTCTTTAGATCTGCCATTTGGGTCCCATGTACCTAGGCCATCTGTGGTTGCTTTAACAGTTGCATTAGCAGCTGGGGTTATGCCTACTACCCAAGTGGGGTGCTGACATTGCAGGCGATGGCTTCACCTGCTACTCCTGAGTCCTGGCCTCTGCTGATGCTTTTTTTTTTTTTACAGTAAGTTTATTGATTTATTTGAAATCTCCAACTGCACAGAGAGGAGAAACAAAGTTTACTCTGCTTTACTCTGATTCACTCCTGAATTGGTTGGAATGGCCAGGGCTGGACCAATCCAAAATCAGGGGCCAAGAGCTTTATACAGCTCTCTCATGTGGGTACCAGGGGCATAAATACTTGGGCGATGTTCCACTGTTTTTCCTTGGCCACTAGCAGGGAACTGGATTGAAAGTGGAACAACCAGGACATGAACTCAGCACCCACATGAGATGCAGGTATCACAGGCAGCAGTTTTACCCACTATACACATTGTCAGCCAGTCCTGTTTTTCCTTTTAGGATGGTTTCATCAGTTTGCTATAAAGGGTTTAACCGAAATGTAAGTTGTAGTGGTTGTTATTGGTCCTTCAGCAATGGCGATGGTGATGGAATTGGTGTTTTCCAATCAGAGACATTCTTATCTCAGGCTGAAGAGTGGTTTCTAATGAAACAGTTTTTGTTTTGTTTTGTTCTGTTGTCCTATGACTATACATGGTGTGGAAAACCTATTGCATTTTGGCCAGTTCTTCTGTATTTCTGACCTGCACTGCCAATATCACAACCTCTGGCCACATGGTTTGTATTTACCTGCTTCTAATCCAGCTCCTGGGAAATCATTAGATGATGACCCAAGTAGTTAGACACCTATCACTCATGTGGTAGACCAGATTGAGACTCCTGGCCTCAACCAAGAACAACCCCAATTCTTTTAGCTATTTGAGGAAGTAAACCAGCAGATAGAAAGTCTCTTTCTCTCTTTGTCTCCCTGCCTTTCTCCTTAACTTTGCCTTTCTCGTAAATAAAATTAAACTGAGCGAACATTTCTATGTTCGTTTATGTGACAGATGTTATCTAAATTTAAAGAGACTGGTCCATGTTGCTACAGGACGCCTTGAAAAGTGGCTGCTTCTGGATTTATGATGGAACATGCAAATCCACCTGCCATCCATTAGATCACCTCTTTTCCCTTTGGAGATTTCCGGTCCTAGAGAGTAGCACATAGCACAATTGTCACACATCTGACCCCCAGTCTCATCTCTCTGGCTCTACTTCTGGTCCCAGCCTAATAACATTGGGAGTATCATCAATCCACATAGTACAAATTCTAGGATTTGGTCAATAAGGCGTAGCCCCACGATACATTAAATGAGCAATGAAGCATTTAGAATATTTCTTTTTCCTCCAACCTGTTTTGAAATTTGTTCTATGGTGATAAATATTGCTCAGAATCTATAGGAAAATGTTATTTTAAATAATTTGAAACAATGTTTCAAAATGATGGTCTTTATTACAACCCTTTTACTAAGACATAGAAAAGGTTATTCAGTGTCTAAGAGAATGTATTCATCTTTTCCCTTCTTTCCTCTTCTGTACTTTTTAATATAGTTCCTCTTTCTTGCTTAACTTTTTTTTTGTAAAAATGCAAAATGTGATGGGAACTAAGCTACAGTTATGTGATATTGAAGAGAAAATATGCTATTAAGAAAGCACTTTAGCAAGTAAAACCTAGAGAAATTGAGTTCCTACCACATACCTATGTGTGAGACCTTGGTTTACTTCTTGATATTGACTCTGACACAACTTTGACCATTGAGAGCTTTCAGGGAGTGAATCAGTACACGAAGGTTCTTTCTCTTTGCCTCTGTGTCTTTTTCTCCACCGCTTAAAAAACATACATAAAATAAACTAGCATGGCTTCAAGATCATTTTTTTCAAATGTACCATATCAGCTAAAGACATTCCTCTTGACATTACCTTATGTACCTGCAGTTTCTCACCAGAATATTCTTTTATGACACCAAGATGCTATTTGGTATGTCACTCAATAATGAGTAAACAATACTCCACTGCAGGCATCTAATGTTGAACATACTGTACTTTGTGTCTTCATCATGTAATGACCCCAGGTTTTCTATGTGTGTTGGTACTCTTGCCTTTCTAGTTAACCATAATCCTTTTGTGTGATTTTGTGTGCCTCTTAGATTATCCTTTATAGTGTAAGTGGTATAGAGCACTAATGGGTATCTGTTGTTGTAATGATCAGTAAAAACCGCTGCTCAATTTAATCTAACTGGATTATACTTACCAGTCACCTCCTCCCCTCAAGAAAGGAAGAGAGAACCAAAAATATTTTCTGATTATTATGACCATTTGGCTTGTTACTATCTGCACTGGAACAAAAGACATGGGAACTGGACCAAGCAGCTCCTATCCATAAAAACTGTTTCTTTTACAAGTGCATCTTTTTATGATATACAATAACCACAACCTATTCTTATCTATGGTCACTAAACCATAAAATTTTCAAATACATACAGAAAAGGAACTGTTGTACCTAGCCATAACCACAGGCAAATGCTATATTTGCCAGCTAGAGAAACAATTGTTTGGGGGAGCTTTGTAACTAATTTTTCTAAGTATGTGCTTTAGTAATCAATATCTGATCTTATGTTTGTTGCCAACGCAATTAAAGTAGAACTGAAGTGAGTAGAATCACAGAAGTTTGACAGGCAATCCTAGTTTGGTTTAGTTGGCTCTATTCTGTCTGTAGTTGAAGTGATTTTTCAAGTAGTGAGCTTGTTTTAAATGGGTAATATTCTTAATGTAGGAGCCTGTTAATGAGGTGTTCTAGGTAACTGATTCTAGTCAGTTATGGTTAGTCGTCTTGTTTTACCCAAATTTGTTCAAGTACACAGATCCCCAAGTACAGAGTTGCCATTTATATTATTTATTGTCAGTGTACTGAGTTATTTTTCTTAAATTCATTTATACCGCTTTATTTAATTCTCTTAATTTTTTAGAGATATTTATTTATGTATTTGGTTAGAAAATCAGGAATATACATACATACACAAGACTAATTTTCTTGTCCATTTTTCAAATACTGTCATCACCTGTGCATGGACCAGGCAAAAGCTGGAAACCAAGAACCCTGGGTCTCTCAGGGGTAGCAGGAACCAATGTACTGGGGCTAAAACCTGCTATGTTCCAGGGTCTGCATTAGCACAAAGCTAAAATCAAAAGCAGAATCAAAACCCAACATAATTCAGACACAGAAAGCATTGTCCCAGGGGACATTTTTTTTTTACATTTTATTATTACTATATCATTTTATGATACAGTTCCATAGGCTCCTGGAATTTCCCTAATCCAAGCCCTCATCCACCCCTGACGCCTAGTTCCTCTATATCATTACTAAAGTATAGTTCTTCATACACAGTCATATGTCCATCATTGCAGGCATGGACAATGGCAGAGAGTCCAGGATCCTATTGTCAAGAAATAGTAAGCAGATTCATTGTGAGTCCATGTTTGGAAGTAGAAATGCATACTACATTGTACCCTCACATCTGGATATGTTAGTCTCCATTTCACAGCTACTGTACATCCCCTCAAATGAAAAGTCATAATACAAAATCAACAATAGAAAGAAAAATAGAAATTCACATTGCCATGAAGTTAAATAACATGTTACTAGATATGACAGTCTCCATTACACAGCTACTATATATCCCCTTAAATGAAGAGCCACAAAACAAAATCAACATCAGGGAGAAAAGAATTAACAACACCAAGAATTAAATAACATGCTACTAAATGACTAATGTGTAGCTGAAGAAATAAAAATCAAGAACCTTCTTGAAGAAAATGATGCTACTGTATGATCTGAGTCATTGAATGATTTAATCAGAAGAAAGTGTTTTGAAGAAATGAAACTAACTGAAAACATCAAATCCCATGCAATATAGTTTCCACCGATTTTTTGGTGAAATGTGTCTCTTCTAGACAACAAATAGATCGGTTTTGTTTTTTAATCCAGTCTACTAATCTATGACATTTGATTGAGGTTAAGCCATTTACATTCAGGGTTAATATGTATGGATGGTACTTTGGTCCTGTCATTTTGGATTGGGTTATTCATTGCTTTAGTCTTCTGTTGTCATTTTACTAAGATGTTCTTCCCCTTTGCATTTGGTTTTGGTAGGTGCTATTCCTCTTCTCTGTCAAGAGAACATCTTGAAGTATCATTTGTAGGGCAGGTTTGGAAGAGGCATACTCTTTTAACTTTTCTTTACTGTGGAAGAATCTTATTTCATTTTCTTTTTTTTTAAAGATTTATTTATTATTATTATTGGAAAGCCGGATATACATAGAGAAGGAGAGACAGAGAGGAAGATCTTCCATCTGATGATTCCCTCCCCAAGTGAGCCGCAGTAGGCCGATGCGCACCGATCCAAAGCCGGGAACCTGGAACCTCTTCTAGGTCTCCCACACGGGTGCAGGGTCCCAAAGCTTTGGCCATCCTCGACTGCTTTCCCAGGCCACAAGCAGGGAGCTGGATGGGAAGTGGAGCTGCCAGGATTAGAACCGGCGTCCATATGGGATCCCGGGCCTTTCAAGGCGAGGACTTTAGCTGCTAGGCCACGCTGCCGGGCCCTTATTTTATTTTCAAAGACAAAAGAAAGCTTTGCTGGATATGTTATCCTAGGCTGACAATTTTTTTCTTTTAGAATCTGGCATATATCACTCCATTCTCTTCTTGCCTGTAGAGTTTCCTGTGAGTTTAATTGGCATTCCTTTATATGTCAACTGATGTTTTTTTTTACGTGCACACTGAAGGATCTTTTCCTTATATTCAATTGAAGAGAGCTTGATGATCATGTGTCTTGGTGAAGATTTCTTTTGATCAGGCTTGTTGGGAGTTCTGTGCCC
Source organism: Ochotona princeps (assembly GCF_030435755.1). Taxonomy (NCBI): domain Eukaryota; kingdom Metazoa; phylum Chordata; class Mammalia; order Lagomorpha; family Ochotonidae; genus Ochotona; species Ochotona princeps. The sequence goes on from NC_080838.1 coordinate 15,071,699, forward strand.
CTCCTGGATCTTGTTTCCCAGTTCTTTCTCCAGATTAGGGAAATTTTCCTTTATTATTTCATTAAATACATTTGCAAACTCACCTTCTCTTTCTGCACCTTCTGGGACTCCCATTAACTCTTTTTTTTTTTTTTTTTTTTAAAGATTTATTCATTTTATTACAGCCAGATATATACAGAGGAGAGACAGAGAGGAAGATCTTCCATCCGATGATTCACTCCCCAAGTGAGCCGCAACGGGCCGATGCGCGCCGATCCGAAGCCGGGAACCTGGAACCTCTTCCAGGTCTCCCACGCGGGTGCAGGGTCCCAATGCATTGGGCCGTCCTCAACTGCTTTCCCAGGCCACAAGCAGGGAGCTGGATGGGAAGTGGAGCTGCCGGGATTAGAACCGGCGCCCATATGGGATCCCGGGGCTTTCAAGGCGAGGACTTTAGCCGCTAGACCACGCCGCCGGGCCCTCCCATTAACTCTTATATTAGGCCTCTTAATAGTGTCTTTCAATTCTTGAATTTTTTTTGGCCTGATCCAGCTCTGCTTCCAGCTTTGTGTTTGCTTCCCCCTGATGACAGGAAATATCTTCTAATTCTGAGATTCTTTCTTCTGCTTGCTTCATTCTATTTTGGAGACTCTCCACTGTACTTTTAATTTGCTCTACTGTGTTCTCAATTTCTGATATATCAGCCTTGATTTGCTTTCTTGCTTCGTTAAATTCTTTGAACTCTTGTATATGCTTCTCATTGTTGATCAGAAGCTTTAAAATGAGTCTTATGGATTCTGTGTCCCCCATTTTCTCAATGTCTTTCTCAGTTAACTCTGATGTTGGCATAAGGTTTTGCTCCTTTGCAGGGGAGTTTTCAGTAATATTCATTGTGCCTTTGTCTCTTCTTTTGCTCCTGGTCATTGTACTTCTGCTTAGCAGAGTCTTCCCCTTGGGGTATATTTCTAAGTTCTGTCACCACCAGGTCTACAGTTTGAGTTTACTTGTTGCCATTGGTACACAGTTCTTTGCTTGCAGCTAATCATGCCACCCCATGCAGCGAGTTCCAGGTCTGGGTTCTTATGTTAGATTTCCACCAAGAACTCTGTAGCCCGAGGTTGCACTGTTGTCTGTACAACCTTTCTCCCACTTCCAGTTGGAGGAGGTCCCAGCATTAGAGAGACACCAGGTGTCCTCTATAATTAGGTTGTTGGTGGCGCTGATCTTGTTGGAACCTGTGGGACGTTAGGTCTGGGTGCAACATGGACCTATTTTGACCCATACGATGCCACAGTTGGTATTATTTTCCTGTGGTACCAGGAAATCCATGGAACTCAGTGAGTTCCTGCAAGCTCAGCACATGCGCAGTTCACTGTTGTCCCCTGCAGTCCTAAAGCATTTTCCACAGTGTACAAAATGGTGCCTGACATACCACTACTAGAGTTCTTGATCTGCTGGCCTTCAGATCTGAGGGCTACCCAGACCTGTCTTGGGTGGAACCTGTAGAATGCCACGTTGCTGCAGTTCACTGAGTCAGAAATGAGTTCAATCCCAGCTCAGTTGCCTTCTTACGCAAAATGGTGCCCAGTTCGGCTCTAGGGGGCTGACTGGGCTGTGAAATCCACCTTGTTCTCACACTGCCCATCTGTGATCTGCTGCTCTGTCTGTGCTCCTGGTCAAATCAAATGGACCAGCAGGATGGACGGTTCTTTGTTCACCTCCCAAGCTCGCAGTGAAAGTCCCATCCCATCTGGTTGCTGGTGGAGTTCTGGCTGCTGGTGGAGTTGAGATGGCCATTAGCTGAATGCCACTGGAGTGTCAGTCACTGCAACACCGCACCGTTTTGTCTGCTGCTTTCCTGTGTCTGTCAGTCTCCAGGTACCCCTCTGCTGTTGTTTTGTCCTATCCTATTTCCTGGAATGTGGCCTCTCTGCCTTCATCGTGATTAGATGTTTCTCCGTCCATTTAAACATATCCTTACCCTTCCGCCATCTTGATTCTCCCCCGAAAGGACATTTTAAACCACTCTGTTACACTGCCACTCTTTTCAAGTTTTAAAATGGTGGATCTGAAAAGAGATGGTCACACAATTTGGTAACATTTAAAATCTTAAGAGCCAGTTCATACAGGAATTGATTGCAAATCGCTACAGATATTATCTTACTGTTAGCAGTTTGTCTTAAATCTTTGAGAAAGCATGGTGCAATGAATATGTTCATCATCAGAAAGACATCTAGAGTTAATGCTAAATAAATTAGGTAGAGCTTTCTTGAAATAGTTTCAAAACCGGTGGATTTGGTTTAATTGTTGGTGTAATGGCCCTTTACTTTCTGCATTCATTTTTGCCAAATTAGTTTTTAAATCAAGAGTTGAATTATAAATGAAACTGCTTCGTTAAGTACAACAAAAAGTGAATTTGGTGATTTGTGAAGTTTGAGACCATATCAGTATTCAAAACATTACTTGGCTGTTGCTATATAATTAAAAAGCAATCAGTAGACATTGTATGAATTTTAATTCCATTGGTAACTTGATTTAAAGCGACATGATAATATTCACCTTGGTTAAACAGATGAATACTTTGACATGATACTATTTGCTCTTGCTAAAGTAGATGCATAGTAAAAAAAGCAGCCCCTGCAACTATCTGCTCTTTCAGAGAATTGAAGAAAATGTGCCTTTGGTTTTACAAGTAACTCAGTGAGCTTGCAGTTATTGTTTTGAGAATACCTATTTAACCCAAGAGTCACAGTTCTGTAACCTTGCAAAGTGTCGCTGAAAATATGTGTGGGACCGGCTGGGAGGTTATTTTAAGAAAATTTGAGGATTATTCTTAACCTTATATAAACTTCAAAGTAACTGATAGCCTCATTCTTAATGTTTTCTAAGTGCAGAATTTCAGAGTTCAACAAGAGGCCTCTAATGTGAAGATACATCTACATTAAACCCGGAATCACTGGTCAGTTATATTTGGAAAGCAAATCTTGGAAAAATTAAACATTTGTGAAATTCCATCATGGAAATCAAAGAAGAAGGAACATCAGAAGAAGGCCAGCACTTTCTTCCCACAACCCAGGCAAATGACCCTGCAAACTCCCAGTTCACCAGTAAGCATGTGTGCCCCTCTTCTGTAGTTCTCTGAAGATGCAAATTTAGTAGATGAAATCATTAAGTAAATACATGTGTATTCATACACTTTGGGTTCTAACAGCATACGTAAGAGTGCCTAAACTGTACTTCTCTTTTTGATGTTGTGTATACTAGAGATGTTTCCTATCTTTTACATGGTAAGGTAGGTGATAGTCCATCAAAAGTGAAATATCAAATAGTAGAATCAAGGTTCTTTAATATGTACTAACATACTAATAAATTCCTTCTAAACACTTGCCCTGGACACTGCTAAATTTTTTAAAATGTCTTCCATTTGAAATGCACAGATATTTATGTGCAAGTATTTTTTGGAACATAGAAATTTTCGAAACCAAAAGCACTTGATCTGAAAGCACTAGGAAGAAA